>NC_092243.1:22791816-22812240 GCF_036320965.1 Panulirus ornatus | reverse complement strand
CTCTCTCTCTCTCTCTCTCTTCTCTCTCATCTCTCTCTCTCCTCTCATCTCTCTCCTCTCTCTCTCTCTCCCTCTCTCTCTCTCTCCTCCCTCCCCTTCTGGCCCATTCCACCCATTCCTTCAGCGCAGCCGACTTACATCTTTAGAACCCATCCCACCTTCGCCTCAAAACCTTCCCCCTTCCACCTCAGCTCAACAAGATCTTTTGGCCGATCCCACTTTGCTTTTAGGACTAGCTAACCCTTGCCTTAAATACCAGCACACCATCGCCTTCTAGCCCCACCTAACTTCACATTCTGATACCGCTTACCTTCGACTTCATGCACATCGCACCCTCGCATTCAAAGGAATTAAACCCTTACCTTCTTGCCTATCCACACTTACGTACAAGACCATATCACCCTCGCCTTCAGGCCTCTCCCATCCACAACCTTCAGACCTGTCCCCTCTTTCACCTTCTAGCCCAGCCCACACTCTCATTTTTAATCCTAGTCCAACCTAGTCTTCATTCCCTTCTCACCTTTATCTTCTGGTCGGGCCCAACCTCTCCTTCATACCCTGCTCATTCATCTTTTTCAATTCTATCACATCCTCGCCTTCAAGCCCATCGAAACTTTGCTTTCTAGCCCATCCCACCTCGCCTAGAAGCTCATCTCACCTCGCCTTCAGGCTCATTCCACTCGCATATTGAGACCCGCCCCCCTTTGATCTCTGTCCCTGGCTATTCTCGCTTTTACTCCTAGACCACCATTCCCATCACTTCCAACCCAAATTCACCTTCTAAAACCGCCCAAACCTCTCATTCAGACCCAGCCCGTCTTCTTCAGGTCAGTCGAACCTTCATATTTATCCCATCTCATCCATGCCTTCTTTCCCATCCAACCCTCAAATACTAGCCTATCTCACCCTCGGATTCTGGCCCATCACACGAACGACTTTATCAAAACCCTCCTCTTACTCCTATCCCAGCAAACGTTCGCTTTCAGTCGCATACCACACTCACCTTCAACCCATCTCACCATTGCTTTCATATTTGGCCATCATCGTCTCCAAACCCATCCCACCATTGCCTTCTTGCCCATTTGACCTTAACCTTTAGGTCAAGCTTACACTCTCCTTTAGGCCCAGCTCATCCTCGTCTACAAGCACAACCCACCTTCCCCGTCCACCCGAACCTGTCCTCGCCTTCTTTTCATGACTACACTCGTCTTGAGGGACATCCCTCCATCGCCTTCGGGCACAAACCTTCTTCCATCTCGTCTTCAGGCTCTACCCACTCTCGTCTTCATGCCCATCCCACCTTCGCCTTCAGGCCCATCCCTCATTAGCCTTCAGGTCAATCTTACATTCGCCCTCAGGCCCAGCTCATCCTCGTCTACACACCCATTCCATTTTCGACTACTGACCCAGAACATGGAGGCCTTTTGGCCCAGCCCACACTCCTCTCCAGGCATATCCCAGCATTCCGTCAGGTCTATCCTACTAATGCCCTCATAGGTAGCTAAAACTCGCCTTCAGTACCATGCGACCCTAGGCTTAACGCCAAGTCCATCTTCACTTTTTTCCTGAGCCCACCCTCATTTTCAGGCCGAAGAAACCACTTTCTCATTCCCATTCCATTTTCGCCATCAAGAAAAGTAGATCACCTATCGGTTAGATGGCCCACCGTCACCTCCGGTCCATTCCACCCTTGCCTCAGCTCAACTCACACTCGCTATTCTGACCATTCTAGCCTCACTTTATGGCTAGCTCACCGTAGCCTTTTTGTATAGCTCTCGACTCGCATTCAAGCCCTTCTCACCTTTGCCTTTTAGGCCATACAAAAACTTAGATCTCTTTCTCTCATCTCATCTGTCTTCGTCTCTCTCTCTCTCTCTCACTCGGTCCCTCCTCTCTATCTCTCTCCCATCTCATCTTCGTCTCGTCTCTCACTCTCTCTCATCTCGCTCTCTCTACTATCGTCATCTCTCTGTCTCTCTCTGTCTCTCCCTCATCTTCCATCTCTCTCTCTGCTCTCATCTCGCTGTCTCTCAGTCTCTCACTCCTCTCTCTCTCTCTCTCTCTCTCTCTCTCTCCCTCCCTCCCCCCCCCCCCCCCTTCTGGCCCATTCCACCCATTCCTTCAGCCGCAGCCGACTTACATCTTTAGAACCCATCCCACCTTCGCCCTCAAAACCTTCCCCCTTCCACCTCAGCTCAACAAGATCTTTTGGCCGATCCCACTTTTGCTTTTAGGACTAGCTAACCCTTGCCTTAAATACCAGCACACCATCGCCTTCTAGCCCCACCTAACTTCACATTCTGGTACCGCTTACCTTCGACTTCATGCACATCGCACCCTCGCATTCAAAGGAATTAAACCCTTACCTTCTTGCCTATCCACACTTACCTACAAGACCATATCACCCTCGCCTTCAGGCCTCTCCCATCCACACCTTCAGACCTGTCCCCTCTTTCACCTTCTAGCCCAGCCCACTCTCATTTTTAATCCTAGTCCAACCTAGTCTTCATTCCCTTCTCACCTTTATCTTCTGGTCGGGCCCAACCTCTCCTTCATACCCTGCTCATACATCTTTTTCAATTCTATCCCATCCTCGCCTTCAAGCCCATCCAAACCTTGCTTTCTAGCCCATCCCACCTCGCCTAGAAGCTCATCTCACCTCGCCTTCAGGCTCATTCCACTCGCATATTGAGACCCGCCCCCCTTTGATCTCTGTCCCTGGCTATTCTCGCTTTTACTCCTAGACCACCATTCCCATCACTTCCAACCCAAATTCACCTTCTAAAACCGCGAAAACCTCTCATTCAGACCCAGCCCGTCTTCTTCAGGTCAGTCGAACCTTCATATTTATCCCATCTCATCCATGCCTTCTTTCCCATCCAACCCTCAAATACTAGCCTATCTCACCCTCGGATTCTGGCCCATCACACGAACGACTTTATCAAAACCCTCCTCTTACTCCTATCCCAGCAAACTTTCGCTTTCAGTCGCATACCACACTCACCTTCAACCCATCTCACCATTGCCTTTCATATTTGGCCATCATCGTCTCCAAACCCATCCCACCATTGCCTTCTTGCCCATTTGACCTTAACCTTTAGGTCAAGCTTACACTCTCCTTTAGGCCCAGCTCATCCTCGTCTACAAGCACAACCCACCTTCCCCGTCCACCCGAACCTGTCCTCGCCTTCTTTTCATGACTACACTCGTCTTGAGGGACATCCCTCCATCGCCTTCGGGCACAAACCTTCTTCCATCTCGTCTTCAGGCTCTACCCACTCTCGTCTTCATGCCCATCCCACCTTCGCCTTCAGGCCCATCCCTCATTAGCCTTCAGGTCAATCTTACATTCGCCCTCAGGCCCAGCTCATCCTCGTCTACACACCCATTCCATTTTCGACTACTGACCCAGAACATGGAGGCCTTTTGGCCCAGCCCACACTCCTCTCCAGGCATATCCCAGCATTCCGTCAGGTCTATCCTACTAATGCCCTCAAAGGTAGCTGAAACTCGCCTTCAGGCCCATCCCACCCTAGCCTTAAGGCCAAGTCCATCTTCACTTTTTTCCTCAGCCCACCCTCATTTTCAGGCCGAAGTAACCACTTTCTCAGGCCCATTCCATTCTCGCCGTCAAGAAAAGTAGACCCTATCGGTTAGATGGGCCCACCATCACCTTCAGGCCCATTCCACCCTTGCCCTCAGCTCCAACTCACACTCGCTTTCTGGACCATTCTAGCCTCACCTTCATGGCTAGCTCACCGTCGCCTTTTTTGTCTAGCTCTCCCTCGCCTTCAAGCCCATCTCACCTTTGCCTTTTAGCCCATACAAAAACTAGATCTCTCTCTCTCTCTCTCTCTCTCTCTCTCTCTCTCTCTCTCTCTCTCTCTCTCTCTCTCTCTCTCTCTCTCTCTCTCTCTCTCTCTCTCTCTCTCTCTCTTCTCTCTCTCTCTCTCTCTCTCTCTCTCTCTCTCTCTCTCTCTCTCTCTCTCTCTCTCTCTCTCTCTCTCTCTCTCTCTCTCTCTCTCTCTCTCTCTCTCTCCCCTTTCTGGCCCATTCCACCCATTCCTTCAGGCGCAGCCGACTTACATCTTTAGACCCATCCCACCTTCGCCCTCAAAACCTTCCCCCTTCCACCTCAGCTCAACAAGGTCTTTTGGCCGTTCCCACTTTTCCTTTTAGGACTAGCTAACCCTTGCCTTAAATACCAGCACACCATCGCCTTCTAGCCCCACCTAACTTCACCTTCTGGTACCGACTTCGGGCACATCACACACTCGCATTCAAAGGAATTAAACCCTTACCTTCTTGCCTATCCACACTTACCTAAAAGACCATATCACCCTCGCCTTCAGGCCTCTCCCATCCACACCTTCAGACCTGCCCCCCCTTTCGCTTTCTAGCCCAGCCCACTCTCATTTTCAGTCCTAGCCCAACCTAGTCTTCATTCCCTTCTCACCTTCATCTTCTGGTCGGGCCCAACCTCTCCTTCATACCCTGCTCATCCATCTTTTTCAATTCTATCCCATCCTCGCCTTCAAGCCCATCCAAACCTTGCTTTCTGGCCCATCCCACCTCGCCTAGAAGCTCATCTTACCTCGCTTTCAGGCTCATTCCACTCGCATATTGAGACCCGCCCCCTTCGATCTCTGTCCCTGGCTATTCTCGCTTTTACTTCTAGACGACCATTCCCATCCCTTCCAACCAAAATTCACCTTCTAAAACCGCCCAAACCTCTCATACAAACCCAGCCCGTCTTCTTCAGGTCAGTCGAACATTCATATGTAACCCATCTCATCCATGCCTTCTTTCCCATCCAACTCTCAAATATTAGCCTATCTCACCCTCGGATTCTGGCCCATCACACGAACGACTTTATTAAAACCCTCCTCCTACTCCTATCCCAGCAAACTTTCGCTTTCAGTCGCATACCACACTCACCTTCAACCCATCTCACCATTGCCTTCATATTTGGCCATCATCGTCTCCAAACCCATCCCGCCATAACCTACTTGAACATTTGACCTTAACCTTTAGGTCAATTTACACTCTCCTTTAGGCCTAGCTCATCCTCGTCTACAAGCACAACGCACCTTCCCCGTCCACCAGAACCTGTCCTCGCCTTCTTTTCCTGACTACACTCGTCTTGAGGGACATCCCACCATCGCCTTCTGGCTCAAACCTTCTTCCATCTCGTCTTTAGGCTCTACCCACTCTCGTCTTCATGCCCATCCCAACTTCGCCTTCAGGCCCATCCCTCATTAGCCTTCAGGTCAAGCTTACATTCGCCCTCAGACCCAGCTCATCCTCGTCTACATACCCATTCCATTTTCTACTTCTGACCCAGACCATGGAGGTCTTTTGGCCCAGCCCACACTCGTCTCCAGGCATATCCGAGCATTCCGTCAGGTCTATCCTACCAATGCCCTCAAAGGTAGCTGAAACTCGCCTTCAGGCCCATCCCACCCTAGCCTTAAGGCCAAGTCCATCTTCACTTTTTTCCTGAGTCCACCCTCATTTTCAGGCGAAAGTAACCACTTTCTCAGGCCCATTCCATTCTCGCCGTCAAGAAAAGTAGACCCTATCGGTTAGATGGGCCCACCATCACCTTCAGGCCCATTCCACCCTTGCCCCCAGCTCCAACTCACACTCGCTTTCTGGACCATTCTACCCTCACTTTCATGGGCAGCTCACCGTCGCCTTTTTTGTCTAGCTCTCCCTCGCCTTCAAGCCCATCTCACCTTTGCCTTTTAGCCCATACAAAAACTAGATCTCTCTCTCTCTCTCTCTCTCTCTCTCTCTCTCTCTCTCTCTCTCTCTCTCTCTCTCTCTCTCTCTCTCTCTCTCTCTCTCTCTCTCTCTCTCTCGCTCTCTCTCTCTCTCTCTCTCTCTCTCTCTCTCTCTCTCTCTCTCTCTCTCTCTCTCTCTCTACTCTCTCTCTCTCTCTCTCTCTCTCTCTCTCTCTCTCTCTCTCCCCCTTCTGGCCCATTCCACCCATTCCTTTAGGCGCAACCGACTTACATCTTTACACCCATCCTACCTTCGCCCTCAAAACCTTCCACCTTCCACCTCAGCTCAAGAAGATCTTTTGGCCGATCCCACTTTTCCTTTTAGGACTAGCTAACCCTTGCCTTAAATACCAGCACACCATCGCCTTCTAGCCCCACCTAACTTCACCTTCTGGTACCGACTTCGGGCACTTCACACACTCGCATTCAAAGGAATTAAACCCTTACCTTCCTGCCTATCCACACTTACCTACAAGACCATATCACCCTCGCCTTCAGGCCTCTCCCATCCACACCTTCAGACCTGTCCCCCCTTTCGCCTTCTAGCCCAGCCCACTCTCATTTTCAATCCTAACCCAACCTAGTCTTCATTCCCTTCTCACTTTCATCTTCTGGTCGGGCCCAACCTGTCCTTCATACCCTGCTCATCCATCTTTTTCAATTCTATCCCATCCTCGCCTTGAAGCCCATCCAAACCTTGCTTTCTGGCCCATCCCACCTCGCCTAGAAGCTCATCTTATCTTGCCTTCAGGCTCATTCCACTCGCATATTGAGACCCGTCCGCCTTCAATCTCTGTCCCTGGCTATTCTCGCTTTTACTCCTAAACCACCATTCCCATCACTTCCAACCCAAATTCACCTTCTAAAACCGCCCAAACCTCTCATTCAGACCCAGCCCGTCTACTTCAGGTCAGTCGAACCTTAATATTTAACCCATATCATCCATGCCTTCTTTCCCATCCAACTCTCAAATACTAGCCTATCTCACCCTCGGATTCTGGCCCATCAGACGAACGACTTTATAAAAAGCCTCCTCCTACTTCTATCCCAGCAAACTTTCTCTTTCAATCGCATACCACACACACCAACAAATCTCACCATTGCCTTCATATTTGGCCATCATCGTCTCCAAACCCATCCCACCGTTGCCTTCTTGCCCATTTGACCTTAACCTTTAGGTCAAGCTTGCACTCTCCTTTAGGCCCAGCTCATCCTCGTCTACAAGCACAACCCACCTTCCCCGTCCACCCGAACCTGTCCTCGCCTTCTTTTCCTGACTACACTCGTCTTGAGGGACATCCCACCATCGCCTTCTGGCACAAACCTTCTTCCATCTCGTCTTCAGGCTCTACCCACTCTCGTCTTCATGCCCATCCCACCTTCGCCTTCAGGCCCATCCCTCATTAGCCTTCAGGTCAATCTTACATTCGCCCTCAGGCCCAGCTCTTCCTCATCTACTCAAACATTCCATTTTCGACTTCTGACCAGGATCATGGAGGCCTTTTGGCCCAGCCCACACTCCTCTCCAAGCATATCCCAGCATTCCGTCAGGTCTATCCTACTACTGCCCTCAAAGGTAGCTGAAACTCGCCTTCAGGCCCATCCCACAATAGCCTTAAGGGCCAAGTCCATCTTCACTTTTTTCCTAAGCCCACCCTCATTTTCAGGCCCATTCCATTCTCGCCGTCAAGAAAAGTAGACCCTATCGGTTAGTTGGGACCACCATCACCTTCAGGCCCATTCCACCCTTGCCTTCAGCTCCAACTCACACTCGCTTTCTGGACCATTCTAGCCTCACCTTCATGTCCAGCTCACCGTCGCCTTTTTTGTCTAGCTCTACCTCGCCTGCAAGCCCATCTCACATTTGCCTTTTAGTCCATACAAAAACTAGATCTCTCTCTCTCTCTCTCTCTCTCTCTCTCTCTCTCTCTCTCTCTCTCTCTCTCTCTCTCTCTCTCTCTCTCTCTCTCTCTCTCTCTCTCTCTCTCTCTCTCTCTCTCTCTCTCTCTTCTCTCTCTCTCTCTCTCTCTCTCTCTCTCTCTCTCTCTCTCTCTCTCTCTCTCTCTCTCTCTCTCTCTCTCTCTCTCTCTCTCTCTCTCTCTCCCTTCTGGCCCATTCCACCCACTCCTTTAGGCGCAGGCGACTTACATCTTTAGACCCATCCCACCTTCGCCCTCAAAACATTCCCCCTTCCACCTCAGCTCAACAAGGTATTTTGGCCGATCCCACTTTTGCTTTTAAGACTAGCTAACCCTTGCCTTAAATACCAGCACACCATCGCCTTCTAGCCCCACCTAACTTCCCCCTCTGGTACCGCTTACCTTCGACTTCAGGCACATCACACCCTCGCATTCAAAGGAATTAAACCCTTACCTTCTTGCCTATCCACACTTACCTACAAGACCATATCACCCTCGCCTTCAGGCCTCTCCCATCCACACCTTCAGACCTGTCACCTTTTCGCCTTCTAGCCCAGCCCACTCTCATTTTCAATTCTAGCCCAACCTAGTCTTCATTCCCTTCTCACCTTCATCTTCTGGTCGGGCCCAACCTCTCCTTCATACTATGCTCATCCATCTTTATCAATTCTATCCTATCCTCGCCTTCAATCCCATCCAAACCTTGCTTTCTGGCCCATCCCACCTCGCCTAGAAGCTCATCTTACCTCGCCTTCAGGCTCATTCCACTCGCATATTGAGACCCGCCCCCCTTCGATCTCTGTCCCTGGCTATTCCCGCTTTTACTCCTAGACCACCATTCCCATCACTTCCAACCTAAATTCACTTTCTAAAACCGCCCAAACCTTTCATTCAGACCCAGTCCGTCTTCTTCAGGTCAGTCGAACCTTCATATTTATCCCATCTCATCCATGCCTTCTTTCCCATCCAACTCTAAAATACTAGCCTATCTCACACTCGGATTCTGGCCCATCACACGAACGACTTTATTAAAACCCTCCTCCTACTTCTATCCCAGCAAACTTTCGCTTTCAGTCGCATACCACACACACCTTAAACCCATCTCACCATTGCCTTCATATTTGGCCATCATCGTCTCCAAACCCATCCCTCCATTTCCTTCTTGGCCATTTGACCTTAACCTTTAGGTCAAGCTTACACTCTCCTTTAGGCCCAGCTCATCATCGTCTAGAAGCACAACCCACCTTCCCCGTCCACCCGAACCTGTCCTCGCCTTCTTTTCCTGACTACACTCGTCTTGAGGGACATCACACCATCGCCTTCTGGGCCAAACCTTCTTCCATCTCGTCTTCAGGCTCTACCGACTCTCGTCTTCATGCCCATCCCACCTTCGCCTTCAGGCCCATCCCCCATTAGCCTTCAGGTCAAGCTTACATTCGCCCTCAGGCCCAGCTCATCCTCGTCTACACACCCATTCCATTTTCGACTTCTGACCCAGACCATGGAGGCCTTTTGGCACAGCCCACACTCCTCTCCATATATATCCCAGCATTCCGTCAGGTCTACCCTACTAATGCCCTCAAAGGTAGCTGAAACTCGCCTTCAGGCCCATCCCACCCTAGCCTTAAGGCCAAGTCCATCTTCACTTTTTTCCTCAGCCCACCCTCATTTTCATTCCGAAGTAACCACTCTCTCAGGCCCAATCCATTCTCTTCGTCAAGAAAAGTAGACACTATCGGTTAGATGGGCCCACCATCACCTTCAGGCCCATTCCACCCTTGCCTTCAGCTCCAACTCACACTCGCTTTCTGGACCATTCTAGCCTCACCTTCATGGCCAGCTCACCGTCGCCTTTTTTGTCTAGCTCTCCCTCGCCTTCAAGCCCATCTCAAATTTGCCTTTTAACCCATACAAAAACTAGATCTCTCTCTCTCTCTCTCTCTCTCTCTCTCTCTCTCTCTCTCTCTCTCTCTCTCTCTCTCTCTCTCTCTCTCTCTCTCTCTCTCTCTCTCTCTCTCTCCTTCTGGCCCATTCCACCCACTACTTCAGGCGCAGCCGACCTATATCTTTCCACCCTTCCCACCATAGCACTCAAGACCTTCCACCTCAGCTCAACAAAGTCTTTTGGCCGATCCCAGTTTTCCTTTTAGGACTAGCTAAACATTGCCTTAAATACCAGCACACCATTGCCTTCGAGCACCACATAACTTCACCTTCTGGTACCACTTACCTTCGACTCCAGGCACATCACACCATCGCATTGAAACGCATTAAACCCTTACTTTCTCGCCTTTCCACACTTACCTACAAGACCATCTCACTCTCACCTTCAGGACTCTATCATCCACACCTTCAGACCTGTCCCCCCTTTCGCCTTCTTTCCCAGCCCACTCTCATTTTCAGTCCTAGCCCAACCTAGTCTTCATTCCCTTCTCATCTTCACCTTCTGGTCGGGCCCAACCTCTCCTTCATACCCTGCTCATCCATCTTTTGCAATTCTATCCCACCTTCGCCTTCAAGCCCATCCCAACCTTGCTTTCTAGCCCATCCCACCTCGCCTAGAAGCTCATCTTACCTCGCATTCAGGCTCATTCCACTCGCATTTTGAGACCCGACCCCCTTCGCTCTCTGGCCCAGGCTATCTCGCTTTTACTCCTAGACCACCATTCCCATCACTTCCAACCCAAATTCACTTTCTAAAACCGCCCAAACCTCTCATTCAGTCCCAGCCCGTCCTCTTTAGGTCAGTCGAACACTCATATTCATCCCATCTCACCCATGCCTTCTTTCCCATCAAACCCTCAAATACTAGTCTATCTCACCCTCGGATTCAGGCCCATTCCATCAATGACTTTATTAAAACCCTCCTCCGACTCCTATCCCAGCACACGTTCGCTTTCAATCGCATACCACACTCACCTTCAACCCGTCTCACCATTGCCTTCAGTATTTGGCCATCATCGTCTCCAAACTCAACTCACAATTGCCTTCTTGCCCATTTGGCCTTAACCTTTAGGTGAAGCTCACACTCTCCTTTAGGCCCAGCTCATCCTCGTCTACAAGCAAAACCCACCTTCCCCGTCAAGCCGAACCTGTCTTCGCCTTCTTTTCCTGACTACACTCTTCTTGAGGGACATCCCACCATCGCCTTCTGGCACAAATCTACCTCCATCTCGTCTTCAAGCACTACCCACCCTCGTCTTCAAGCCCATCCCACCTTCGCCTTCTCGCCCATGCCTCCTTAGCCTTCATGTCAAGCTTACATTCGCCATCAGGCCCAGCTCATCCTCGTCTACAGACACATTCCATTTTCGACTTCTGACCTAGAAGATGGAGGCCTTTTGGTCAAGCCCACCCTACTCTCCAGGAATATCCCAGCATTCCCGTCAGGTCTATCCTACTAATGCCCTCAAAGGTAGCTGAAACTCACCTTCAGGCCCATCCCACCCTAGCCTTCGGGCCAAGTCCATCTTCACTTTTTTCCTGAGCCCACCCTCATTTTCAGGCCGAAGTAAACACTTTCTCAGGCACATTCCATTCTCGCCGTCAAGAAAAGCAGACCCTAGCGGTTAGATGGGCCCACCATCACCTTCAGACCCATTCCAACCTCGCATTCAGCTCCAACTCACACTAGTTTTCTGGACCATCCTAGCCTCACCCTCAGGACCAGTTCACCGACCCCTTATTTGTCAAGCTCTCCGTCGCCTTCAAAACCATAACACCTTTGCCTTTTAGCACATACAAAAACTAGATGATTCTCTCTCTCTCTCTCTCTCTCTCTCTCTCTCTCTCTCTCTCTCTCTCTCTCTCTCTCTCTCTCTCTCTCTCTCTCTCTCTCGCTCTCTCTCTCTCTCTCTGTCTCTCTCTCTCTCTCTGTCGTCTCTCTCTCTCTGTCGTCTCTCTCTCTCTCTCTCTCTCTCTCTCTCTCTCTCTCTCTCTCTCTCTCTCTCTCTCTCTCTCTCTCTCTCGTTTCTCTCTCTCACGTTTCTCTCTCTATCGTTTCTCTCTCTCTCTCTCTCTCTCTCTCTCTCTCTCTCTCTCTCTCTCTCTCTCTCTCTCTCTCTCTCTCTCTCTCTCTCTCTCTCTCTCTCTCTCTTCCCCCCCCCCCCTTCTGGCCCATTACACCCAATCCTTCAGGCGCAGCCGACTTACATCTTTAGACCCATCCCACCTTCTCCCTCAAAACCTTCCCCCTTCCACCTCAGCTTTACAAGGTCTTTTGGCTGATCCCACTTTTGCCTTTAGGACTAGCTAACCCTTCCCCTTGAATACCAGCACACCATCACCTTCTAGCCCCACCTAACTTCACCTTCTGGTACCGCTTACCTTCGACTTCAGGCACATCACACCCTGGCATTCAAAGGAATTAAACCCTTACTTTCTTTCCTATCCACGCTTACCTACAAGACCATATCACCCTCGCCTTCAGTCCTCTCCCATCCGCACCTTCAGAACTGTCCCCACTTTCGCCTTCTATCCCAGCCCACTCTCATTTTCAATCCTAGCCCAATCTAGTCTTCATTCCCTTCTCACCTTCATCTTCTGGTCGGGCCCAACCTCTCCTTCATACCCTGCTCATCCATCTTTTTCAATTCTATCCCATACTCGCCTTCGAGCCCATCCAAACCTTGTTTTTTGGCCCATCCCACGTCGCCTAGAAGCTCATCTTACCTCGCCTTAAGGCTCATTCCACTCGCATATTGAGAACCGCCCCCCTTCGATCTCTGTCCCTGGCTATTCTCGCTTTTATTCCTAGACCACCATTCCCATCACTTCCAACCAAAATTCACCTTCAAAACCGCCCAAACCTCTCATTCAGACCCAGCCCGTCTTCTTCAGGTCAGTCGAAGATTCATATTTATCCCATCTCATCCATGCCTTCGTTCCCATCCAACCCTCAAATACTAGCCTATATCACCCTTGGATTCAGCCCCATCCCACGAACGACTTTATTAAAACCCTCCTCCTACTCCTATCCCAGCAAACTTTCGCTTTCAGTCGCATACCACACTCACCTTTAACCCATCTCACCATTGCCTTCAGTATTTGCCAATCATCGTCTCCAACCCATCCCCCCATTGCCTTCTTGCCCATATGACCTTAACATTTAGGTCAAGCTTACACTCTCCTTTAGGCCCAGCTCATCCTCGTCTACAAGCACAACCCACTTTCCTCGTCCACCCGAACCTGCCCTCGCCTTCTTTTCCTGACTACACTCGTCTTGAGGGACATCCCACCATCGCCTTCTGGCCCAAACCTTCTTCCATCTCGTCTTCAGGCTCTACCCACTCTCGTCTTCATGACCATCCCACCTTCGCCTTGAGGCGCATTACCTCATTAGCCTTCAGGTCAAGCTTACATTCGCCCTATGGCCCAGCTCATCCTCGTCTACAGACACATTCCATTTTCGACATCTGACCCAGACCATGGAGGCCTTTTGGCCCAACCCACACTCCTCTCCAGTCATATCCAGCATTCCGTCAGGTCTATCCTACTAATGCCCTCAAGGTAGCTGAAACTCGCCTTCACGCCCATCCCACCCTAGCCTTAAGGCCAAGTCCATTTTCACTTTTTTCGTGCGCCCACCCTCATTTTTAGGCCGAAATAACCACTTTCTCAGGCCCATTCCATTTTCGCCGTCAAGAAAAGTAGACCCTATCGGTTAGATGGGCCAACCATCACCTTCAGACCCATTCCACCCTTGCCTTCAGCTCCAACTCACACTCGCTTTCTGGACAATTCTAGCCTCACCTTCATGGCCAGCTCACAGTCGTCTGTTTTGTCTAGCTCTCCCTCGCCTTCAAGCCCATCTCACCTTTGCCTTTTAGCACATACAAAAAATAGATCTCTCTCTCTCTCTCTCTCTCTCTCTCTCTCTCTCTCTCTCTCTCTCTCTCTCTCTCTCTCTCTCTCTCTCTCTCTCTCTCTCTCTCCCCCCTCCCTTCTGGCCCATTCCACCCACTCCTTTAGGCGTAGCAGACTTACATCTTTAGACCCATCCCACTTTCGCCATCAAAACCTTCCCACTTCCACCTCACCTGTACAAGGTCTTTTGGCCGATCCCACTTTTGCTTTTAGGACTAGCTAACCATTGCCTTAAATACCAGCACACCATCGCCTTGGCACATCAAACCCTCACATTCAAAGGAATTAAACCCTTAACTTCTTGCCTATCCACATTTACCTACAAGACCATATCACCCTCACCTTCAGGCCTCTCCCATCCACACCTTCACCTTCTAGTCCAGCCCACTCTCATTTTCAATCCTAGCCCAACCTAGTCTTCATTCCCTTCTCACCTTCATCTTCTGGTCGGGCCCAACCTCTCCTTCAGCCCTGCTCATCCATCTTTTACAATTCTATCCCATCCTCGCCTTCAAGCCCATCCAAACCTTGCTTTCTGGACCATCCCACCTCGCCTAGAAGCTCATCTTACCTCGCCTTCAGTCTCATTCCACTCGCATATTGAGACCCGCCCCCCTTCGATCTCTGTCCCTGGGTATTCTCGCTTTTACTCCTAGACCACCATTCCCATCACTTCCAACCAAAATTCACCTTCTAAAACCGCCCAAACCACTTGTTCAGACCCAGCCCGTCTTCTCCAGGGCAGTCGACCATTCATATTTATCCCATCTCATCCATGCCTTCTTTCCCATCCAACCCTCAAATACTAGCCTATCTCACCCTCGGATTCAGGCCCATCCCAAGGAACGACTTTATCAAAACCCTCCTCCTACTCCTATCCCAGCAAACTTTCGCTTTCAGTCGCATACCACACTCACCTTCAACCCATCTCACCATTGCCTTCTGTATTTGGCCATCATCGTCTCCAAACCCATCCCACCATTGCCTTCTTGCCCATATGACCTTAACCTTTAGGTCAACCTTACACTCTCCTTTAGGCCCAGCTCATCCTCGTCTACAAGCACAACCCACCTTCCCCGTCCACCCGAACCTGTCCTCGCCTTCTTTTCATGACTACACTCGTCTTGAGGGACATCCCACCATCGCATTTTCGCCCAAACCTTCTTCCATCTCGTCTTCAGGCTCTACCCACTCTCGTCTTCATGCCTATCCCACCTTCGCATTCAGGCCCATCCCTAATTAGCCTTCAGGTCAATCTTACATTCGCTCTCAGGCCCAGCTCATCCATGTCACAGACCCATTCCATTTTCGACTTCTGACCCAGACCATGGAGGCCTTTTGGACCAGCCCACACTCCTCTCCAGGCATATCCCAGCATTCCGTCAGGTCTATCCTACTAATGCCCTCAAAGGTAGCTGAAACTCGCCTCCAGGCCCATCCCACCCTAGCCTTAAGGCCAAGTCCATCTTCACTTTTTTCCTTAGCCCACCCTCATTTTCATGCCGAAGTAACCACTTTCTCAGGCCCATTCCATTCTCGCCGTCAAGAAAAGTAGACCCTATCGGTTAGATGGTCCCACCATCACCTTCAGGCCCATTCCACCCTTGCCTTCAGCTCCAACTCACACTCGCTCTCTGGACCATTCTAGCCTCACATTCATTGCCAGCTCACCGTCGCCTTTTTTGTCTAGCTCTCAATCGCCTTCAAACGCATCTCACCTTTGCCTTTTAGCCCATAAAAATAGTAGATCTCTCTCTATCTCTCTCTCTCTCTCTCTCTCTCTCTCTCTCTCTCTCTCTCTCTCTCTCTCTCTCTCTCTCTCTCTCTCTCTCTCTCTCTTATTTCTCTCTCTCTCTCTCTCTCTCTCTCTCTCTCTCTCTCTCTCTCTCTCTCTCTCTCTCTCTCTCTCTCTCTCTCTCTCTTCTCTCTCTCTCTCTCGACTCTCTCTCTCTCGCTCTCTCTCTCTCTCTCTATCTCTCTCTCTCTCTCTCTCTCTCTCTCTCTCTCTCTCTCTCTCTCTCTCTCTCTCTCTCTCTCTCTCTCTCTCTCTCCCCCTTCTGGCCTATTCCACCCACTCCTTCAGGCGCAGCCGACGTATATCTTTAGACCCATCCCACCTTCGCCCTCAAAACCTTCCCCCTTCCACCTCAGCTCAACAAGGTCTTTTGGCCGATCCCACTTTTGCTTTTAGGACTAGCTAACCCTTACCTTAAATACCAGCGCACCATCGCCTTCTAGCCCCACCTAACTTCACCTTCTGGTACTGCTTACCTTCTACTTCCGGCACATCACACCCTCACATTCAATGGAATTAAACCCTTAACTTCTTGCCTATCCACACTTACCTACAACACCATATCACCCTCACCTTCAGGCCTCTCCCATCCACACCTTCAGACCTGTCCCCACTTTCGCCTTCTAGCCCAGCCCACTCCCATTTTCAGTCCTAGCCCAACCTAGTCTTCATTCCCTTCTCACCTTCATCTTCGGGTCGGGCCCAACCTCTCCTTCATACCCTGCTGATCCATCTTCTTCAATTCTAACCCATCCTCGCCTTCAAGCCCATCCAAACCTTGATTTCTGGCCAATCCTACCTCGCCTAGAAGCTCATCTCACCTCGCCTTCAGGCTCATTCCACTCGCATATTGAGACCTGTCCCCCTTCGATCTCTGTCCCAGGCTATTCTCCCTTTTACTTCTAGACCATCATTCCCATCACTTCCAACCCAAATTCACCTTCTAAAACCGCCCAAACCTCTCATTCAGACCCAGCCCGTCTTCTCCAGGTCAGTCGAACCTTCATATTTACCCCATCTCATCCATGCCTTCTTTTCCATCCAACCCTCAAATACTAGCCTATCTCACCCTCGGATTCAGGCCCATCCCAAGGAACGACTTTATTAAAACCCTCCTCCTACTCCTATCCCAGCAAACTTTCGCTTTCAGTCGCATACCACACTCACCTTCGACCCATCTCCCCATTACCTTCAATATTTGGCCATCATCGTCTCCAAACCCATCCCACCATTGCTTTCTTGCCCATTTGACCTTAACCTTTAGATCAATCTTTCACTCTCCTTTAGGCCCAGCTCATCCTCGTCTACAAGCACAACCCACCTTCCCCGTCCACCCGAACCTGTCCTCGCCTTCTTTTCCTGACTACACTCGTCTTGAGTGACATCCCACCATCGACTTCTGGCCCAAACCTTCTTCCATCTCGTCTTCAGGCTCTACCCACTCTCGTCTTCATATCCATCCCACCTTCGCCTTCAGGCCCATCACTCATTAGCCTTCAAGTCAAGCTTACATTCGCCCTCAGGCACAGCTCATCCTCGTCTACAGACCCATTCCATTTTCGACTTCTGACCCAGACCATGGAGGCCTTTTAGCCCAGCCCACACTCCTCTCCAGGCATATCACAGCATTCCGTCAGGTCTATCCTACTAATGCACTCAAAGGTAGCTGAAACTCGCCTTGAGGCCCATCCCACCCTAGCCTTAAGGCCAAGTCCATCTTCACTTTTTTCCTGAGCTCATCCCTCATTTTTAGGCCGAAGTAACCACTTTCTCAGGCCCATTCCATTCTCGCCGTCGAGAAAAGTAGACCCTATTGGTTAGATGGTCCCACCATCACCTTCAGGCCCATTCCACCCTTGCCTTCAGCTCCAACTCACACTCGCTTTCTGGACCATTCTAGCCTCACCTTCATGGCCAGCTCACCGTCGACTTTTTTGTCTAGCTCTCACTCGCCTTCAAACCCATCTCACCTTTGCCTTTTAGCCCATACAAAAACTAGATCTCTCTCTCTCTCTCTCTCTCTCTCTCTCTCTCTCTCTCTCTCTCTCTCTCTCTCTCTCTCTCTCTCTCTCTCTCTCTCTCTCTCTCTCTCTCTCTCTCTCTCTCTCTAATTCTCTCTCTCTCTCTAAATCTTTCTCTCTCTCCCTCCCCTTCTGGCCCATTCCACCCACTCCTTCAGTCGCAGCCGACGTACATCTTTAGACCCATCCCACCTTCGCCCTCAAAACCTTCCCCCTTCCACCTCAGCTCAATAAGGTCTTTTGTCCGATCCCACTTTTGCTTTTAGGACTAGCTAACCCTTGCCTTAAATACCAGCACACCATCGCCTTCTAGCCCCACCTAACTTCACCTTCTGGTACTGCTTACCTTCGATTTCAGGCACATCACACCCTCGCATTCAAAGGAATTAAACCCTTACCTTCTTGCCTGTCCAGACTTACCTACAAGACCATATCACCCTCGCCTTCAGTCCTCTCACATCCACACCATCAGACCTGTCCCCACTTTCGCCTTCTAGCCCAGCCACTCTCATTTTCAATCCCATCCCAACCTAGTCTTCATTCCCTTCTCACCTTCATCTTCTGGTCGGGCCCAACTCTCCTTCATACCCTGCTCATCCATCTTTTCCAATTCTATCCCATCCTCGCCTTCAAGCCCATCCAAACCTTCCTTTCTGGTCAATCCCACCTCGCCTAGAAGCTCATCTTACCTCGCCTTCAGGCTCATTCAACTCGCATATTGAGACCAGCACCACTTCGATCTCTGTCCCTGGCTATTCTCGCTTTTACTCTTAGACCACCATTCCCATCACTTCCAACCCAAATTCACCTTCTAAAACCGCCCAAACCTCTCATTCAGTTCAGCCCGTCTTCTCCAGGTCAGTCGAACATTCATATTTATCCCATCTCATCCATGCCTTCTTTCCCATCCAACCCTCAAATACTAGCCTATCTCAACCTCGGATTCAAGGTCATCCCACGAACGACTTTATTAAACCCTCCTCCTATTCCTATCTCAGCAAACTTTCGCTTTCAGTCGCATACCACACTCACATTCAATCCATCTCACCATTGCCTTCAGTATTTGGCCATCATCGTCTCCAAACCCATCCCACCATTGCCTTCTTGTCCATTTGACCTTAACCTTTAGGTCAAGCTTACACTCTCCTTTAGGTCCAGCTCATCCTCGTCTACAAGGACAACCCACCTTCCCCGTCCACCCGAACCTGTCCTCGCCTCTTTTCCTGACTACACTCGTCTTGAGGGACATCCCGCCATCGACTTCTGGCCCAAACCTTCTTCCATCTCGTCTTCAGGCTCTACCAACTCTCGTCTTCATGCCCATCCCACCTTCACCTTCAGGCCCATCCCTCATTTGCCTTCAGGTCAAATTTACATTCGCCCTCAGGCCCAGTTCATCCTCGTCTACAAACCCATTCCATTTTCGACTTCTGACCCAGACCATGGAGGCCTTTTGGCCCAGCACACACTCCTCTCCAGGTATATCACAGCATTCCGTCAGGTCTATCCTACTAATGCACTCAAAGGTAGCTGAAACTCGCCTTTAGGCCCATCCCACCCTAGCCTTAAGGCCAAGTCCATCTTCACATTTTTCCTGAGCCCACCCTCATTTTTAGGCCGAAGTAACCACTTTCTCAAGCACATTCCATTCTCGCCGTTCAAGAAAACTAGACCCTATCGGTTAGATGGTCCCACCATCACCTTCAGGCCCTTACATTACCTTACATTCGCCCTCAGGCCCAGCTCATCTCGTCTACAGACACATTCCATTTTCGACTTCTGACACAGAGCATGGAGGCCTTTTGGTCAAGACCACCCTAGTCTCCAGGTATATCCCAGCATTCCCGTCAGGTCCATCCTACTAATGCCCTCAAAGGTAGCTGAAACTCGCGTTCAGGCCCATCCCACCCTAGCATTCAGGCCAAGTCTATCTTCACTTTTTTCCTGAGCCCACCCTCATTTTCAGGCCGAAGTAACCACTTTCTCAGGCCAATTCCATTCTCGCCGTCAAGAAAAGCAGACCCTAGCGGTTAGATGGGCCCACCATCACCTTCAGGCCCATTCCACTCTCGCCTTCAGCTCCACCTCACACTCGCTTTCTGGACCATTCTAGCCTCACCTTCATGGGCAGCTCAACGTCGCCTATTTTGTCTAGCTCTCCCTCGCCTTCAACCCCATCTCAACTTTGCCTTTTAGCCCGTACAAAAACTAGATCTCTCTCTCTCTTCTCTCTCTCTCTCTCTCTCCTCTCTCTCTCTCTCTCTCTCTCTAATCTCTCTCTCTCTTCTCTCTCTTCTCTCTCTCTCTCTCTCTCTCTCTCTCTCTCTCTCTCTCTCTCTCTCTCTCTCCCTTCTGGCCCATTCCACCCACTCCTTTAGGCGCAGCCGACTTACATCTTTAGACCCATCCCACCTTCGCCCTCAAAACCTTCCCCCTTCCACCTCAGCTCAATAAGGTCTTTTGGTCGATCCCACTTTTGCTTTTAGGACTAGCTAACCCTTGCCTTAAATACCAGCACACCATCGCCTTTTAGCCCCACATAACTTCACCTTTTGGTACTGCTTACCTTCGACTTCAGGCGCATCACACCCTCGCATTCAAAGGAATTAAACCCTTACCTTCTTGCCTATCCACACTTACCTACAAGACCATATCACCCTCGCCTTCAGGCCTCTCACATCCACACCATCAGACCTGTCCCCACTTTCGCCTTCTAGCCCAGCCCACTCTCATTTTCAATTCTATCCCAACCTAGTCTTCATTCCCTTCTCACCTTCATCTTCTGGTCGGGCCAAACTCTCATTCATACCCTGCTCATCCATCTTTTCCAATTCTAACCCATCCTCGCCTTCAAGCCCATCCAAACCTTCCTTTCTGGCCCATCCCACCTCGCCTAGAAGCTCATCTTACCTCGCCTTCAGGCTCATTCCACTCGCATATTGAGACACGCACCTCTTCGATCTCTGTCCCTGGCTATTCTCGCTTTTACACCTAGACCACCATTCCCATCACTTCCAACCAAAATTCACCTTCTAAAA
>NC_092243.1:22779006-22791716 GCF_036320965.1 Panulirus ornatus | reverse complement strand
CGCCTTATGGCCCATCCCTCCTTAGCCTTCATGTCAAGATTACATTCGCCCTCAGGCACAGCTCTTCCTCGTCTATAGACCTATTCCATTTTCGACTTGTAACTCAGACCATATAGGCCTTCTGGCCCAGCACACACTCGTCTTCAGGCATATCACAGCATTCCCGTCAGGTCCATCCTACTAATGCCCTCAAACCTAGTTCAACCTCGCCTTCATGCCCATCCCATCCTAGTCTTTAGGCCAAGTCCGTCTTCACTTTCTTCCCATTCCCATCCTCATTTTCAGGCCGAGGTAACCACTTTCTCAGGCCCATTCCACTCTCGCCGTCATGAATATCACACCCTCGTGAATAGATCGGCACACCATCAAGTTTAGGCCCACTCCACCCTCGCCTTCAGCTCCACCTCACCCTCGATTTCCGAACCATCCTATGCTCACCTTCAGGGCTAGCTCAACATCGACTTCTTCGTCTAGCTCTCCCTCGCCTTCAAACCCATCTCACCTTTGCCTCCTAGCCCATACAAAAACTAGATCATTCTCTCTCTCTCTCTCTCTCTCTCTCTCTCTCTCTCTCTCTCTCTCTCTCTCTCTCTCTCTCTCTCTCTCTCTCTCTCTCTCTCTCTCTCTCTCTCTCTCTCTCTCTCTCTCTCTCTCTCTCTCTCTCTCTCTCTCTCTCTCTCTCTCTCTCTCTCTCTCTCTCTACTTCTACCCTATTCCACCCACGCCTTCAGGCGCAGCCGACCTACATCTTTAGACACATTCGACCTTCGCCCTCAAGACCTTCGCCCTCAAGACCTTCCCCCTTTCCAGCTCAGCCCAACATCGTCTTTTGGCCGATCCCACTTTTACTTTTAGAACTAGCTAACCATTGCCTTAAATACCAGCACATCTTCGCATTCTAACCCCTCATAACTTCACCTTCTCGTACCGCCTACCTTCGCCTTCAGGCACATCACACCCTCGCATTCAAACGCATTCAAATACTTACCTTCTCGCCTTTCCACACTTACCTACAAGGTCATCTCACCCTCGCCTTCAGGCCGCTCCTAACCACACCTTCAGAACCGCCACTCTTTTGCCTTCTAGCTCAGCCCACTCTCATTTTCAGTCCTAGCCCAACCTAGTATTCATTCCCTTCTCATCTTCCCCATCTGGTCGGGCCGAACCTCTCCTTCAAACCCTGTCCACCCATCTTTTTCAATTCTATCCCACCCTCGCCTTCAAGCAAATCCCTTCCTTTCTTTTTGGCCCATCCCACCCTCGCCTAGAAGCTCATCTTACCTCGACTTCAGGCTCATTCCACTCGCATATTGAGACTGGCCCCCCGTCGCTCTCTGTTCCAGGCTATTCTCGCTTTTGCTCCTAGACTACCATTCCAATCACTTCCAACCCACATTCACCTTCTAACCCCGCCCAAACCTCTCCTTCAGATCCACATCATCTTCTTCAAGTCAATCCAACACTCCCATTCATCCCATCTGACCCATGAATTCTTTGTCATCCAACCTTAAAATACTAGCGTGTCTCACCCTCGTCTTCAGGAATATCCCAACAACAACTTCATTCCAACCCTCCTACTCCTCCTCTCCCAGCCCACGTTCGCTTTCAGTCGCATACCACACTCACCTTCAACCCATCTCACCATCGCCTTCAGTATTTGACCACCATCGTCTATAAACCATTCCCATCATTACCTTCTTGTACATTTGACCTTAGCCTTTAGGTCAAGCTCACACTCTCCTTTAGACCCAGCTCATCCTCGTCTACAAGCACAACCCACCTTCCCCTTCCAGCCGAAAATGTCCTCGCCTTCTTTTCATGACTACACTCGTCTTCAGGGATATCCCACCATCGCCTTCTGGCCCATACCTACCTCAATCTCGCCTTCAGGCTTTACCCACCCTGGTCTTCAGGCCCATCCCACCTTCGCCTTCTGGCCCATCCCTCCTTAGCCTTCATGACAAGATTACATTCGCCCTCAGGCCCAGCTCATCCTCGTCTACAAACCCATTCTATTTAAGAATTTTGACCCAGACCATGAAGGCCTTTTGGCCCAAATCACCCTCGTCTTCAGGTATATCCCTGCAATCTCATCAGGTCCATCCTACTAATGTCCTCAAACATAGCTCAACCTCGCGTTCACGCCCATACCACCCAAGCCTTCAGGCCAAATTCATATTCACCTTCTTCCGAAGCCCACCCTGTTTTTCAGGCCGAAGTAACCACTTTCTCTGGCCCATTCCACTCTCGCCGTCATGAAAAGCACACCCTCGTGGTTAGATCGGCCCACCATCACCTTTAGGCCCTCTCCACCCTCGCCTTCACCTCCAACTCACCCTCGATTTCTCAACCATCCTAGCCTCACCTTCAGGGCCAGCTCACCGTCGACTTCTTTGTCTAGCTCTCCCTCGCTTTCAAACCCATCTCACATTTGCCTTCTAGCCAATACAAAAAATAGATCATTCTCTCTCTCTCTCTCTCTCTCTCTCTCTCTCTCTCTCTCTCTCTCTCTCTCTCTCTCTCTCTCTCTCTCTCTCTCTCTCTCTCTCTCTCTCTCTCTCTCTCTCTCTCTCTCTCTCTCTCTCTCTCTCTCTCTCTCTCTCTCTCTCTCTCTCTCTCTCTCTCTCTCTCTCTCTCTCTCTCTCACCTTCTTTAGACCCATCCGACCTTTGCCCTCAAGACCTTCCCCCTTCCAGCTCAGCCCAACATCGTCTTTTGGCCGATGCCAGTTTTACTTTTAGAACTAGCTAACCATTGCCTTAAATACCAGCACACCTTCGCCTTCTAGCCCCATCTAACTTCACCTTCTGGTACCGCCTACCTTCGCCTTCAGGCACACCACACCCTCGCATTCAAACGCATTAAACCCTTACCTTCTCGCCTTTCCACACTGACCTACAAGGCCATCTCACCCTCGCCTTCAGGCCTCTCCTAACCACACCTTCAGAACCGCCACTCTTTTGCCTTCTAGCCCAGCCCACTTTCATTTTCAGTCCTATCCCAACCTTGTCTTCATTCCCTTCTCATCTTCACCATCTGGTCGGGCCCAACCTCTTCTTCATACCCTGCTCACCCATCTTTTTCAATTCTATCCCAACCTCGCCTTCAAGCCCACCCCTTCCTTGCTTTCTGGCCCATCCCACACTCGCCTAGAAGCTCATCTTACCTCGCCTTCAGGCTCATTCCACTCGCATATTGAGACCAGCCCCCCTTAGCTTTCTGTTCCAGGCTATTCTCGCTTTTGCTCCTAGACTACCATTCCAATCTCTTCCATCCCACATTCACCTTCTAACCCCGACCAAACCTCTCCTTCAGAACCATAACATGTTCTTCAAGTCAATCCAACCCTCACACTCATCACATGTCACCAATCCATTCTTTCCCATTCAACCTTCAAATACTAGCATATCTCACCCTCGCCTTCAGGCCTATCCCACCAACGACTTCATTCCAACTCTCCTCCTCCTCCTATCCCAGCCCACATTCGCTTTCAGTCGCATACCACACTCAAATTCAACCTAACTCACAATCGCCTTCAGTACTTGGCCACCATCGTCTTCAAACCCATTCAACCATATCCTTCTTGCCCATTTGACCTTACCCTTTAGGTCAAGCTCACACTCTCCTTTAGGCATAGCTCATCCTAGTCTACAAGCACAACCCACCTTCCCCTTCCAGCCGAACATGTCCTCGCCATCTCTTTATGACTACACTCGTCTTCAGGGATATCCCACCATCGCCTTCTGGCCCATAACTACCTCAAGCTCGCCCTCATGCTTTACCTACCCTGGTCTTCAGGCCCATCCCACCTTCGCCTTATGGCCCATCCCTCCTTAGCCTTCATGTCAAGATTACATTCGCCCTCAGGCACAGCTCTTCCTCGTCTATAGACCTATTCCATTTTCAACTTGTAACTCAGACCATATAGGCCTTTTGGCCCAGCACACACTCGTCTTCAGGCATATCACAGCATTCCCGTCAGGTCCATCCTACTAATGCCCTCAAACCTAGTTCAACCTCGCCTTCATGCCCATCCCACCCTAGCCCTCAGGCCAAGTCCGTCTTCACTTTCTTCCCATTCCCATCCTCATTTTCAGGCCGAGGTAACCACTTTCTCAGGCCCATTCCACTCTCGCCGTCATGAATATCACACCCTCGTGGATAGATCGGCACACCATCAAGTTTAGGCCCACTCCACCCTCGCCTTCAGCTCCACCTCACCCTCGATTTCCGAACCATCCTATGCTCACCTTCAGGGCTAGCTCAACATCGACTTCTTTGTCTAGCTCTCCCTCGCCTTCAAACCCATCTCACCTTTGCCTCCTAGCCCATACAAAAACTAGATCATTCTCTCTCTCTCTCTCTCTCTCTCTCTCTCTCTCTCTCTCTCTCTCTCTCTCTCTCTCTCTCTCTCTCTCTCTCTCTCTCTCTCTCTCTCTCTCTCTCTCTCTCTCTCTCTCTCTCTCTCTCTCTCTCTCTCTCTCTCTCTCTCTCTCTCTCTCTCTCTCTCTCTCTCTCTCTCTCTCTCTCTCTCTCTCTTCTCTCTCTCTCTCTCTCTCTCTCTCTCTCTCTCTCTCTCTCTCTCTCTCTCTCTCTCTCTCTCTCTCTCTCTCTCTCTCTCTCTCTCTCTCTCTCTCTCTCTCTCTCTCTCTCTCTCTCTCTCTCTCTCTCTCTCTCTCTCTCTCTCTCTCTCTCTCTCTCTCTCTCTCTCTCTCTCTCTCTCTCTCTCTCTCTCTCTCTCTCTCTCTCTCTCTCTCTCTCTCTCTCTCTCTCTCTCTCTCTCTCTCTCTCTCTCTCTCTCTCTCTCTCTCTCTCTCTCTCTCTCTCTCTCTCTCTCTCTCTCTCTCTCTCTCTCTCTCTCTCTCTCTCTCTCTCTCTCTCTCTCTCTCTCTCTCTCTCTCTCTCTCTCTCTCTCTCTCTCTCTCTCTCTCTCTCTCTCTCTCTCTCTCTCTCTCTCTCTCTCTCTCTCTCTCTCTCTCTCTCTCTCTCTCTCTCTCTCTCTCTCTCTCTCTCTCTCTCTCTCTCTCTCTCTCTCTCTCTCTCTCTCTCTCTCTCTCTCTCTCTCTCTCTCTCTCTCTCTCTCTCTCTCTCTCTCTCTCTCTCTCTCTCTCTCTCTCTTCCTCTCTCTCTCTCTCTCTCTCTCTCTCTACTTCTTTAGACCCATCCGACCTTCGCCCTCAAGACCTTCCCCCTTCCAGCTCAGCCCAACATCGTCTTTTGGCCGATGCCAGTTTTACTTTTAGAACTAGCTAACCATTGCCTTAAATACCAGCACACCTTCGCCTTCTAGCCCCATCTAACTTCACCTTCTGGTACCGCCTACCTTCGCCTTCAGGCACATCACACCCTCGCATTCAAACGCATTAAACCCTTACCTTCTCGCCTTTCCACACTGACCTACAAGGCCATCTCACCCTCGCCTTCAGGCCTCTCCTAACCACACCTTCAGAACCGCCACTCTTTTGCCTTCTAGCCCAGCCCACTTTCATTTCAGTCCTATCCCAACCAAGTCTTCATTCCCTTCTCATCTTCACCATCTGGTCGGGCCCAACCTCTTCTTCATACCCTGCTCACCCATCTTTTTCAATTCTATCCCAACCTCGCCTTCAAGCCCATCCCTTCCTTGCTTTCTGGCCCATCCCACCCTCGCCTAGAAGCTCATCTTACCTCGCCTTCAGGCTCATTCCACTCGCATATTGAGACCAGCCCCCCTTAGCTTTCTGTTCCAGGCTATTCTCGCTTTTGCTTCTAGACTACATTCCAATCTCTTCCATCCCACATTCACCTTCTAACCCCGACCAAACCTCTCCTTCAGAACCATAACATCTTCTTCAAGTCAATCCAACCCTCACACTCATCCCATGTCACCAATCCATTCTTTCCCATTCAACCTTCAAATACTAGCATATCTCACCCTCGCCTTCAGGCCTATCCCACCAACGACTTCATTCCAACCCTCCTCCTCCTCCTATCCCAGCCCACGTTCGCTTTCAGTCGCATACCACACTCAAATTCAACCCAACTCATCATCGCCTTCAGTACTTGGCCACCATCGTCTTCAAACCCATCCAACCATTGCCTTCTTGCCCATTTGACCTTACCCTTTAGGTCAAGCTCACACACTCCTTTAGGCCTAGCTCATCCTCGTCTACAAGCGCAACCCACCTTCCCCTTCCAACCGAACATGTCCTCGCCATCTTTTATGACTACACTCGTCTTCAGGGATATCCCACCATCGCCTTCTGGCCCATAACTACCTCAAGCTCGCCCTCATGCTTTACCTACCCTGGTCTTCAGGCCCATCCCACCTTCGCCTTATGGCCCATCCCTCCTTAGCCTTCATGTCAAGATTACATTCGCCCTCAGGCACAGCTCTTCCTCGTCTACAGACCCATTCCATTTTCGACTTTTGACCCAGACCATATAGGCCTTATGGCCAAGCTCACCCTCGTCTTCAGGCATATCACAGCATTCCCGTCAGGTCCATCCTACTAATGCCCTCAAACCTAGTTCAACCTCGCCTTCATGCCCATCCCACCCTAGCCTTCAGGCCAAGTCCGTCTTCACTTTCTTTCCTTGCCCATCCTCATTTTCAGGCCGAGGTAACCACTTTCTCAGGCCCATTCCACTCTCGCCGTCATGAATATCACACCCTCTTGGATAGATCGGCCCACCATCAAGTTTAGGCCCACTCCACCCTCGCCTTCAGCTCCACCTCACGCTCGATTTCCGAACCATCCTAGCCTCACCTTCAGGGCCAGCTCACCATCGACTTCTTTGTCTAGCTCTCCCTCGCCTTCAAACCATCTCACCTTTGCCTCCTAGCCCAAACAAAAACTAGATCATTCTCTCTCTCTCTCTCTCTCTCTCTCTCTCTCTCTCTCTCTCTCTCTCTCTCTCTCTCTCTCTCTCTCTCTCTCTCTCTCTCTCTCTCTCTCTCTCTCTCTCTCTCTCTCTCTCTCTCTCTCTCTCTCTCTCTCTCTCTCTCTCTCTCTACTTCTACCCTATTCCACCCACGCCTTCAGGCGCAGCCGACCTACATCTTTAGACACATTCGACCTTCGCCCTCAAGACCTTCGCCCTCAAGACCTTCCCCCTTTCCAGCTCAGCCCAACATCGTCTTTTGGCCGATCCCACTTTTACTTTTAGAACTAGCTAACCATTGCCTTAAATACCAGCACATCTTCGCATTCTAACCCCTCATAACTTCACCTTCTCGTACCGCCTACCTTCGCCTTCAGGCACATCACACCCTCGCATTCAAACGCATCAAATACTTACCTTCTCGCCTTTCCACACTTACCTACAAGGTCATCTCACCCTCGCCTTCAGGCCGCTCCTAACCACACCTTCAGAACCGCCACTCTTTTGCCTTCTAGCTCAGCCCACTCTCATTTTCAGTCCTAGCCCAACCTAGTATTCATTCCCTTCTCATCTTCCCATCTGGTCGGGCCGAACCTCTCCTTCATACCCTGTCCACCCATCTTTTTCAATTCTATCCCACCCTCGCCTTCAAGCAAATCCCTTCCTTTCTTTTTGGCCCATCCCACCCTCGCCTAGAAGCTCATCTTACCTCGCCTTCAGGCTCATTCCACTCGCATATTGAGACTGGCCCCCCGTCGCTCTCTGTTCCAGGCTATTCTCGCTTTTGCTCCTAGACTACCATTCCAATCACTTCCAACCCACATTCACCTTCTAACCCCGCCCAAACCTCTCCTTCAGATCCACATCATCTTCTTCAAGTCAATCCAACACTCACATTCATCCCATCTGACCCATGCCTTCTTTGTCATCCAACCTTCAAATACTAGCGTGTCTCACCCTCGTCTTCAGGAATATCCCAACAACAACTTCATTCCAACCCTCCTCCTCCTCCTATCCCAGCCCACGTTCGCTTTCAGTCGCATACCACACTCACCTTCAACCCATCTCACCATCGCCTTCAGTATTTGACCACCATCGTCTTCAAACCATTCCCATCATTACCTTCTTGCCCATTTGACCTTAGCCTTTAGGTCAAGCTCACACTCTCCTTTAGACCCAGCTCATCCTCGTCTACAAGCACAACCCACCTTCCCCTTCCAGCCGAACATGTCCTCGCCTTCTTTTCATGACTACACTCGTCTTCAGGGATATCCCACCATCGCCTTCTGGCCCATACCTACCTCAAGCTCGCCTTCAGGCTTTACCCACCCTGGTCTTCAGGCCCATCCCACCTTCGCCTTCTGGCCCATCCATCCTTAGCCTTCATGACAAGATTACATTCGCCCTCAGGCCCAGCTCATCCTCGTCTACAAACCCATTCTATTTAAGAATTTTGACCCAGACCATGTAGGCCTTTTGGACCAAATCACCCTCGTCTTCAGGTATATCCCTGCAATCTCATCAGGTCCATCCTACTAATGTCCTCAAACATAGCTCAACCTCGCGTTCACGCCCATACCACCCAAGCCTTCAGGCCAAATTCATATTCACCTTCTTCCGAAGCCCACCCTGATTTTCAGGCCGAAGTAACCACTTTCTCTGGCCCATTCCACTCTCGCCGTCATGAAAAGCACACCCTCGTGGTTAGATCGGCCCACCATCAACTTTAGGCCCTCTCCACCCTCGCCTTCACCTCCAACTCACCCTCGATTTCTGAACCATCCTAGCCTCACTTCAGGGCCAGCTCACCGTCGACTTCTTTGTCTAGCTCTCCCTCGCTTTCAAACCCATCTCACATTTGCCTTCTAGCCAATACAAAAACTAGATCTCTCTCTCTCTCTCTCTCTCTCTCTCTCTCTCTCTCTCTCTCTCTCTCTCTCTCTCTCTCTCTCTCTCTCTCTCTCTCTCTCTCTCTCTCTCTCTCTCTCTCTCTCTCTCTCTCTCTCTCTCTCTCTCTCTCTCTCTCTCTCTCTCTCTCTCTCTCTCTCTCTCTCTCTCTCTCTCTCTCTCTCTCTCTCTCTCTCTCTCTCTCTCTCTCTCTCTCTCTCTCTCTCTCTCTCTCTCTCCTCTCTCTCTCTCCTCTCTCTCTCTCTCTCTCTCTCTCTCTCTCTCTCTCTCTCTCTCTCTCTCTCTCTCTCTCTCTCTCTCTCTCTCTCTCTCTCTCTCTCTCTCTCTCTCTCTCTCTCTCTCTCTCTCTCTCTCTCTCTCTCTCTCTCTCTCTCTCTCTCTCTCTCTCTCTCTCTCTCTCTCTCTCTCTCTCTCTCTCTCTCTCTCTCTCTCTCTCTCTCTCTCTCTCTCTCTCTCTCTCTCTCTCTCTCTCTCTCTCTCTCTCTCTCTCTCTCTCTCTCTCTCTCTCTCTCTCTCTCTCTCTCTCTCTCTCTCTCTCTCTCTCTCTCTCTCTCTCTCTCTCTCTCTCTCTCTCTCTCTCTCTCTCTCTCTCTCTCTCTCTCTCTCTCTCTCTCTCTCTCTCTCTCTCTCTCTCTCTACTTCTTTAGACCCATCCGACCTTCGCCCTCAAGACCTTCCCCCTTCCAGCTCAGCCAACATCGTCTTTTGGCCGATGCCAGTTTTACTTTTAGAACTAGCTAACCATTGCCTTAAATACCAGCACACCTTCGCCTTCTAGCCCCATCTAACTTCACCTTCTGGTACCGCCTACCTTCGCCTTCAGGCACATCACACCCTCGCATTCAAACGCATTAAACCCTTACCTTCTCGCCTTTCCACACTGACCTACAAGGCCATCTCACCCTCGCCTTCAGGCCTCTCCTAACCACACCTTCAGAACCGCCACTCTTTTGCCTTCTAGCCCAGCCCACTTTCATTTTCAGTCCTATCCCAACCTAGTCTTCATTCCCTTCTCATCTTCACCATCTGGTCGGGCCCAACCTCTTCTTCATACCCTGCTCACCCATCTTTTTCAATTCTATCCCAACCTCGCCTTCAAGCCCATCCCTTCCTTGCTTTCTGGCCCATCCCACCCTCGCCTAGAAGCTCATCTTACCTCGCCTTCAGGCTCATTCCACTCGCATATTGAGACCAGCCCCCCTTAGCTTTCTGTTCCAGGCTATTCTCGCTTTTGCTTCTAGACTACATTCCAATCTCTTCCATCCCACATTCACCTTCTAACCCCGACCAAACCTCTCCTTCAGAACCATAACATTTCTTCAAGTCAATCCAACCCTCACACTCATCCCATGTCACCAATCCATTCTTTCCCATTCAACCTTCAAATACTAGCATATCTCACCCTCGCCTTCAGGCCTATCCCACCAACGACTTCATTCCAACCCTCCTCCTCCTCCTATCCCAGCCCACGTTCGCTTTCAGTCGCATACCACACTCAAATTCAACCCAACTCACCATCGCCTTCAGTACTTGGCCACCATCGTCTTCAAACCCATCCAACCATTGCCTTCTTGCCCATTTGACCTTACCCTTTAGGTCAAGCTCACACTCTCCTTTAGGCCTAGCTCATCCTCGTCTACAAGCACAACCCACCTTCCCCTTCCAGCCGAACATGTCCTCGCAATCTCTTTATGACTACACTCGTCTTCAGTGATATCCCACCATCGCCTTCTGGCCCATAACTACCTCAAGCTCGCCCTCATGCTTTACCTACCCTGGTCTTCAGGCCCATCCCACCTTCGCCTTATGGCCCATCCCTCCTTAGCCTTCATGTCAAGATTACATTCGCCCTCAGGCACAGCTCTTCCTCGTCTACAGACCTATTCCATTTTCGACTTGTAACTCAGACCATATAGGCCTTTTGGCCCAGCACACACTCGTCTTCAGGCATATCACAGCATTCCCGTCAGGTCCATCCTACTAATGCCCTCAAACCTAGTTCAACCTCGCCTTCATGCCCATCCCACCCTAGCCTTCAGGCCAAGTCCGTCTTCACTTTCTTTCCTTTCCCATCCTCATTTTCAGGCCGAGGTAACCACTTTCTCAGGCCCATTCCACTCTCGCCGTCATGAATATCACACCCTCTTGGATAGATCGGCCCACCATCAAGTTTAGGCCCACTCCACCCTCGCCTTCAGCTCCACCTCACGCTCGATTTCCGAACCATCCTATCCGCACCTTCAGGGCCAGCTCACCATCGACTTCTTTGTCTAGCTCTCCCTCGCCTTCAAACCCATCTCACCTTTGCCTCCTAGCCCAAACAAAAACTAGATCATTCTCTCTCTCTCTCTCTCTCTCTCTCTCTCTCTCTCTCTCTCTCTCTCTCTCTCTCTCTCTCTCTCTCTCTCTCTCTCTCTCTCTCTCTCTCTCTCTCTCTCTCTCTCTCTCTCTCTCTCTCTCTCTCTCTCTCTCTCTACTTCTACCCTATTCCACCCACGCCTTCAGGCGCAGCCGACCTACATCTTTAGACACATTCGACCTTCGCCCTCAAGACCTTCGCCCTCAAGACCTTCCCCCTTTCCAGCTCAGCCCAACATCGTCTTTTGGCCGATCCCACTTTTACTTTTAGAACTAGCTAACCATTGCCTTAAATACCAGCACATCTTCGCATTCTAACCCCTCATAACTTCACCTTCTCGTACCGCCTACCTTCGCCTTCAGGCACATCACACCCTCGCATTCAAACGCATCAAATACTTACCTTCTCGCCTTTCCACACTTACCTACAAGGTCATCTCACCCTCGCCTTCAGGCCGCTCCTAACCACACCTTCAGAACCGCCACTCTTTTGCCTTCTAGCTCAGCCCACTCTCATTTTCAGTCCTAGCCCAACCTAGTATTCATTCCCTTCTCATCTTCCCCATCTGGTCGGGCCGAACCTCTCCTTCAAACCCTGTCCACCCATCTTTTTCAATTCTATCCCACCCTCGCCTTCAAGCAAATCCCTTCCTTTCTTTTTGGCCCATCCCACCCTCGCCTAGAAGCTCATCTTACCTCGACTTCAGGCTCATTCCACTCGCATATTGAGACTGGCCCCCCGTCGCTCTCTGTTCCAGGCTATTCTCGCTTTTGCTCCTAGACTACCATTCCAATCACTTCCAACCCACATTCACCTTCTAACCCCGCCCAAACCTCTCCTTCAGATCCACATCATCTTCTTCAAGTCAATCCAACATTCCCATTCATCCCATCTGACCCAGCCTTCTTTGTCATCCAACCTTCAAATACTAGCGTGTCTCACCCTCGTCTTCAGGAATATCCCAACAACAACTTCATTCCAACCCTCCTCCTCCTCCTATCCCAGCCCACGTTCGCTTTCAGTCGCATACCACACTCACCTTCAACCCATCTCACCATCGCCTTCAGTATTTGACCACCATCGTCTTCAAACCATTCCCATCATTACCTTCTTGCCCATTTGACCTTAGCCTTTAGGTCAAGCTCACACTCTCCTTTAGACCCAGCTCATCCTCGTCTACAAGCACAACCCACCTTCCCCTTCCAGCCGAACATGTCCTCGCCTTCTTTTCATGACTACACTCGTCTTCAGGGATATCCCACCATCGCCTTCTGGCCCATACCTACCTCAAGCTCGCCTTCAGGCTTTACCCACCCTGGTCTTCAGGCCCATCCCACCTTCGCCTTCTGGCCCATCCATCCTTAGCCTTCATGACAAGATTACATTCGCCCTCAGGCCCAGCTCATCCTCGTCTACAAACCCATTCTATTTAAGAATTTTGACCCAGACCATGTAGGCCTTTTGGACCAAATCACCCTCGTCTTCAGGTATATCCCTGCAATCTCATCAGGTCCATCCTACTAATGTCCTCAAACATAGCTCAACCTCGCGTTCACGCCCATACCACCCAAGCCTTCAG
>NC_092243.1:22771549-22778906 GCF_036320965.1 Panulirus ornatus | reverse complement strand
CTAGTTTTTGTATGGGGCTAAAAGGCAAAGTTTAGATGGGGTTGAAGGCGAGTGAGAGTTAGACAAAAAAGGCGACAGTGAGCTAGCCATTAAGGTGAGGCTTGAATGGTCCAGAAAGCGAGTGTGAGTTGGAGCTGAAGGCAAGGGTGGAATTTGCCTGAAGGTGATGGTGGGCCCATCTAACCGATAGGGTCTGCTTTTCCTAACGGCGAGAATGGAATGGGCCTGAGAAAGTGGTTACCTTGGCTTAAAAATGAGGGTGGGCTGAGGAAAAAAGTGAACATGGACTTGGACTGAAGGCTAGTGTGGGATGGGACTGAAGGCGAGGTTCAGCTACCTTTGAGGGCATTAGTAGGATAGACCTAACGGGAATGCTGGGATATGCCTTGAGAGTAGGGTGGTCTTGACCAAAAGGCCTCCATGTTCTGGGTCAGAAGTCGAAAATGGAATGGGTCTGTAGACGAGGATGAGCTGGGCCTGAGGGCGAATGTAAGCTTGACATGAAGGCTAAGGAGGGATGGGACATAAGGCGAAGGTGGAATGGGCTTGAAGAGGAGGGTGCGTAGAGCCTGAAGACGAGCTGGAGGTAGGTTTGGGCCAGAAGGCGATGGTGGGATGTCCCTCAAGAAGAGTGTGGTCAGGAAAAGAAGGCGAGGACAGGTTCGGCTGGACGTGGAAGATGGATTGTGCTTGTAGACGAGGATGATCTGGGCCTAAAGGAGAGTGTGAGCTTGACCTAAAGGTTAAGGTCAAATGGGCATAAATGCAATTGAGATGAGTTTGGAGACGATGATAGCCAAATACTGAAGGCAATGGTGAGACGTGTTGAAGGTGAGTGTGGTATGCGACTGAAAGCGAACGTGTGCTGGGATATGATTAGGAGGAGGGTTTTAAAAACGTCATTGGTGGGATGGGCCTGAATCTGAGGGTGAGATAGGCTAGTATTTGAGGGTTTGATGGGAAAGAAGGCATGTGTGAGATGGGATGAATATGAGGGTTCGACTGACCTGAAGATGTGCTGGGTCTGAATGAAAGGTTACGGCGCTTTTAGAAAGTGAATTTCGGTTGGAAGTGATGGGAATGGTGGTCTAGTAGTAAAAGCGAGAATAGCGGTGGACAGAGAACGAAGGGGGGCGGGTCTCAAATGCGAGTGGAATGAGCCTGAAGGCGCGGTAAGATGAGCTTCTAGGCGAAGTGGGATGGGCTAGAAAGCAAGGTTGGGATGGGCTTGAAGGCGAGGGTGGGATAGAATTGAAAAAGATGGATGAGCCGGGTATGAAGGAGAGGTTGGACACGACCAGAAGATGAAGATGAGAAGGAAATGAAGACTAGGTTGGGCTAGGACTGAAAATGAGAGTGGGCGGGGCTAGTGAGAGAGAGAGAGAGAGAGAGAGAGAGAGAGAGAGAGAGAGAGAGAGAGAGAGAGAGAGAGAGAGAGAGAGAGAGAGAGAGAGAGAGAGAGAGAGAGAGAGAGAGAGAGAGAGAGAGAGAATGATCTAGTTTTTGTATGGGATAAAAGGCAAAGGTGAGATGGGCGTGAAGGCGAGGGAGAGCTAGACAAAAAAGGCGACGTTGAGCTGGCCATGAAGGTGAGGCTAGGATGGTCCAGAAAGTGAGTTTGAGTTGGAGCTTAAGGCAAGGGTGGAATGGGTCTGAAGGTGATGGTGGGCCCATCTAACCGATAGGATCTGCTTTTCTTGACGGAGAGAATGGAATGGGCCTGAGAAAGTGGTTACTTCTGCCTAAAAATAAGGTTGGGCTCAGGAAAAAAGTGAAGATGGACTTGGCCCGAAGGCTAGGGTGGGATGGGCCTGAAGGCGAGGTTCAGCTACCTTTGAGGGCATTAGTAGGATAGACATGACGGAATGCTGGGGTATGCCTGGAGAGTAGGGAGGGCTTGAACAAAAGGCCTCCATGTTCTGGGTCAGAAGTCGAAAATGGAATGGGTCTTTAGACGAGGATGAGCTGGGCCTGAGGGCGAATGTAAGCTTGACATGAAGGCTAATGAGGGATGGGCCAGAAGGCGAAGGTGGGATGGGCATGAAGACCAGGGTGGGTAGAGCCTGAAGACGAGCTGGAGGTAGGTTTGGTCCAGAAGGCGATGGTGGGATGTCCCTCAAGAAGAGTGTAGTCAGGAAAAGAAGGCGAGGACAGGTTCGGCTGGACTTGGAAGGTGGGTTGTGCTTGTAGACGAGGATGAGCTGGGCCTAAAGGAGAGTGTGAGCTTGATCTAAAGGTTAAGGTCAAATGGACATGAATGCAATTGTGAGATGAGTTTGGAGACGATGATGGCCAAATACTGAAGGCAATGGTGAGACGGGTTGAAGGTGAGTGTGGTATGCGACTGAAAGCGAACGTGTGTTGGGATTGGAGTAGGAGGTGTGTTTTAATAATGTCATTGGTGGGATGGGCCTGAATCCGTGGGAGAGATAGGCTAGTATTTGAGGGTTTGATGGGAAAGAAGGCATGGATGAGATGGGATGAATATGAGGGTTCGAATGACCTGAATAAGACGGGCTGGGTCTGAATGAGAGGTTTGGGCGATTTTAGAAAGTGAATTTCGATTGGAAGTGATGGGAATGGTGGCCTAGGAGTAAAAGGGAGAGTAGCCTGGGACAGAGAGCGAAGGGGAGCGGGTCTCCAAATGCGAGTGGAATGAGCCTGAAGGCGAGGTAAGATGAGCTTCTAGGCGAATTGGGATGGGCTAGAAAGCAAGGTTGGGATGGGCTTCAAGGCGAGGGTGGGATAGAATTGAAAAAGATGGGTGAGAAGGGTATGAAGGAGAGGTTGGACCCGACCAGAAGGTGAAGATGAGAAGGGAATGTTAAGGTGAAATGGGCAAGAAGGCACTGATGGGATGTGTTTGAAGACGATGATGGCCAAATACTGAAGGCGATGGTGAGATGGGTTGAAGGTGAGTGTGGTATGCGAGTGAAAGCAAACTTGTGCTGAGATAGGAGGAGGAGGAGGGTTGGAATGAAGTCGTTGATGGGATGGCCCTAAAGGCGAGTATGAGATAGGCTAGTATTTGAGGGTTGGATGGGAGAGAAGGAATGGGTGAAATGTGATGAATGTGAGGGTTGGATAGACTTGAAGGAGATGGGGTGGGTCTGAATTAGAGGTTTGGTCATGGTTAGAGGGTGAAAGTGGGTTGGAAGCGATGGGAATGGTGGTGTAAGAGTAAAAGTGAGAAAAGACTGAGACAGAGAGAAAAGGGGGGCGGCTCTCAATATGCGAGTGGAATGAGCCTGAAGGCGAGGTAAGATGAGTTTGTAGGCGAGAGTCGGTTGGGCCCGAAAGCAAGGGTGGGATGGGCTTGAAGGCGAGGGTGGGATAGAATTGAAAAAGATTGTTGGCAGGGTATGAAGGAGAGGTTGGGCCTGAAGAGAAGGTGAAGATGAGAAGGGAATGAAGACCAGGTTGGGCTAGGACTGAAAATGAGAGTGGGCTAGGCTTGAGGGCGAGAAGGGGGCTCGCCAGAATGTGTGGATTGGAGAGGCCTAAAGGCGAGGGTGAGATGGTCTTGTAGGCAGGTGTGGAAAGGCGAGAAGATAAGGGTTTAATGCGTATGAATGAGAGGGTGTGATGTACCTGAAAGCGAATGTAGGCAGGGACAGAAATTGAAGTTAGGTGGGCCCAGAAGGCGAATGTGTGCTGGTATTTATGGCAAGGGTTAGCTAGTCCTAAAAGCGAAGGTGGGATCGGCCGAAAGAGGATGTTTGGCATAACTGGAATGGAGATGTAGGTCGGCTGCGTCTGAAAGTATGTGTGGAATGGCCCAGAAAAGAGAGAGAGAGAGAGAGAGAGAGAGAGAGAGAGAGAGAGAGAGAGAGAGAGAGAGAGAGAGAGAGAGAGAGAGAGAGAGAGAGAGAGAGAGAGAGAGAGAGAGAGAGAGAGAGAGAGAGAGAGAGAGAGAGAGAGAGAGAGAGAGAGAGAGAGAGAGAGAGAGAGAGAGAGAGAGAGAGAGAGAGAGAGAGAGAGAGAGAGAGAGAGAGAGAGAGAGAGAGAGAGAGAGAGAGAGAGAGAGAGAGAGAGAGAGAGAGAGAGAGAGAGAGAGAGAGAGAGAGAGAGAGAGAGAGAGAGAGAGAGAGAGAGAGAGAGAGAGAGAGAGAGAGAGAGAGAGAGAGAGAGAGAGAGAGAGAGAGAGAGAGAGAGAGAGAGAGAGAGAGAGAGAGAGAGAGAGAGAGAGAGAGACAGACAGACAGACAGACAGACAGACAGACAGAATGATCTAATTTTTGTATGAGCTAGAAGGCAAAAGTGAGATTGTCTTGAAGGCGAGGGAGACTTAGACAAAAAAGGCGAGGAAGAGCTGGCCCTGAAGTTGAGGTTAGGATGGTACAGAAAGTGATGGTGAGGTGGATTTGAAGGCGAGGGTGGAATGGGCCTGAACGTGATTGTTTGCCGATCTAACCACGAGGGTTTGCTTCCCATGACAGCGAGAGTGGAATGGGCCTGAGAAAGTGGTTACCTCGGCCTGAAAATGAGGGTGGGCTCGGGAAGAAAGTGAAGATGAACTTGGCCTGAAGTAATGTGGGAAGGGCCTGAAGGCGAGGTTGAGCCAGGTTTTAGAGCATTAGTAGGATAGACCTGACGGAAATGCTGGGATATGCCTGAAGACGAGGGTGGGCTGGGCCAAAAGGCCTCCATGGTCTAGGTCAGAAGTCGAATATGGAATGGGTCTGGAGACGAGGATGAGCTTTGCCTGAGGGCGAATGTAAGCTTGATATGAAGATTAAGGAGGGATGGGCCAGAAGGCGAAGGTGTGATGGGCCTGGAGACAAGGGTACGTATAGCCTGAATGCGAGCTTCAGGTAGTTTTGGGCCAGAAGTCTATGGTGGTATGTTCCTGAACACGAGTGTAGTCAGGAAAAGAATGTGAGGACAGTATTGGCTGAAACGGGAAGGTGGATTGTGACTGAATACGAGAATGAGCTGCGTCTACAGGAGAGTATGAGGTTAAACTGAATGTTAAGGTCAAATGGGCAAGAAGGCACTGGTGGGATGTGTTTGAAGACGAAGGTGGCCAAATGCTGAAGGCGATGGTGAGATGTGTTGAAGGTGAGTGTGGTATGCGACTGCAACCGAACGTGTGCTGAGAAAGGAGAAGGCGGAGGGTTGGAATGAAATCGTTGATGGGATGGGGCTGAAGGCGAGTGTGAGATATGCTAGTATTTGAGGGTTGGATGGGAGAGAAGGCTTGGGTGAAATGGGATGAATGTGAGGGTTGGATAGATTTGAAGTATATGGGCTGGTTCTAAATTAGAGGTTTGGGCGGGGTTAGAAGGTGAATGTGGGTTGGATGTGATGGGAATGGTGGTGCAAGAGTAAAAGCGAGAAAAGACTGGGACAGAGAGCAAAGGGGGGCGGTTCTCAATATGCGAGTGGAATGAGCCTGAAGGAGAGGTAAGATGAGTTTCCAGGCGAGGGTCGGTTGGGCCAGAAAGCAAGGGTGGGATGGGCTTGAAGGCGAGGGTGGGATAGAATTGAAAAAAATGGTGGGCAGGGTATGAAGGAGATTTCGGGCCTGAAGAGAGGGTGAAGATGAGAAGGGAATGAAGAACAGGTTGGGCTAGGACTGAAAATGAGAGTGGGCTGGGCTTAAGGGCGAAAGGGGGGCGCGACTGAAGGTGTGGATTGGAGAGGCGTAAAGGCGAGGGTGAGATGGTCTTGTAGGTAAGTGTGGAAAGGCGAGAAGATAGGGGTTTAATGCATTTGAATGCGAGGGTGTGATGTACCTGAGAGCGAAGGTAGGCGGGGACAGAAGGTGAAGTTAGGTGGGGCCAGAAAGCGAAGGTGTACTGGTATTTAAGGCAAGGGTTAGCTAGTCCTAAAAGCGAAGGTGGGATCGGCCGAAAGACGATGTTGGGTATAGCTGTAAGGCAGAAGTTCTTGAAGGTGAAGTTGGGATGGGTCTAAAGATGTAGGTCAGATGCGGCTGAAAGAGTGGGTGGAACGGCCCATAAGAGAGAGAGAGAGAGAGAGAGAGAGAGAGAGAGAGAGAGAGAGAGAGAGAGAGAGAGAGAGAGAGAGAGAGAGAGAGAGAGAGAGAGAGAGAGAGAGAGAGAATGATCTAGTTTTTGTATGAGCTAGAATTAAAAGGTGAGATGGTCTTGAAGGCGAGGGAGAGCTAGACAAAAAAGGCGAGGATGAGCTGGCCATGAATTTGAGGCTAGGATGGTCCATAAAAGGGAGCAGGAGGTGGATCTGAAGGCGAGGTTGGAATCGGCCTGAAGGTGATTGTAGGCCGATCTAACCGCAAGGGTGTGCTTCTCATGAAAGCGAGAGTGGAATTTGCCTGAGAAAGTGGATACTTCGGCCTGAAAATGAGGGTGGGCTCGTGAAGAAGGTGAAGATGGACTTGGCCTGAAGAGTAATGTGGGATGTGCCTGAAGGCGAGGTTGAACTAGGTTTTAGGGCATTAGTAGGATGGACCTGACGGAAATGCTGGGATATGAATGAAGACGACGGTGGGCTGTGCCAAAAGGCCTCCATGGTCTGGGTCAGAAGTCGAAAATGGTATGGGTCTGTAGACGAGGATGAGCTTTGCCTGAGGGCGAATGTAAGCTTGATATGAAGGTTGAGGGCTTTGCCAGAAGGCGAAGGTGGGATGGGCCTGAACACGAGGGTAGGTAGAATCTGAATGCGAGCTTGGGGTAGGTTTGATCCAGAAGTCGATGGTGGGATGTTCCTGAAGACGAGTGTAGTCACGAAAAGAATGCGAGGACAGGATTGGCTGAAACGGATAGGTGGATTGTGCCTGAATACGAGAATGAGCTGGGCCTAAAGGTGAGTGTGAGGTTGACCTGAATGTTAAGGTGAAATGGGCAAGAAGGCACTGGTGGGATGTGTTTGAAGACGATGGTGGCCAAATACTGAGGGCGATGGTGAGATGGGTTGAAGGTGAGTGTGGTATGCGACTGAAAGCAAACTTGTGCTGAGATAGGAGGAGGAGGAGGGTTGACATGAAGTCGTTGATGGGATGGGCCTAAAGGCGAGTGTGAGATAGGCTAGTATTTGAGGGTTGGATGGGAGAGAAGGAATGGGTGAAATGTGATGAATGTGAGGGTTGGATAGACTTGAAGGAGATGGGGTGGGTCTGAATTAGAGGTTTGGTCATGGTTAGAGGGTGAAAGTGGGTTGGAAGCGATGGGAATGGTGGTGTAAGAGTAAAAGTGAGAAAAGACTGGGACAGAGAGAAAAGGGGGGCGGCTCTCAATATGTGAGTGCAATGAGCCTGAAGGCGAGGTAAGATGAGTTTGTAGGCGAGAGTCGGTTGGGCCAGAAAGCAAGGGTGGGATGGGCTTGAAGGCGAGGGTGGGATAGAATTGAAAAAGATTGTTGGCAGGGTATGAAG
>NC_092243.1:22641549-22766549 GCF_036320965.1 Panulirus ornatus | reverse complement strand
TTGGGCTCGGGAAGAAAGTGAAGATGGACTTGGCCTGAAGGGTAATGTGGGATGCGCCTGAAGGCGAGGTTGATCTAGGTTTCAGGGCATTAGTAGGATGGACCTGACGGGAATGCTGGGATATGCCTGAAGACGAGGGTGGGCTGGGCCAAAACGCCACCATAGTGTGGGTAAGAAGTCGAAAATGGAATGGATTTCTAGACGAGGATTAGCTTTGCCTGAGGGCGAATGTAAGCTTGATATGAAGGTTAAGGAGGGATGGGCCAGAAGGCGAAGGTGGGATGGGCCTGAAGACGAGGGTAGGTAGAGCCTGAATTCCTGCTTTAGGTAGGTTTGGGCCAGAAGTCGATGGTGGTATGTTCCTGAAGACGAGTGTAGTCAGGAAAAGAATGTGAGGACAGGATTGGCTGAAACGGGAAGGTGGATTATGACTGAATACGAAATGAGCTAGGTCTACAGGAGAGTGCGAGGTTAACCTGAATGTTAAGGTCAAATGGGCAAGAAGGCACTGGTGGGATGTGTTTCATGACGAAGGTGGCCAAATGCTGAAGGCGATGGTGAGATGGGTTGAAGGTGAGTGTGGTATGCGACTGCAAGCGAACGTGTGTTGAGATAGGAGGAGGATGAGGGTTGGAATGAAGTCGTTGCTGGGATGGGCCTAAAGGCGAGTGTGAGATAGGCTAGTATTTGATGGTTGGATGGGAGAGAAGGCATGGGTGAAATGGGATGAATATGAGGGTTGGATAGACTTGAAGAAGATTGGCTGGGTCTGAATTAGAGGTTTGGGCGGGGTTAGAAGGTGAATATGGGTTGGAAGTGATGGGAATGGTGGTCTAAAAGTAAAAGCGAGAAAAGACTTGGACAGAGAGCAAAGGGGGGCGGCTCTCAATATGCGAGTGGAATGAGCCTGAAGGCGAGGTAAGATGAGTTTCTAGGCGAGGGTCGTTTGGGCCACAAAGCAAGGGTGGGATGGGATTGAAGGCGAGGGTGGGGTAGAATTGAAAAAGATGGTGGGCAGGGTATGAAGGGGAGTTTGGGCCTGGAAAGATGGTGAAGATGAGAGGGTAATGAAGACCAGGTTGGGCTAGGACTGAAAATGAGAGTGGGCTGGGCTTGAGGGATAGAGGGGGGCGCGCCTGAAGTTGTGGATTGGAGAGGCCTAAAGTCGAGGGTGAGATGGTCTTGTAGGTAAGTATGGAAAGGCGAGAAGATAGGTGTTTAATGCGTTTGAATGCGAAGGTGTGATGTACCTGAAAGCGAAGGTAGGCGGCGACAGAAGGTGAAGTTATGTGGGGCCAGAAGGCGAAGGTGTGCTGGTATTTAAGGCAAGGGTTAGCTAGTCCTAAAAGCGAAGGTGGGATCGGCCGAAAGACGATGTTGGGCATAGCTGGAAGGGAGAAGTTCATGAAGGGGGAATTTGGGATGGGTCTAAAGATGTAGGTCAGATGCGGCTGAAAGCGTGGGTGGAATGGCCCATATGAGAGAGAGAGAGAGAGAGGAGAGAGAGAGAGGAGAGAGAGACGAGAGAGAAGAGGAGAGACAGAGAGAGAGAGAGAGACGAGAGAGGAGAAGAGAGAGAGAGAGAGAGATAGAGAGAGAGAGAGAAGAGAGAGAGAGAGAGAGAGAATGATCTAATTTTTGTATGGGCTAGAAGGCAAAGGTGAGATGGTCTTGAAGGCGAGGGAGAGCTAGACAAAAAAGGCGAGGATAGCTGGCCCTGAAGTTGAGGTTAGGATGGTCCAGAAAGTGAGGATGAAGTGGATTTGAAGGCGAGGGTGGAATGGGCCTGAAGGTGATTGTGGGCCGATCTAACCGCGAGGGTGTGCTTCCCATGACAGCGAGAGTGGAATGGGCCTGAGAAAGTGGTTACCTCGGCCTGAAAATGAGGGTTGGCTCATGAAGAAAGAGAAGATGGACTTTGCCTGAAGGGTAATGTGGGATGGGCCTGAAAGCGAGGTTGAACTAAGTTTTAGGGTATTAGTAGGATGGACCTGACAGGAATGCTGGGATATGCCTGAAAACGAGGGTGGGCTGGGCCAAAAGGCCTCCATGGTTTGGGTCAGAAGTCGAAAATGGAATGGGTCTGTAGACGAGGATGATCTTTGCCTGAGGGCGAATGTAAGCTTGATATGAAGGTTAAGGAGGGATGGGACAGAAGGCGAAGGTGGGATGGGCCTGAAAACGAGGGTAGGTAGAGCCTGAATGCGAGCTTGAGGTAGGTTTGGGCCAGAAGTCGATGGTGGTATGTTCCTGAAGACGAGTGTAGTCAGGAAAAGAATGTGAGGACAGGATTGGCTGAAACGGGAAGGTGGATTGTGCCTGTATACGAGAATGAGCTGGGTCTAAAGGAGAGTCTGAGGTTGACCTGAATGTGAAGGTCAAATGGGCAAGAAGGCACTGTGGGATGTGTTTGAAGACGAAGGTGGCCAAATACTGAAGGCGATGGTGAGATGGGTTGAAGGTGAGTCTGGTATGCGACTGAAAGCGAATGTGTGCTGAGATAGGAGGAGGAGGATTGTTGGAATGAAGTCGTTGATGGGATGGGCCTAAAAGCGAGTGTGAGATATTGTAGTATTTAAGGGTTGGATGGGAGAGAAGGCATGGGTGAAATGGGATGAATGTGATGGTTGGATAGACTTGAAAAGGATGGGCTGGGTCTGAATTAGATGTTTGGGCGGTGTTAGAAGGTGAATGTGAGTTGGAAGTGATGGGAATGGTGGTCTAAGAGTAAAAGCGAGAAAAGACTTGGACAGAGAGCAAAGGGGGTGGCTCTCAATATGCGAGTGGAATGAGCCTGAAGGCGAGGTAAGATAAGTTTCTAGGTGAGGGTCGATTGGCCCAGAATGCAAGGGTGGGATGGGCTTGACGGCGAGGGTGGGATAGAATTGAAAAAGATTGTGGGCAGGGTATGAAGGAGAGTTTGGGCCTGAAGAGAAGGTGAAGATGAGAAGGGAATGAAGACCAGGTTGGCCTAGGACTGAAAATGAGAGTGGGCTGGGCTTGAGGGCGAAAGGGGGTCGCGCCTGAAGGTGTGGATTGGAGAGCCCTAAAGGCGAGGGTGAGATGGTCTTGTAGGTAAGTGTGGAAAGCTGAGATGATAAGTGTTTAATGCGTTTGAATGCGAGGGTGTGATGTACCTGAAAGCGAAGGTAGGCGGGGACAGAAGGTGAAGTTAGGTGGGGCCAGAAGGCGAAGGTGTGCTAGTATTTAAGGCAAGGGCTAGCTAGACCTAAAAGGGAACGTGGGATCGGCTGAAAGACGATGTTGGGCATAGCTAGAAGGGTGAAGTTCTTGAAGGTGAAGTTGGGATGGGTCTTAAGATGTAGGTCAGATGCGGCTAAAAGCATGGGTGGAATGGCCGAGAAGGGAGAGAGAGAGAGAGAGAGAGAGAGAGAGAGAGAGAGAGAGAGAGAGAGAGAGAGAGAGAGAGAGAGAGAGAGAGAGAGAGAGAATGATCTAATTTTTGTATGAGCTAGAATTGAAAGGTGAGATGGTCTTCAAGGCGAGGGAGAGCTAGACAAAAGAGGCGAGGATCACCTGGCCCTGAAATTGAGGCTAGGATGGTCCAGAAAGGGAGGGGGAGGTAGATCTAAAGGCGAGGGTGGAATGGGCCTAAAGGTGATTGTGGGCCGATCTAACCGCGAGGGTATGCTTCCCATGACAGCGAGAGTGGAATGGCCCTGAGAAAGTGGTTACCTCGGCCTCCATGGTCTGGGTGAGAAGTCGAAAATGGAATGGGTGTGTAGACGAGGATGAGCTTTGCCTGAAGGCGAATGTAAGCTTGATATGAAGGTTAAGGATTTATAGGCAAGAAGTCGGAGGTGGGATAGGCCTGAAGACGAGGGTAGGTAGGGCCTGAATGCGAGCTTGAGGTAGGTTTGGGCCAGAAGTCGATGGTGGGATGTTCCTGAAGACGAGTGTAGGCAGGAAAAGAATGCGATGACGGGATTGGCTGAAACGGATAGGTGGATTGTGCCTGAATACGAAAATGAGCTGAGCCTAAAGGAGAGTGTGAGGTTGACCTGAATGTTAAGGTCAAATGGGCAATAAGGCACTGGTGGGATGTGTTTGAAGACGAAGGTGGGCAAATACTGAAGGCGATGGTGAGATGTGTTGAAGGTGATTGTGGTATGTGACTGAAAGCGAACGTGTGCTGACATAGGAGAAGGAGGAGGGTTGGAATGAAGTCGTTGATGGGATTGGCCTAAAGGCGAGTGTGAGATAGGCTAGTATTTGAGGGTTGGATGGGAGAGGAGGCATTGGTGAAATGGGATGAATATGAGGGTTGGATAGACTTGAAGAAGATCTGTTGGGTCTGAATTAGAGGTTTGGGCATAGTTAGAAGGTGAATGTGCGTTGGAAGTGATGGGAATGGTCGTCTAAGAGTAAAAGCGAGAAAAGACTGGGACAGAGAGCAAAGGGGGGCAGCTCTCAATATGCGAGTGGAATGATCCTGAAGCGAGGTAAGATGAGTTTCTAGGCGAGGGTCGGTTGGGCCAGAAAGGAAGGGTGGGATGGGTTTGAAGGCGAGGTTGGGATACAATTGAAAATGATGGTGGGCAGGGTATGAAGGAGAGTTTGGGCCTGAAGAGAAGGTGAAGATGAGAAGGGAATGAAAACCAGGTTGGGCTAGGACTGAAAATGAGAGTGGGCTGGGCTTGAGGGCGAAAGAGAGGCGCCCCTGAACGCATGGATTGGAGAGGCCTAAAGGTGACGGTGATATGGTCTTGTAGGTAGGTGTAGAAAGGCGAGAAGATAAGGGTTTAATGCGTTTGAATGCGATGGTGTTATGTACCTGAAAGCGAAGGTAGGCGGGGACAGAAGGTGAAGATAGGTGGGGCCAGAAGGCGAAGGTGTGCTGGTATTTAAGGCAAGGGTTAGCTAGTCCTAATATCGAAGGTGGGATCGGTCGAAAGACGATGTTGGGCCTAGCTGGAAGGGAGAAGTTCTTGAAGGTGAAGTTGGGATGTGTCTAAAGATGTAGGTCAGATGCGGCTGAAAGCGTGGGTGGAATGGCCCAGAAGAGAGAGAGAGAGAGAGAGAGAGAGAGAGAGAGAGAGAGAGAGAGAGAGAGAGAGAGAGAGAGAGAGAGAGAGAGAGAGAGAGAGAGAGAGAGAGAGAGAGAATGATCTAATTTTTGTATGAGCTAGAATGCAAAGGTGAGATGGTCTTGAAGTCGGGGGAGAGCTAGACAAAAAATGCGAGTATGAGCTGGCCCTGAAGTTGAGGTTAGGATGGTCCAGAAAGTGAGGGTGAGGTGGATTTGAAGGCGAGGGTGGAATGGGCCTGAAGGTGATTGTGGGCCGATCTAACCGCGAGGGTGTGCTTCCCATGGCAGCGAGAGTGGAACGGGCCTGAGAAATGGTGGGCAGGGTATGAAGGAGAGGTTGGGCCTGAAGAGAGGGTGAAGATGAGAAGGGAATGAACACCAGGTTGGGCTAGGACTCAAAATGAGAGTGGGCTGGGCTTGAGGGCGAAAGGGGTTCGCGACTGAAGGTGTGGATTGGAGAGGCCTAAAGGCGAGGGTGAGATGGTCTTGTAGGTAAGTGTGGAAAGGCGATAAGGTAGGGGTTTAATGCGTTTGAATGCGGGTGTGTGATGTACCTGAAAGCGAAGGTAGGCGGGGTTAGAAGGTGAAGTTATGTGGGGCCAGAAGGCGAAGGTGTGCTGGTATTTAAGGCAAGTGTTAGCTAGTCAAAAAGCGAACGTGGGATCGGCCGAAAGACGATGTTGGGCATAGCTGGAAGGGAGAACTTCGCGAAGATGAAGGTGGGATGGGTCAAAAGATGTAGGTCAGATGCGGCCTGAAATCGTGTGTGGAATGGCTGAGAAGAGAGAGAGAGAGAGAGAGAGAGAGAGAGAGAGAGAGAGAGAGAGAGAGAGAGAGAGAGAGAGAGAGAGAGAGAGAGAGAGAGAGAGAGGGTTAGAGAGAGAGAGGGGGTTAGAGAGAGAGAGAGAGTTAGAGAGAGAGAGAGAGTTAGAGAGAGAGATAGAGTTAGAGAGAGAGAGAGAGAGAGAGAGAGAGAGAGAGAGAGAGAGAGAGAGAGAGAGAGAGAGAGAGAGAGAGAGAGAGAGAGAGAGAGAGAGAGAGAGAGAGAGAGAGAGAGAGAGTTAGAGAGAGAGAGAGAGAGTTAGAGAGAGAGAGAGAGAGTAGAGAGAGAGAGAGAGAGAGAGAGAGAGAGAGAGAGAGAGAGAGAGAGAGAGAGAGAGAGAGAGAGAGAGAGAGAGAGAGAGAGAGAGAGAGAGAGAGAGAGAGAGAGAGAGAGAGAGAGAGAGAGAGAGAGAGAGAGAGAGAGAGAGAGAGAGAGAGAGAGAGAGAATGATCTAATTTTTGTATGAGCTAGAAGGCAAAGGTAAGATGGTCTTGAAGGCGAGGGAGAGCTAGACAAAAAAGGCGAGGATGAGCATGCCCTGAAGTTGAGGTTAGGATGGTCCATAAAGTGAGGGTGAGGTGGATTTGAAGGCGAGGGCGGAATGGGCCTGAAGGTGATTGTGGGCCGATCTAGCCGAGAGGGTGTGCTTCCCATGACAGCGAGAGTGGAATGAGCCTGAGAAAGTCGTTACCTCGGCCTGAAAATGAGTGTGGGCTCGGGAAGAAAGTGAAGATGGACTTGGCCTGAAGGGTAATATGGGATGGGAGTGAAGGCGAGGTTAAACTAGGTTTCAGGGCATTAGTAGGATGGACCTGACGGGAATTCTGGGATATGCCTGAAGACGAGGGTGGGCTGGGCCAAAAGGCCTCCATAGTCTGGGTCAGAAGTCGAAAATGGAATGGATTTGTAGACGAGGATGAGCTTTGCCTGAGGGCGAATGTAAGCTTGATATGAAGGTTAAGGAGGGATGGGCCAAAAGACGAAGGTGGGATGGGCCTGAAGACGAGGGTAGGTAGAGCCTGAATTCGAGCTTGAGGGTAGGTTTGGGCCAGAAGTCGATGGTGGGATTTCCGTAAGACGAGTGTAGTCAGGAAAAGAATGCGAGGACAGGATTAGCTTAAACGCGAAGGTGCATTGTGCCTGAATACGAGAATGAGCTCGGTCTAAAGGAGATTGTAAGGTTGACCTGAATGTTAAGGTCAAATGGGCAAGAAGGCACTTTTGGGATAGTTTGAAGACGAAGGTGGCCAAATACTGAAGGCGATGGTGAGATGGGTTGAAGGTGAGTCTGGTATGCAACTGAAAACGAACGTGTGCTGAGATAGGAGGAGGATGAGGGTTGGAATGAAGTCGTTGATGGGATGGGCCTAAAGGCGAGTGTGAGATAGGCTAGTATTTGATGGTTGGATGGGAGAGAAGGCATGGGTGAAATGGGATGAATATGAGGGTTGGATAGACTTGAAGAAGATTGGCTGGGTCTAAATTAGAGGTTTGGGCGGGGTTAGAAGGTGAATATGGGTTGGAAGTGAAGGGAATGGTGGTCTAAGAGTAAAAGCGAGAAAAGACTGGGACAGAGAGCAAAGGGGGGCGGCTCTCAATATGCGAGTGGAACGAGCCTGAAGGCGAGGTAAGATGAGTTTGTAGGCGAGGGTCGTTTTTGCCAAAAAGCAAAGGTGGGATGGGCTTGAAGGCGAGGGTGGGATAGAATTGAAAAAGATGGTGGGCAGGGTATGAAGGGGAGTTTGGGCCTGAAAAGAAGGTGAAGATGAGAAGGTAATGAAGACCAGGTTAGGCTAGGACTGAAAATGAGAGTGGGCTGGGCTTGAGGGCGAGATGGGGGAGCGCCTGAAGTTGTGGATTGGAAAGGCCTAAAGGCGAGGGTGAGATGGTCTTGTAGGTAAGTATGGAAAGGTGAGAAGATAAGGGTTTAATGCGTTTGAATGCGAGGGTGTGATGTACTTGAAAGCGAAGGTAGGCGGGGACAGAAGGTGAAGTTAGGTGGGGCCAGAAGGCGAAGGTCTGCTGGTATTTAAGGCAAGGGTTAGCTAGTCCTAAATGCGAACGTGGGATCGGCCGAAAGACGATGTTGGGCATAGCTGGAAGGGAGAAGTTCGCGAAGGTGAAGGTGAGATGGGTCTAAAGATGTAGGTCAGATGCGGCTGAAATCGTGAGTGGAATGGCCCAGAAGGGGAGAGAGAGAGAGAGAGAGAGAGAGAGAGAGAGAGAGAGAGAGAGATGAGAGAGAGAGAGAGAGAGAGAGAGAGAGAGAGGAGAGAAGAGAGAGAGAGAGAGAGATGAGAGAGAGAGAGAGAGAGAGAGAGAGAGAGAGAGAGAGAGAGAGAAGAGAGAAGAGAGAGAGAGAGTGAGAGAGAGAGAGAGAGAGAGAGAGAGAAGAGAGAGAGAGAGAGAGACGAGAGAGAGAGAGAGAAGAGAGAGAGAGAGAGTGAGAGAGAGAGAGAGAGAGAGAGAGAGAGAGAGAGAGAGAGAGAGAGAGAGAGAGAGAGAGAGAGAGAGAGAGAGAGCGAGGAGAGAGAGAAGAGTGAGAGAGAGAGAGAGATGAGTATGAGAGAGAGAGAGAAAGAGGAGAAGAGAGAGAGAGAGAGAATGATCTAATTTTTGTATGAGCTAGAATTCAAAGGTGATATAGTCTTGAAGGCGAGGGAGAGCTAGACAAAAAAGGCGAGATGAGCTGGCCCTGAAGTTGAGGCTAGGATGGTCCAGAAAGGGAGGGGGAGCTGGATCAGAAGGCGAGGGTGGAATGGGCCTGAGGTGATTTTGGGCCGATCTAACCGCGAGTGTTTGCTTCCCAATGACAGCTAGAGTGTAATGGGCCTGAGAAAGTGGTTACCTCGGCCTGAAAATGAGTGTGGGCTCGGGAAGAAAGTGAAGATGAACTTGGCCTGAATTGTAATGTGGGATGGGCCTGAAGGCGAGGTTGAACTAGGTTTTAGGATCATTAGTAGGATGAACCTGACGGGAATGCTGGGATATGCCTGAAGACGAGGGTGGGCTTGTCCAACAGGCCTCCATGGTCTGGGTCAGAAGTCGAAAATGGAATGGGTGTGTAGACGAGGATGAGCTTTGCCTGAGGGCGAATGTAAGCTTGATATGAAGGTTCAGGAGGGATGGGCCAGAAGGCGAAGGTGGGATGTGCCTGAAGACAATGGTAGATAGATCCTGAATAGCGAGGCTTGAGGTAGGTTTGGGCCAGAAGACGATGGTGGGATGTTCCTGAAGACGAGTGTAGTCAGGAAAAGAATGCGAGGACAAGATTGGCTAAAACGGAAGGTGGATTGTGCCTAAATACGAGAATGAGGTGGGTCTAAAGGAGAGTGTAAGGTTGAACTGAATGTTAAGGTGAAATGGGTAAGAAGGCACTGGTGGGATATGCTTGAAGACGAAGGTGGCCAAATACTGAAGACGATGGTGAGATGTGTTGAAGGTGAGTCTGGTATGCAACTGAAAGCGAAGGTGTACTGAGATTGGAGGAGGATGAGGGTTGGAATGAAGTCGTTGATGGGATGGGCCTAAAGGCGAGTGTGAGATGGGTAGTATTTGAGGGTTGGATAGGAGAGAAGGCATTAGTGAAATGGGATGAATGTGATGGTTGGATAGACTTGAAGAAGATGTGCTGGGTCTGAATTAGATGTTTGGGCGGGGTTAGAAGGTGAATATGGGTTGTAAGTGATGGGAATGGTGGTCTGAGAATAAAAGCGAGAAAAGACTGGGACAGAGAGCAAAGGGGGGCGGCTCTCAATATGCGAGTGGAATGAGCCTGAAGGCGAGGTAAGATGAGTTTGTAGGCGAGGGTCGGTTGGGCCAGAAAGCAAGGGTGGATGGGCTTGAAGGCGAGGGTGGGATAGAATTGAAAAAGATGGTGGGCAGGGTATGAAGGAGAGTTTGGGCCTGAAGAGAAGGTGAAGATGAGAAGGTCATGAAGACCAGGTTGGGCTAGGACTGAAAATGAGAGTAGGCTGGGCTTGAGGGCGAGAGGGGGGCGCGCCTGAAGTTGTGGATTAGAGAGGCCTGAAGGCGAGGGTGAGATGGTCTTGTAGGTAAATGTGGAAAGGCGAGAAGATATAGGTTTAATGCGTTTGAATGCGAGGGTGTGATATACCTGAAAGCGAAGGTAGGCGGGGACAGAAGGTGAAGTAAGTTGGGGCCAGAAGGCGAAGGTGTGCTGGTATTTAAGGCAAGGTTTAGCTAGTCCTAAAATCGAACGTGGGATCGGCCGAAAGACGATGTCGGGCATAGCTGGAAGGGAGAAGTTCTTGAAGGTGGGATGGGTCTAAAGATGTACGGTCAGATGCGGCTGAAAGAGTGTGTGGAATGGCCAAGAAGAGGGGAGAGAGAGAGAGGAGAGAGAGAGAGAGAGAAGAGAGAGAGAGAGAGAGAGAGAGAGAGAGAGAGAGAGAGAGAGAGAGAGAGAGAGAGATAGAGAGAGAGAGAGACAGACAGACAGAGAGAGAGAGAGAAGAGAGAGAGAGAGAGAGAGATAGAGAGAGAGAGAGAGAGAGAGACAGAGAGAGAGAGAGGATGAGAGAGAGAGAGAGGAGAGAGAGAGAGAGAGAGGAGAAGAGAGAGAGAGAGAGATGAGAGAGAGAGAGAGAGAGAGAGGAGAGAGAGAGAGAGAGAATGATCTAATTTTCGTATGAGCTAGAAGGCAAAGGTGAGATGTTCTGAAGGCGAGGAGAGAGCTAGACAAAAAAATCGAGGATGAGCTGGCCCTGAGGTTGAGGTTAGGATGGTCTAGAAAGTGAGTGTGAGGTGGGTTTGAAGGCGAGGGTGGAATGGGCCTGAAGGTGATTGTGGGCCGATCTAACCGCGAGTGTTTGCTTCCCATGGCAGCGAGAGTGGAATGGGCCTGAGAAAGTGTTTACCTCGGCCTGAAAATGAGGGTGGGCTCGGGAAGAAAGTGAAGATGGACTTTGCCTGAAGGATAATGTGGGATGGGCCTGAAGGCGAGGTTGAGCTAGGTTTTAGGGCACTAGTAGGATGGACTTGACGGGAATGCTGGGATATGCCTGAAGATGAGGGTGGGCTGGGCTAGAATGCCACTATGGTTTGGGTTAGAAGTCGAAAATGGAGTGGGTGTGTTGACGAGGAGGAGCTTTGCCTGAAGGCGAATGTAAGCTCGGTATGAAGGTTAAGGAGGGATGGCCAGAAGGCGGAGGTGGGATAGGCCTGAAGACGAGGGCAGGTAGGGCCTGAATGCGAGCTTGAGTAGGTTTGGGCCAGAATTCGATGGTGGGATGTTCTGAAGGACGTGTGTAGTCAGGAAAAGAATGCGAGGACAGGTTGGCTGAAACGGGTAGGTGGATTGTGCCTGATACGAGAATGAGCTGGGCCAAAAGGAGAGTGTGAGGTTGATCTGAATGTTAAGGGTTTCAAATGGGCAAGAAGGCCTGGTGGGATTGTCTTGAAGGACGATGGTGGCCAAATACTGATGGGATGGTGAGATGTTTTGAAGGTGTGTGTGGTATGCGACTGAAAGCGAACGTTGACTGAGATAGGAGGAGGGGAGGGTTGGAATGAAGTCGTTGATGTTATGGGTCTAAAGGCGAGTGTGAGATAGGCTAGTATTTGAGGGTTGGATGGGAGAGAATGGCATTGGTGAGAATGGGATGAATGTGAGGTTGGATAGACTTGAAGAAGATGGGTTGGGTCTGAATTAGTGGTTTGGGCCATGGTTAGAAGGTGAATGGGGGTTTTGGAAGTGATGGGAATGGTGGTCTGAGAGTAAAAGCGAGGAAAAGATAAGAAAGAGAGCAAAGGGTGGGCGGGGGGGCTCTAAATTTATGCGAGTGGAATGATCCTGAAGGCGATGGTAAGATGAGTTTCTAGGCGAGGGTCGGTTGGGCCAGAAAGGTAAGGTGGGAGGGGCCTGAAGGTGAAGGTGGGATACAATTGAAAATGATGGGGGGTAGGGTAAGAAGGAGAGTTTTGGGCATGAATAGAAAGGGTGATGATGAGAAGGGAATTAAGACCAGGTTGGGCTAGCACTGAAAATGAGGTGGGCTGGGCTTGAGGGCGAAAGGGGACGTGCCTGAACGTATGGATTGGAGAGGCCTAAAGGGGAGGGTGAGATGCCTTGTAGGTTTGGTGTAGAAAGGCGGAAGATAAGTGTTTAATGCGTTTGAATGCGAGGGTGTGATGTTACCTGAAAACGAAGGTATACGGTGACAGAAGGTGAAGTTAGGTGGCGCCGAAGGCGAAGGTGTGCTGGTATTTAAAGGCAAGGGTTAGCTAGTCCCAAAATCGAAAAGGGGGGGCTCGCCGAAAGACGATGTTGGGTATAGCTAGAATGGAGAAAAAGTTCTTGAAGGTGAAAGGGGGGATGGTTCTAAAGATTAGGTCAGATGCGGCTGAAAGCGTGGGGGGAATGCCAGAAGGGGGGGGGGGGGGGGTGAGGAGAGAGAGGGGAGGAGAGAGATGAGAGTGATGGATAGAGAGGTAGGGAGAGGAGAGAGGAGGAGAAGAGGAGAAAGGGAGAGAGAGGGTTAAGAGTGGAGAGCGAGGTGAGAGACGAAGCGAGAGTAGGCGGGACAGAGAGTGAGAGAGGGAGAGAGAGGGAAGGAGAGGTGAAGAGAGAGTTAGTAAATGAGGGGAGAGAGAAGACGATGTGGGACAGTGAGAGAGAGGAGTGATGAGGTAAGAGAGAGATGGGAGAGAGAGAGAGAATGAGAGAGAGAGATGGAGAGAAGAGCAGGAGAGAAGGAGAGAGAGAGACTGAGAGAGAGAGAGAGAGAGAGAGATTGGAGAGATGAGAGACGAGGAGTGAGAGAGAGGAGAGTGAGAGAATGATCTAATGTTTGTATGAGCTAGAAGCAAAGAGTGAGATGGTCTTGAAGGCGAGGGAGAGCTAGACAAAAAAATCGAGGATTAGCTGGCCTTCAAGTTGAGGTTAGGATGTTCCAGAAAGTGAGGGTGAGGTGGATTTGAAGCAAGGGTGGAATGGGCCTGATGGTGATTGTGGGCCGATCTAACGCGAGGGTGTGCTCCCATGACGCTGAGAGTGGAATGGCCAGGCAGAGATAGTGGTTACCTCGGCATGAAAATGAGGTGTGGGCTCGGAAGAAAAGTGAGATGGACTTGGCCTGGAAGGTAATGTGGGATGGCCTGAAAGCGAGGGTATGAACTAGGATGGACCTGACGGGGAATGCTGGGATATGCCTAAAGACAATGGTGGGCTGGGCCAAAAGGCCTCCATGGTCTGGGTCAGATGTCGAAAATGGAATGGGTCTGTAGACGAGGATGAGCTTTGCCTGAGGCGAATGTAAGCTTGATATGAAGGTTAAGGAGAGGATGGGCCGAAGGCGAAGGTGGGATGGGCCTGAAGACAAGGTAGATAGAGCCGGAATGCGAGCTTGAGGTATGTTTGGGCCAGAAGTCGATGTGGGATTTTCCTGAAGACGAGTGTAGTCAGGAAAAGAATGCGAGGACAGGATTGGCTGAAAACGGGAAGGTGGATTGTGCCTGACTACGAGAATGAGCTGGGTCTAAAGGAGAGTGTAAGGTTGACCTGAATGTTGAAGGTCAAATGGGCAAGAAGGCACTTGTGGGATATGTTGAAGACGAAGGTGGCCTAAATACTGAAGGCGATGGTAGATGGGTTGAAGGTGAGATCTGGTATGCAACTGGAAAGCGAAGTGTGACTGAGATAGGAGGAGGGAGGTTGTAATGAAGTCGTTGATGGGATGGGCCTAAAGGCGGTTTGAGATGGCTAGTATTTGATGGTTGGATGGGAGAGAAGGCATGGGTGAAATGGGATGAATGTGATGCGTTGGATAGACTTGAAGAAGATGGGCTGGGTCTGTATTAGAGTTTGGGCGTGGGTTAGAAGGTGAATATGGGTTGGAAGTGATGGGAATGGTGGTCTAAGAGTAAAAGCGAGAAAAGACTTCGACAGAGAGCAGAGGGGGTCTTCTCTCAATATGCGAGTGGAATGAGCCTGAAGGCGAGGTAAGATGAGTTTGTTAGGCGAGGGTCGGTTGGGCCAGAAAGCAAGGGTGGATGGGCTTGAAGGCGAGGGTGGGATAGAATTGAAAAAGATGGTGGGCAGGTTATGAAGGAGAGTTTGGGCCTGAAGAGAAGGTGAAGATGAGAAGGTAATGAAGACCAGGTTGGGCTAGGACTGAAAATGAGAGTGGGTGGGCTTGAGTTCGAGAGGGGGGCGCGCCTGAAGTGTGGATTGGAGAGACCTAAGGCGAGGGTGAGATGGTCTTGTAGGTAATGTGGAAAGGCGAGAAGATATGGGTTTAATGCGTTTGAATGCGGGTGTGTGATGTACCTGAAAGCGAAGGTAGGCGGGGTTAGAAGGTGAAGTTATGTGGGGCCAGAAGGCGAAGGTGTGCTGGTATTTAAGGCAAGTGTTAGCTAGTCCAAAGCGAACGTGGGATCGGCCGAAAGACGATGTTGGGCATAGCTGGAAGGGAGAACTTCGCGAAGATGAAGGTGGGATGGCTCAAAAGATGTAGGTCAGATGCGGCTGAAATCGTGTGTGGAATGGCCGAGAATAGAGAGAGAGAGAGAGAGAGAGAGAGAGAGAGAGAGAGAGAGAGAGAGAGAGAGAGAGAGAGAGAGAGGGGGGTTAGAGAGAGAGAGAGGGTTAGAGAAAAAGAGAGAGAGAGAGAGAGAGAGAGAGAGAGAGAGAGAGAGAGAGAGAGAGAGAGAGAGAGAGAGAGAGAGAGAGAGAGAGAGAGAGAGAGAGAGAGAGAGAGAGAGGAGAGAGAGAGAGAGAGAGAGAGAGAGAGAGAGAGAGTGAGAGAGAGAGAGAGAGAGAGAGAGAATGATCTAATTTTTGTATGAGCTAGAAGGCAAAGGTAAGATGGTCTTGAAGGCGAGGGAGAGCTAGACAAAAAGGCGAGGATGAGCATGCCCTGAAGTTGAGGTTAGGATGGTCCATAAAGTGAGGGTGAGGTGGATTTGAAGGCGAGGGCGGAATGGGCCTGAAGGTGATTGTGGGCCGATCTAGCCGCGAGGGTGTGCTTCCCATGACAGCGAGAGTGGAATGGGCCTGAGAAAGTCGTTACCTCGGCCTGAAAATGAGTGTGGGCTCGGGAAGAAAGTGAAGATGGACTTGCCCTGAAGGGTAATATGGGATGGGAGTGAAGGCGAGGTTAAACTAGGTTTCAGGGCATTAGTAGGATGGACCTGACGGGAATTCTGGGATATGCCTGAAGACGAGGGTGGGCTGGGCCAAAAGGCCTCCATAGTCTGGGTCAGAAGTCGAAAATGGAATGGATTTGTAGACGAGGATGAGCTTTGCCTGAGGGCGAATGTAAGCTTGATATGAAGGTTAAGGAGGGATGGGCCAGAAGACGAAGGTGGGATGGGCCTGAAGACGAGGGTAGGTAGAGCCTGAATTCGAGCTTGAGGTAGGTTTGGGCCAGAAGTCGATTGTGGGATTTTCCGTAAGACGAGTGTAGTCAGGAAAAGAATGCGAGGACAGGATTAGCTTAAACGCGAAGGTGCATTGTGCCTGAATACGAGAATGAGCTCGGTCTAAAGGAGATTGTAAGGTTGACCTGAATGTTAAGGTCAAATGGGCAAGAAGGCACTTTTGGGATAGTTTGAAGACGAAGGTGGCCAAATACTGAAGGCGATGGTGAGATGGGTTGAAGGTGAGTCTGGTATGCAACTGAAAGCGAACGTGTGCTGAGGTAGGAGGAGGATGAGGGTTGGAATGAAGTCGTTGATGGGATGGGCCTAAAGGCGAGTGTGAGATAGGCTAGTATTTGATGGTTGGATGGGAGAGAAGGCATGGGTGAAATGGGATGAATATGAGGGTTGGATAGACTTGAAGAAGATTGGCTGGGTCTAAATTAGAGGTTTGGGCGGGGTTAGAAGGTGAATATGGGTTGGAAGTGAAGGGAATGGTGGTCTAAGAGTAAAAGCGAGAAAAGACTCGGACAGAGAGCAAAGGGGGGCGGCTCTCGATATGCGAGTGGAATGAGCCTGAAGGCGAGGTAAGATGAGTTTGTAGGCGAGGGTCGTTTGGGCCACAAAGCAAGGGTGGGATGGGCTTGAAGGCGAGGGTGGGGTAGAATTGAAAAAGATGGTGGGCAGGGTATGAAGGGGAGTTTGGGCCTGAAAAGAAGGTGAAGATGAGAAGGTAATGAAGACCAGGTTAGGCTAGGACTGAAAATGAGAGTGGGCTGGGCTTGAGGGCGAGATGGGGGAGCGCCTGAAGTTGTGGATTGGAAAGGCCTAAAGGCGAGGGTGAGATGGTCTTGTAGGTAAGTATGGAAAGGTGAGAAGATAAGGGTTTAATGCGTTTGAATGCGAGGGTGTGATGTACTTGAAAGCGAAGGTAGGCGGGGACAGAAGGTGAAGTTAGGTGGGGCCAGAAGGCGAAGGTCTGCTGGTATTTAAGGCAAGGGTTAGCTAGTCCTAAATGCGAACGTGGGATCGGCCGAAAGACGATGTTGGGCATAGCTGGAAGGGAGAAGTTCGCAAAGGTGAAGGTGAGATGGGTCTAAAGATGTAGGTCAGATGCGGCTGAAAGCGTGAGTGGAATGGCCCAGAAGGGGGAGGGGGGGTAGAGAGAGAGAGAGAGAGAGAGAAGAGAATGAGAGAGAGAGAGAGAGAGGAGAGAGAGAGAGAGAGAGAGAGAGAGAGAGAGAGAGAGAGAGGAGAGAGAGAGAGAGATGATCTAATTTTTGTATGAGCTAGAATTCAAAGGTGAGATGGTCTTGAAGGCGAGGGAGAGCTAGACAAAAAGGCGAGGATGAGCTGGCCCTGAAGTTGAGGCTAGGATGGTCCAGAAAGGGAGGGGGAGCTGGATCAGAAGGCGAGGGTGGAATGGGCCTGATGGTGATTTTGGGCCGATCTAACCGCGAGTGTTTGCTTCCAATGACAGCTAGAGTGTAATGGGCCTGAGAAAGTGGTTACCTCGGCCTGAAAATGAGTGTGGGCTCGGGAAGAAAGTGAAGATGAACTTGGCCTGAATTGTAATGTGGGATGGGCCTGAAGGCGAGGTTGAACTAGGTTTTAGGATCATTAGTAGGATGAACCTGACGGGAATGCTGGGATATGCCTGAAGACGAGGGTGGGCTTGTCCAACAGGCCTCCATGGTCTGGGTCAGAAGTCGAAAATGGAATGGGTGTGTAGACGAGGATGAGCTTTGCCTGAGGGCGAATGTAAACTTGATATGAAGGTTCAGGAGGGATGGGCCAGAAGGCGAAGGTGGGATGTGCCTGAAGACAATGGTAGATAGATCCTGAATACGAGCTTGAGGTAGGTTTGGGCCAGAAGACGATGGTGGGATGTTCCTGAAGACGAGTGTAGTCAGGAAAAGAATGCGAGGACAAGATTGGCTAAAACGGAAGGTGGATTGTGCCTGAATACGAGAATGAGGTGGGTCTAAAGGAGAGTGTAAGGTTGACCTGAATATTAAGGTCAAATGGGTAAGAAGGCACTGGTGGGATATGCTTGAAGACGAAGGTGGCCAAATACTGAAGACGATGGTGAGATGTGTTGAAGGTGAGTCTGGTATGCAACTGAAAGCGAACGTGTACTGAGATTGGAGGAGGATGAGGGTTGGAATGAAGTCGTTGATGGGATGGGCCTAAAGGCGAGTGTGAGATGGGTAGTATTTGAGGGTTGGATAGGAGAGAAGGCATGGGTGAAATGGGATGAATGTGATGGTTGGATAGACTTGAAGAAGATGTGCTGGGTCTGAATTAGATGTTTGGGCGGGGTTAGAAGGTGAATATGGGTTGTAAGTGATGGGAATGGTGGTCTGAGAATAAAAGCGAGAAAAGACTGGGACAGAGAGCAAAGGGGGGCGGCTCTCAATATGCGAGTGGAATGAGCCTGAAGGCGAGGTAAGATGAGTTTGTAGGCGAGGGTCGGTTGGGCCAGAAAGCAAGGGTCGGATGGGCTTGAAGGCGAGGGTGGGATAGAATTGAAAAAGATGGTGGGCAGGGTATGAAGGAGAGTTTGGGCCTGAAGAGAAGGTGAAGATGAGAAGGTAATGAAGACCAGGTTGGGCTAGGACTGAAAATGAGAGTAGGCTGGGCTTGAGGGCGAGAGGGGGGCGCGCCTGAAGTTGTGGATTAGAGAGGCCTGAAGGCGAGGGTGAGATGGTCTTGTAGGTAAATGTGGAAAGGCGAGAAGATATGGGTTTAATGCGTTTGAATGCGAGGGTGTGATATACCTGAAAGCGAAGGTAGGCGGGGACAGAAGGTGAAGTAAGGTGGGGCCAGAAGGCGAAGGTGTGCTGGTATTTAAGGCAAGGTAGCTAGTCCTAAATCGAACGTGGGATCGGCCGAAAGACGATGTTGGGCATAGCTGGAAGGGAGAAGTTCTTGAAGGTGGATGGGTCTAAAGATGTACGTCAGATGCGGCTGAAAGAGTGTGTGGAATGGCCAAGAAGAGGGGAGAGAGAGAGAGAGAGAGAGAGAGAGGAGAGAGAGAGAGAGAGAGAGAGAGAGAGAGAGAGAGAGAGAATGATCTAATTTTTGTATGAGCTAGAATTCAAAGGTGAGATGGTCTTGAAGGCGAGGGAGAGCTAGACAAAAAGGCGAGGATGAGCTGGCCTGAAGTTGAGGCTAGGATGGTCCAGAAAGGGAGGGGAGCTGGATCAGAAGGCGAGGGTGGAATGGGCCTGATGGTGATTTTGGGCCGATCTAACCGCGAGTGTTTGCTTCCAATGACAGCTAGAGTGTAATGGGCCTGAGAAAGTGGTTACCTCGGCCTGAAAATGAGTGTGGGCTCGGGAAGAAAGTGAAGATGAACTTGGCCTGAATTGTAATGTGGGATGGGCCTGAAGGCGAGGTTGAACTAGGTTTTAGGATCATTAGTAGGATGAACCTGACGGGAATGCTGGGATATGCCTGAAGACGAGGGTGGGCTTGTCCAACAGGCCTCCATGGTCTGGGTCAGAAGTCGAAAATGGAATGGGTGTGTAGACGAGGATGAGCTTTGCCTGAGGGCGAATGTAAACTTGATATGAAGGTTCAGGAGGGATGGGCCAGAAGGCGAAGGTGGGATGTGCCTGAAGACAATGGTAGATAGATCCTGAATACGAGCTTGAGGTAGGTTTGGGCCAGAAGACGATGGTGGGATGTTCCTGAAGACGAGTGTAGTCAGGAAAAGAATGCGAGGACAAGATTGGCTAAAACGGAAGGTGGATTGTGCCTGAATACGAGAATGAGGTGGGTCTAAAGGAGAGTGTAAGGTTGACCTGAATATTAAGGTCAAATGGGTAAGAAGGCACTGGTGGGATATGCTTGAAGACGAAGGTGGCCAAATACTGAAGACGATGGTGAGATGTGTTGAAGGTGAGTCTGGTATGCAACTGAAAGCGAACGTGTACTGAGATTGGAGGAGGATGAGGGTTGGAATGAAGTCGTTGATGGGATGGGCCTAAAGGCGAGTGTGAGATGGGTAGTATTTGAGGGTTGGATAGGAGAGAAGGCATGGGTGAAATGGGATGAATGTGATGGTTGGATAGACTTGAAGAAGATGTGCTGGGTCTGAATTAGATGTTTGGGCGGGGTTAGAAGGTGAATATGGGTTGTAAGTGATGGGAATGGTGGTCTGAGAATAAAAGCGAGAAAAGACTGGGACAGAGAGCAAAGGGGGGCGGCTCTCAATATGCGAGTGGAATGAGCCTGAAGGCGAGGTAAGATGAGTTTGTAGGCGAGGGTCGGTTGGGCCAGAAAGCAAGGGTCGGATGGGCTTGAAGGCGAGGGTGGGATAGAATTGAAAAAGATGGTGGGCAGGGTATGAAGGAGAGTTTGGGCCTGAAGAGAAGGTGAAGATGAGAAGGTAATGAAGACCAGGTTGGGCTAGGACTGAAAATGAGAGTAGGCTGGGCTTGAGGGCGAGAGGGGGGCGCGCCTGAAGTTGTGGATTAGAGAGGCCTGAAGGCGAGGGTGAGATGGTCTTGTAGGTAAATGTGGAAAGGCGAGAAGATATGGGTTTAATGCGTTTGAATGCGAGGGTGTGATATACCTGAAAGCGAAGGTAGGCGGGGACAGAAGGTGAAGTAAGGTGGGGCCAGAAGGCGAAGGTGTGCTGGTATTTAAGGCAAGGTTTAGCTAGTCCTAAAATCGAACGTGGGATCGGCCGAAAGACGATGTTGGGCATAGCTGGAAGGGAGAAGTTCTTGAAGGTGGGATGGGTCTAAAGATGTACGTCAGATGCGGCTGAAAGAGTGTGTGGAATGGCCAAGAAGAGGGGAGAGAGAGAGAGAGAGAGAGAGAGAGAGAGAGAGAGAGAGAGAGAGAGAGAGAGAGAGAGAGAGAGAGAGAGAGAGAGAGAGAGAGAGAGAGAGAGAGAGAGAGAGAGAGAGAGAGAGAGAGAGAGAGAGAGAGAGAGAGAGAGAGAGAGAGAGAGAGAGAGAGAGAGAGGAGAGAGAGAGAGAGAGAGAGAGAGAGAGAGAGAGAGAGAGAGAGAGAGAGAGAGAGAGAGAGAGAGAGAGAGAGAGAGAGAGAGAGAGAGAGAGAGAGAGAGAGAGAGAGAGAGAGAGAGAGAGAGAGAGAGAGAGAGAGAGAGAGAGAGAGAGAGAGAGAGAGAGAGAGAGAGAGAGAGAGAGAGAGAGAGAGAGAGAGAGAGAGAGAGAGAGAGAGAGAGAGAGAGAGAGAGAGAGAGAGAGAATGATCTAATTTTCGTATGAGCTAGAAGGCAAAGGTGAGATGGTCTTGAAGGCGAGGGAGAGCTAGACAAAAAAATCGAGGATGAGCTGGCCCTGAAGTTGAGGTTAGGATGGTCCAGAAAGTGAGGGTGAGGTGGGTTTGAAGGCGAGGGTGGAATGGGCCTGAAGGTGATTGTGGGCCGATCTAACCGCGAGTGTTTGCTTCCCATGGCAGCGAGAGTGGAATGGGCCTGAGAAAGTGGTTACCTCGGCCTGAAAATGAGGGTGGGCTCGGGAAGAAAGTGAAGATGGACTTTGCCTGAAGGATAATGTGGGATGGGCCTGAAGGCGAGGTTGAGCTAGGTTTTAGGGCACTAGTAGGATGGACTTGACGGGAATGCTGGGATATGCCTGAAGATGACGGTGGGCTGGGCTAGAATGCCACTATGGTCTGGGTTAGAAGTCGAAAATGGAGTGGGTGTGTTGACGAGGAGGAGCTTTGCCTGAAGGCGAATGTAAGCTCGGTATGAAGGTTAAGGAGGGATGGACCAGAAGGCGGAGGTGGGATAGGCCTGAAGACGAGGGCAGGTAGGGCCTGAATGCAAGCTTGAGTTAGGTTTGGGCCAGAATTCGATGGTGGGATGTTCCTGAAGACGAGTGTAGGCAGGAAAAGAATGCGAGGACAGGATTGGCTGAAACGGGTAGGTGGATTGTGCCTGAATACGAGAATGAGCTGGGCCAAAAGGAAAGTGTGAGGTTGATCTGAATGTTAAGGTCAAATGGGCAAGAAGGCACTGGTGGGATGTCTTTGAAGACGATGGTGGCCAAATACTGAAGGAGATGGTGAGATGTTTTGAAGGTGAGTGTGGTATGCGACTGAAAGCGAACGTGTGCTGAGATAGGAGGAGGAGGAGGGTTGGAATGAAGTCGTTGATGTTATGGGTCTAAAGGCGAGTGTGAGATAGGCTAGTATTTGAGGGTTGGATGGGAGAGAAGGCATTGGTGAAATGGGATGAATGTGAGGGTTGGATAGACTTGAAGAAGATGGGTTGGGTCTGAATTAGTGGTTTGGGCATGGTTAGAAGGTGAATGTGGGTTGGAAGTGATGGGAATGGTGGTCTGAGAGTAAAAGCGAGAAAAGACTAAGAAAGAGAGCAAAGGGTGGGCGGGGGGCTCTAAATATGCGAGTGGAATGATCCTGAAGGCGAGGTAAGATGAGTTTCTAGGCGAGGGTCGGTTGGGCCAGAAAGGTAAGGTGGGATGGGCCTGAAGGTGAGGGTGGGATACAATTGAAAATGATGGGGGCTAGGGTATGAAGGAGAGTTTGGGCATGAATAGAAGGTGATGATGAGAAGGGAATTAAGACCAGGTTGGGCTAGCACTGAAAATGAGAGTGGGCTGGGCTTGAGGGCGAAAGGGGACGTGCCTGAACGTATGGATTGGAGAGGCCTAAAGGGGAGGGTGAGATGGCCTTGTAGGTAGGTGTAGAAAGGCGAGAAGATAAGGGTTTAATGCGTTTGAATGCGAGGGTGTGATGTACCTGAAAGCGAAGGTATACGGTGACAGAAGGTGAAGTTAGGTGGCGCCAGAAGGCGAAGGTGTGCTGGTATTTAAGGCAAGGGTTAGCTAGTCCTAAAATCGAAGGTGGGCTCGGCCGAAAGACGATGTTGGGTATAGCTAGAAGGGAGAAGTTCTTGAAGGTGAAGGTGGGATGGTTCTAAAGATGTAGGTCAGATGCGGCTGAAAGCGTGGGTGGAATAGCCCAGACGGGGGTGGAGAGAGAGAGAGAGAAAGAGAGAGAGAGAGAGAGAGAGAGAGAGAGAGAGAGAGAGAGAGAGAGAGAGAGAGAGAGAGAGAGAGAGAGAGAGACAGAGAGAGAGAGAGACAGAGAGAGAGAGAGAGAGAGAGAGAGAGAGAGAGAGAGAGAGAGAGAGAGAGAGAGAGAGAGAGAGAGAGAGAGTGAGAGAATGATCTGATTTTTGTATGAGCTAGAAGGCAAAGATGAGATGGTCTTGAAGGAGAGGGAGAGCTAGACAAAAAAATCGAGGATTAGCTGGCCTTGAAGTTGAGGTTAGGATGTTCCAGAAAGTGAGGGTGAGGTGGATTTGAAAGCAAGGGTGGAATGGGCCTGAAGGTGATTGTGGGCCGATCTAACTGCGAGGGTGTGCCTCCCATGACAGCGAGAGTGGAATGGGCCTGAGATAGTGGTTACCTCGGCCTGAAAATGAGGGTGAGCTCGGAAAGAAAGTGAAGATGGACTTGGCCTGAAGGGTAATGTGGGATGGGCCTGAAAGCGAGGTTGAACTAGGTTGGACCTGACGGGAATGCTGGGATATGCCTAAAGACGATGGTGGGCTGGGCCAAAAGGCCTCCATGGTCTGGGTCAGATGTCGAAAATGGAATGGGTCTGTAGACGAGGATGAGCTTTGCCTGAGGGCGAATGTAAGCTTGATATGAAGGTTAAGGAGAGATGGGCCCGAAGACGAAGGTGGGATGGGCCTGAAGACAAGGGTAGATAGAGCCGGAATGCGAGCTTGAGGTATGTTTGGGCCAGAAGTCGATGGTGGGATTTTCCTGAAGACGAGTGTAGTCAGAAAAAGAATGCGAGGACAGGATTGGCTGAAACGGGAAGGTGGATTGTGCCTGAATACGAGAATGAGCTGGGTCTAAAGGAGAGTGTAAGGTTGACCTGAATGTGAAGGTCAAATGGGCAAGAAGGCACTTGTGGGACATGTTTGAAGACGAAGGTGGCCAAATACTGCAGGCGATGGTAAGATGGGTTGAAGGTGAGACTGGTATGCAACTGAAAGCGAACGTGTGCTGAGATAGGAGGAGGAGGGTTGTAATGAAGTCGTTGATGGGATGGGCCTAAAGGCGAGTTTGAGATAGGCTAGTATTTGATGGTTGGATGGGAGAGAAGGCATGGGTGAAATGGGATGAATGTGAGCGTTGGATAGACTTGAAGAAGATGGGCTGGGTCTGTATTAGAGGTTTGGGCTGGGTTAGAAGGTGAATATGGGTTGCAAGTGATGGGAATGGTGGTCTAAGAGTAAAAGCGAGAAAAGACTTCGACAGAGAGCAAAGGGGGTCTTCTCTCAATATGCGAGTGGAATGAGCCTGAAGGCGAGGTGGGGTGGGCTAGAAAGTAAGGTTGGGATGGGCTTGAAGGCGAGGGTGGGATAGAATTGAAAAAGATGGTGGGCAGGTTATGAAGGAGAGTTTGGGCCTGAAGAGAAGGTGAAGATGAGCAGGTAATGAAGACCAGGTTGGGCTAGGACTGAAAATCAGAGTGGGCTGGGCTTGAGTTCGAGAGGGGGGCGCGCCTGAATGTGTGGATTGGAGACGAGTAAAGGCGATGGTGAGATGGTCTTGTAGGTAAGTGTGGAAAGGCGAGAAGATATGAGTTTAATACGTTTGAATGCGAGGGTGTGATGTACCCGAAAGATATGGTAGGCGGAGACAGAAGGTGAAGTTAGGTGGGGCCAGAAGGAGAAGGTGTGCTGGTATTTAAGGGAAGGGTTAGTTAGTCCTAAAAGCGAAGGTGGGCTCGGCCGAAAGACGATGTTGGGCATAGCTAGAAGGGAAAAGTTCTTCAAGGTGAAGGTGGGATGGGACTAAAGATGTAGGTCAGATGCGGCTGAAAGCGTAGGTGGAATGGCCCAGAAGAGAGAGAGAGAGAGAGAGAGAGAGAGAGAGAGAGAGAGAGAGAGAGAGAGAGAGAGAGAGAGAGAGAGAGAGAGAGAGAGAGAGAGAGAGAGAGCGAGAGAGAGAGAGATAGAATGATCTAATTTTTGTATGAGCTAGAAGGCAAAGGTGAGATGGTCTTGAAGGCGAGGGAGAGTTAGACAAAAAAGTCGAGGATGAGCTGGCCCTGAAGTTCAGGTTAGGATGTTCCAGAAAGTGATGGTGAGGTGGATTTGAAGGCGAGGGTGGAATGGGCCTGAAGGTGATTGTGGGCCGATCTAACCGCGAGGGTGTGCTTCCCCTGACAGCGAGAGTGGAATGAGTCTGAGAAAGTGGTTACCTCGGCCTAAAAATGAGGGTAGGCTCGGGAAGAAAGTGAAGATGGACTTGGCCTGAAGGGTAATGTGGGATGGGCCTGAAGGCGAGGTTGAACTAGGTTTTAGGGCATTAGTAGGGTGGACCTGACGGGAATGCTGGGATATGCCTGAAGACAAGGGTGGGCTGGGCCAAAAGGCCTTCATGGTCTGGGTCAGAAGTCGAAAATGGAATGGGTCTGTAGACGAGGATGTGCTTTCCGTGAGGGCGAATGTAAACTTGATATGATGGTTAAGGAGGGATGCGGCAGAAGAAGAAGGTGGGATGTTCCTGAAGACAAGGGTAGATAGAGCCTGAATGCGAGCTTGAGGAAGTTTGGGGCCAATAGTCGATGGTGGGATGTTCCTGAAGACGAGTGTAGTCAGAAAAGAAAGCGAGGACAAGATTGGCTGAAACGGGAAGGTGGATTGTGCCTGAATACGAGAATGAGCTGGGTCTAAAGGAGAGTGTAAGGTTGACCTGAATGTTAAGGTCAAATGGGTAAGAAGGCACTGGTGGGATATGTTTGAAGACGAAGGTGACCAAATACTGAAGGCGATGGTGAGATGGGTTGAAGGTGAGTCTGGTATGCAACTGAAAGCGAACGTGTGCTGAGATACAAGGAGGAGGAGGGTTGGAATGAAGTCGTTGATGGGATGGGCCTAAAGGCGAGTGTTAGATAGGCTAGTATTTGAGGTTTGGATGGGCGAGAAGGCATGGGTGAAATATGATGAATGTGAGATTTGGATAGACTTGAAGAAGATGGGCTAGGTCTGAATTAGATGTTTGGGCGGGGTTAGAAGGTGAATATGGGTTGGAAGTGATGGGAATGGTGGTCTAAGAGTAAAAGCGAGAAAAGACTTGGACAGAGAGGAAAGGGGGAGCTTCTCTCAATATGCAAGTGGAATGAGCCTGAAGGCGAGGTAAGATGAGTTTGTAGGCGAGGGTCGGTTGGGCCAGAAAGCAAAGGTGGGATGGGCATGAAGGCGAGGGTAGGATAGAATTGAAAAAGATTGTGGGGAAGGTATGAAGGAGAGTTTGGGCCTGAAGAGAAGGTGAAGATGAGAAGGTAATGAAGACCAGGTTGGACTAGGACTGAAAATGAGAGTGGGCTGGGCTTCAGTTCGAGAGGGGGGCGCGCCTGAATGTGTGGATTGGAGAGGCATAAAGGCGAGGGTGAGATGGTCTTGTAAGTAAGTGTGGAAAGGCGAGAAGATATAGGTTTAATACGTTTGAATGCGAGGGTGTGATGTACCCGAAAGATATTGTAGGCGGGGACAGAAGGTGAAGTTAGGTGGGGCCAGAAGGAGAAGGTGTGCTGGTATTTAAGGCAAGGGTTAGCTAGTCCTAAAAGCGAAGGTGGGATCGGCCGAAAGACGATGTTGGGCATAGCTAGAAGGGAAAAGTTCTTGAAGGGGGAATTTGGGATGGGACTAAAGATGTAGGTCAGATGCGGCTGAAAGCGTAGGTGGAATGGCCCAGAAGAGAGAGAGAGAGAGAGAGAGAGAGAGAGAGAGAGAGAGAGAGAGAGAGAGAGAGAGAGGAGAGAGAGAGAGAGAGAGAGAGAGAGAGAGAGAGAGAGAGAGAGAGAGAGAGAGAGAGAGAGAGAGAGAGAGAGAGAGAGAGAGAGAGAGAGAGAGAGAGAGAGAGAGAGAGAGAGAGAGAGAGAGAGAGAGAGAGAGAGAGAGAGAGAGAGAGAGAGAGAGAGAGAGAGAGAGAGAGAGAGAGAGAGAGAGAGAGAGAGAGAGAGAGAGAGAGAGAGAGAGAGAGAGAGAGAGAGAGAGAGAGAGAGAGAGAGAGAGAGAGAGAGAGAGAGAGAGAGAGAGAGAGAGAGAGAGAGAGAGAGAGAGAGAGAGAGAGAGAGAGAGAGAGAGAGAGAGAGAGAGAGAGAGAGAGAGAGAGAGAGAGAGAGAGAGAGAGAGAGAGAGAGAGAGAGAGAGAGAGAGAGAGAGAGATAGAATGATCTAATTTTTGTATGAGCTAGAAGGCAAAGGTGAGATGGTCTTGAAGGCGAGGGAGAGTTAGACAAAAAAGTCGAGGATGAGCTGGCCCTGAAGTTCAGGTAAGGATGTTCCAGAAAGTGATGGTGAGGTGGATTTGAAGGCGAGGGTGGAATGGGCCTGAAGGTGATTTTGGACGATCTAACCGCGAGGGTGTGCTTCCCCTGACAGCGAGATTGGAATGAGTCTGAGAAAGTGGTTACCTCGGCCTAAAAATGAGGGTAGGCTCGGGAAGAAAGTGAAGATGGACTTGGCCTGAAGGGTAATGTGGGATGGGCCTGAAGGCGAGGTTGAACTAGGTTTTAGGGCATTAGTAGGGTGGACCTGACGGGAATGCTGGGATATGCCTGAAGACAAGGGTGGGCTGGGCCAAAAGGCCTCCATGGTCTGGGTCAGAAGTCGAAAATGGAATGGGTCTGTAGACGAGGATGTGCTTTCCGTGAGGGCGAATGTAAACTTGATATGATGGTTAAGGAGGGATGCGGCATAAGACGAAGGTGGGATGTTCCTGAAGACAAGGGTAGATAGAGCCTGAATGCGAGCTTGAGGAAGTTTGGGGCCAATAGTCGATGGTGGGATGTTCCTGAAGACGAGTGTAGTCAGAAAAGAATGCGAGGACAAGATTGGCTGAAACGGGAAGGTGGATTGTGCCTGAATACGAGAATGAGCTGGGTCTAAAGGAGAGTGTAAGGTTGACCTAAATGTTAAGGTCAAATGGGTAAGAAGGCACTGGTGGGATATGTTTGAAGACGAAGGTGACCAAATACTGAAGGCGATGGTGAGATGGGTTGAAGGTGAGTCTGGTATGCAACTGAAAGCGAACGTGTGCTGAGATACAAGGAGGAGGAGGGTTGGAATGAAGTCGTTGATGGGATGGGCCTAAAGGCGAGTGTTAGATAGGCTAGTATTTGAGGTTTGGATGGGCGAGAAGGCATGGGTGAAATGTGATGAATGTGAGATTTGGATAGACTTGAAGAAGATGGGCTAGGTCTGAATTAGATGTTTGGTCGGGGTTAGAAGGTGAATATGGGTTGGAAGTGATGGGAATGGTGGTCTAAGAGTAAAAGCGAGAAAAGACTTGGACAGAGAGCAAGGGGGGGCATCTCTCAATATGCAAGTGGAATGAGCCTGAAGGCGAGGTAAGATGAGTTTGTAGGCGAGGGTCGGTTGGGCCAGAAAGCAAAGGTGGGATGGGCATGAAGGCGAGGGTAGGATAGAATTGAAAAAGATTGTGGGGAGGGTATGAAGGAGAGTTTGGGCCTGAAGAGAAAGTGAAGATGAGAAGGTAATGAAGACCAGGTTGGACTAGGACTGAAAATGAGAGTGGGCTGGGATTGAGGGCGAGACTGGGGCGCGACTGAAGGTGTGGATTGGAGAGGCCTAAAGGCGAGGGTGAGATGGTCTTGTAGGTAAGTGTGGAAAGGCGAGAAGATATGGGTTTAATGCTTTTGAATGCGATGGTGTGGTATACCTGAAAGATAAGATTGGCGGGGACAGAGGGTGAATTTAGGTGGGGCCAGAAGGCGAAGGTGTGCTGGTATTTAAGGCAAGGGTTAGCTCGTCCTAAAAGCGAACGTGGGATCGGCCGAAACACATGTTGGGCATAGCTGGAAGTGAGAAGTTCTTGAAGGTGAAGGAGGGATGGGTCTAAAGATGTAAGACAGATGCGGCTGAAAGCGTGGGTGGAATGGCCCAGAAGAGAGAGAGAGGGAGAGATAGAGATAGAGAGAGAGAGAGAGAGAGAGAGAGAGAGAGAGAGAGAGAGAGAGAGAGAGAATGATCTAATTTTTGTATGAGCTAGAAGGCAAAGGTGAGATTGTCTTGAAGACGAGGGAGAGTTAGACAAAAAAGGCGAGGATGAGCTGGCCCTGAAGTTAAGGTTAGGATGTTCCAGAAAGTGATGGTGAGGTGGATTTGAAGGCGAGTGTGCAATGGGCCTGAAGGTGATTGTGGGCCGCTCTAACCGCGAGGCTGTGCTTCCCATGACAGCGAGAGTGGAATGGGCCTGAGAAAGTGTTTACCTCGGCCTGAAAATGAGGGTGGGCTCGGGAAGAAAGTGAAGATGGACTTGGCCTGAAGGGTAATGTGGGATGGGCCTGAAGGCGAGGTTGAACTAGGTTTTAGGGCATTAGTAGGATGGACCTGACGGGAATGCTGGTATATGCCTGAAGACGAGGGTGGGCTGGGCCAAAAGGCCTCCATGGTCTGGGTCAGAAGTCGAAAATGGAATGGGTCTGTAGACGAGGATGAGCTTTGCCTGAGGGCGAATGTAATCTTGATATGAAGGTTAAGGAGGGATGGGCCAGAAGACGAAGGTGGGATGGGCCTGATGACAAGGGTAGATAGAGCCTGAATGCGAGCTTGAGGTAGGTTTGGGCCAGAAGTCGATGGGGGGATGTTCCTGAAGACGAGTGTAGTCAGAAAAAGAATGCGAGGACAGCATTAGCTGAAACGGGAAGGTGGATTGTGCCTAAATACTAGAATGATCTGGGTCTAAAGGAGAGTGTAAGGTTGACTTGAATGTTAAGGTCAAATGGGCAAGAAGGCACTGGTGGGATATGTTTGAAGACGAAGGTGGCCAAATACTGAAGGCGATGGTGAGATGGGTTGAAGGTGAGTCTGGTATGCAACTGAAAGCGAACGTGTGCTGAGATAGGAGGAGGAGGAGGGTTGGAATGAAGTCGTTGATAAGATTGGCCTAAAGGCGAGTGTGAGATAGGCTGGTATTTTAGGGCTGGATGGGAGAGAAGGAATGGGTGAAATGGGATGAATGTGAGGGTTGGATAGACTTGAAAAAGATGGGCTGGGTCTGAATTAGAGGTTTGGGCGGGGTTAGAAGGTGAATATGGGTTGGAAGTGATGGGAATGGTGGTCTAAGAGTAAAAGCGAGAAAAGACTTGGACAGAGAGCAAAGTGGGGCTTCTCTCAATATGCGAGTGGAATGAGCCTGAAGTCGAGGTAAGATGAGTTTTTAGGCGAGGGTCGGTTGGGCCAGAAAGCAAGGGTGGGATGGGCTCGAAGGCGAGGATGGGAAAGAATTGAAAAAGATGGTGGGCAGGGTATGAAGGAGAGTTTGGGCCTGAAGAAAAGGTGAAGAAGAGGAGGTAATGAAGACAAGGTTGGGCTAGGACTGAAAATGATAGTCGGCTGGGCTTGAGGGCGAGAAGGGGGCGCGCCTGAAGGTGTGGATTGGAAAGGCCTAAAGGCGAGGGTGAGATGGTCTTGTAGGTAAGTGTGGAAAGGCGAGAAGATATGGGTTTAATGCGTTCGAATCCGAGGGTGTGATGTACCCGAAAAATATGGTAGGCGGGGACAGAAGGTGAAGTAAGGTGGGGCCAGAAGGCGAATGTGTGTTGGTATTTAAGGCAAGGGTTAGCCAGTCCTAAAAGCGAACGTGGGATCGGCCGAAAGACGATGTTGGGCATAGCTGGAAGGGAGAAGTTCTTGAAGGTGAAGGTGGGATGGGTCTAAAGATGTAGGTCAGATGCGGCTGAAAGCGTGGGTGGAATGGCCCAGAAGAGAGAGAGAGAGAGAGAGAGAGAGAGAGAGAGAGAGAGAGAGAGAGAGAGAGAGAGAGAGAGAGAGAGAGAGAGAAAGAGAGAGAGAGAGAGAGAGAATGATCTAATTATTGTATGAGCTAGAAGGCAAAGGTGAGATGGTCTTGAAGGCGAGGGAGAGCTAGACAAAAAAGTCGAGGACGAGCTGGCCCTGAAGTTGAGGTTAGGATGGTCCAGAAAGTGATGGAGAGGTGGATTTGAAGGCGAGGGTGGAATGGGCCTGAAGGTGATTGTTGGCCGATCTAACCGCGAGGGTGTGCTTCCCATGACAGCGAGAGTGGAATGAGCCTGAGAGAGTGGTTACCTCGGCCTGAAAATGAGGGTGTGCTCGGGAAGAAAGTGAAGATGGACTTGGCCTGAAGGGTAATGTGGGATGGGCCTGAAGGCGAGGTTGAACTAGATTTTGGGGCATTAGTTGGATGGACCTGACGGGAATGCTGGGATATGCCTGAATCCGAGGGTGGGCTTGTCCAACAGGCCTCCATGGTCTAGGTCAGATGTCGAAAATGTAATGTGTCTGTAGATGAGGATGACCTTTGCCTGAGGGTGAATGTAAGCTTGATATAAATGTTAAGGAGGGATGGGCGAGAAGGAAAAGGTGGGATGGGCCTGAAGACAAGGGTAGATACAGCCTGAATGCGAGCTTGAGGTAGGTTTGGGCCAGAAGATGATGGTGGGATGTTCCTGAAGAAGAGTGTAATCAGGAAAAGAATACGAGGACAGGATTGGCTGAAACGGGAGGGTGGATTGTGCCTGAATACGAGAATGAGCTGGGAATAACGGAAAGTGTAAGGTTGACCTGAATGTTAAGGTCAAATGGGCAAGAAGGCACTTGTGTGATATGTTTGAAGACGAAGGTGGCCAAATACTGAAACCGATGGTGAGATGGTTTGAAGGTGAGTCTGGTATGCAACTGAAAGCGAACTTGTACTGAGATAGGAGGAGGATGAGGGTTGGAATAAAGTCGTTGATGGGATGGGCCTAAAGGCGAGTGTGAGATATGGTAACATTTGAGGGTTGGATGGGAGAGAAGGCATGGGTGAAATGGGATGAATGTGAGGGTTGGATAGACTTGAAGAAGATGGGCTAGGTCTGAATTAGATGTTTGGGCGGGGTTAGAAGGTGAATATGGGTTGGAACTGATGGGAATGGTGGTTTAAAAGTAAAAGCGAGGAAAGACTGGGACAGAGAGTAAATGGGGGCGGCTCTGAAAATGCGAGTGGAATGAGCCTGAAGGCGAGGTAAGATGAGTTTGTAGGCTAGGGTCTGTTGGGAAGAAAGCAAGGGTGGGATGGGCTTGAAGGCGAGGGTGGGATAGAATTGAGAAAGATGGTGGGCAGGGTATGAAGGAGAGTTTGGGCCTGAAGAGGAGGTGAAGATGAGAAGGTAATGAAGACCAGGTTGGGCTAGGACTGAAAATGAGAGTGGGCTGGGCTTGAGGGCGAGAGGGGGGCGCGCCTGAAGGTGTGGATTGGAGAGGCCTAAAGGCGAGGGTGAGATGGTCTTGTAGGTAAGTGTGGAAAGGCGAGAAGATATGGGTTTAATGCGTTAGAATGCGAGGGTGTGATGTACCTGAAAGTGAAGGTAGGCGGGGACAGAAGGTGAAGTAAGGTGGGGCAAGATGGCGAAGGTGTGCTGGTATTTAAGGCAAGGGTTAGCTAGTCCTAAAAACGAACGTGGGATCGGCCGAAAGACGATGTTGGGCATAGCTGGAAGGGAGAAATTCTTGAAGGTGAAGGTGGGATGGGTCTAAAGATGTATGTCAGATGCGGCTGAAAGCGTGGGTGGAATGGCCAAGAAGGGGGGGGGGAGAGAGAGAGAGAGAGAGAGAGAGAGAGAGAGAGAGAGAGAGAGAGAGAGAGAGAGAGAGAGAGAGAGAGAGAGAGAGAGAGAATGATCTAATTTTTGTATGAGCTAGAAGGCAAAGGTGAGATGGTCTTGAAGGCGAGGGAGAGTTAGACAAAAAAGTCGAGGATGAGCTGGCCCTGAAGTTCAGGTTAGGATGTTCCAGAAAGTGATGGTGAGGTGGATTTGAAGGCGAGGGTGGAATGGGCCTGAAGGTGATTGTGGGCCGATCTAACCGCGAGGGTGTGCTTCCCATGACAGCGAGAGTGGAATGAGCCTGAGAAAGTGGTTACCTCGGCCTAAAAATGAGGGTAGGCTCGGGAAGAAAGTGAAGATGGACTTGGCCTGAAGGGTAATGTGGGATGGGCCTGAAGGCGAGGTTGAACTAGGTTATAGGGTATTAGTAGGGTGGACCTGACGGGAATGCTGGGATATGCCTGAAGACAAGGGTGGGCTGGGCCAAAAGGCCTCCATGGTCTGGGTCAGAAGTCGAAAATGGAATGGGTCTGTAGACGAGGATGTGCTTTGCGTGAGGGCGAATGTAAGCTTGATATGATGATTAAGGAGGGATGCGCCAGAAAACGAAGATGGGATGTTCCTGAAGACAAGGGTAGATAGATCCTGAATGCGAGCTTGAGGAAGTTTGGGGCCAATAGTCGATGGTGGGATGTTCCTGAAGACGAGTGTAGTCAGAAAAGAATGCGAGGACAGGTTTGGCTGAAACGGGAAGGTGGATTGTGCCTGAATACGAGAATGAGCTGGGTCTAAAGGAGAGTGTAAGGTTGACCTGAATGTTAAGGTCAAATGGGTAAGAAGGCACTGGTGGGATATGTTTGAAGACGAAGGTGACCAAATACTGAAGACAATGGTGAGATGGGTTGAAGGTGAGTCTGGTATGCAACTGAAAGCGAACGTGTGCTGAGATACAAGGAGGAGGAGGGTTGGAATGAAGTCGTTGATGGGATGGGCCTAAAGGCGAGTGTTAGATAGGCTAGTATTTGAGGGTTGGATGGGACGAGAAGGCATGGGTGAAATGTGATGAATGTGAGCTTTGGATAGACTTGAAGAAGATGGGCTAGGTCTGAATTAGATGTTTGGGCGGGGTTAGAAGGTGAATATGGGTTGGAAGTGATGGGAATGGTGGTCTAAGAGTAAAAGCGAGAAAAGACTTGGACAGAGAGGAAAGGGGGGGCTTCTCTCAATATGCGAGTGGAATGAGCCTGAAGGCGAGGTAAGATGAGATTGTAGGCGAGAGTCGGTTGGGCCAGAAAGCAAAGGTGGGATGGGCATGAAGGCGAGGGTAGGATAGAATTGAAAAAGATTGTGGGGAGGGTATGAAGGAGAGTTTGGGCCTGAAGAGAAGGTGAAGATGAGAAGGTAATGAAGACCAGGTTGGGCTAGGACTGAAAATGAGAGTGGGCTGGGCTTGAGGGCGACACTAGGGCGCGACTGAAGGTGTGGATTGGAGAGGCCTAAAGGCGATGGTGAGATGGTCTTGTAGGTAAGTGTGGAAAGGCGAGAAGATATGGGTTTAATGCTTTTGAATGCGAGAGTGTGATGCACCTGAAAGATTTGGTAGGCGGGGACAGAAGGTGAATTTAGGTCTGGCCAGAAGGCGAAGGTGTGCTGGTATTCAAGGCAAGGGTTAGCTCGTCCTAAAAGCGTACGTGGGATCGGCCGAAAGACGATGTTGGGCATAGCTGGAAGTGAGAAGTTCTTGAAGGCGAAGAAGGATGGGTCTAAAGATGTAGGTCAGATGCGGCTGAAAGCGTGGGTGGAATGGCCCAGAAAAGAGAGAGAGAGAGAGAGAGAGGGAGAGAGAGAGAGAGAGAGAGAGAGAGAGAGAGAGAGAGAGAGAGAGAGAGAGAGAGAGAGAGAGAGAGAGAGAGAGAGAGAGATCTAATTATTGTATGAGCTAGAAGGCAAAGGTGAGATGGTCTTGAAGGCGAGGGAGAGCTAGACAAAAAAATCGAGGACGAGCTGGCCCTGAAGTTGAGGTTAGGATGGTCCAGAAAGTGATGGAGAGGTGGATTTGAAGGCGAGGGTGGAATGGGCCTGAAGGTGATTGTGGGCCGATCTAACCGCGAGGGTGTGCTTCCCATGACAGCGAGAGTGGAATGGGCCTGAGAAAGTGGTTACCTCGGCCTGAAAATGAGGGTGGGCTCGGGAAGAAAGTGAAGATGGACTTGGCCTGAAGGGTAATGTGGGATGGGCCTGAAGGCGAGGTTGAACTAGGTTTTAGGGCATTAGTAGGATGGACCTGACGGGAATGCTGGGATATGACTGAATCCGAGGGTGGGCTTGTCCAACAGGCCTCCATGGTCAGGGTCAGAAGTCGAAAATGGAATGGGTCTGTAGACGAGGATGAGCTTTGCCTGAGGGCGAATATAAGCTTGATATGAAGGTTAAGGAGGGATGGGCCAGAAGGCGAAGGTGGGATGGGCCTGAAGACAAGTGTAGATAGAGCCTGAATGCGAGGTTGAGGTAGGTTTGGGCCAGAAGACGATGGTGGGATGTTCCTGAAGACGAGTGTAGTCAGGAAAAGAATGCGAGGACAGGATTGGCTGAAACGGGAAGGTGGATTGTGCCTGAATACTAGAATGAGCTGGGTCTAAAGGAGAGTGTAAGGTTGACCTTAATGTTAAGGTCAAATGGGTAAGAAGGCACTGGTGGGATATGTTTGAAGACGAAGATGGCCAAATACTGAGGGCGATGGTGAGATGGTTTGAAGGTGAGTCTGGTATGCAACTGAAAGCGAACGTGTACTGAGATAGGAGGAGGATGAGGGTTGGAATGAAGTCGTTGATGGGATTGGCGTAAAGGAGAGTGTGAGATAGGGTAGTATTTGGGGGTTGGATGGGAGAGAAGGCATGGGTGAAATGGGATGAATGTGAGGGTTGGATAGACTTGAAGAAGATGGGCTGGGTCTGAATTAGATGTTTGGGCGGGGTTAGAAGGTGAATATGGGTTGGAAGTGATGGGAATGGTGGTCTAAGAGTAAAAGCGAGAAAAGACTTGGACAGAGAGCAAATGGGGGCGGCTCTCAATATGCGAGTGGAATGAGCCTGAAGGCGAGGTAATATGAGTTTGTAGGCGAGGGTCGGTTGGGCACGAAAGCAAGTGTGGGATGGGCTTGAAGGTGAGGGTGGGATAGAATTGAAAAAGATGGTGGGCTGGGTATGAAGGATAGTTTGGGCCTGAAGAGGTGAAGATGAGAAGGTAATGAAGACCAGGTTGGGCTAGGACTGAAAATGAGAGTGGGCTGGGCTTGAGGGCGAGAGGGGGGCGTGCCTGAAGGTGTGGATTGGAGAGGCCTAAAGGCGAGGGTGAGATGGTCTTGTAGGTAAGCATAGAAAGGCGAGAAGATATGGGTTTAATGTGTTTGAATGCGATGGTGTGATGTACCTGAAAGCGAAGGTAGGCGAGGACAGAAGGTGAAGTAAGGTGAGGCCAGAAGGCTAAGGTGTGCTGGTATTTAAGGCAAGGATTAGCTAGTCCTAAAAGCGAACGTGGGATCGGCCGAAAGACGATGTTGGGCATAGCTGGAAGGGAGAAGTTCTTGAAGGTGAAGGTGGGATGGGTCTAAAGATGTAGGTCAGATGCGGCTGAAAGCGTGGGTGGAATGGCCCAGAATGGAGAGAGAGAGAGAAAGAGAGAGAGAGAGAGAGAGAGAGAGAGAGAGAGAGAGAGATAGAGAGAGAGAGAGAGAGAGAGAGAGAGAGATCTAATTTTTGTATGAGCTAGAAGGCAAAGGTGAGATGGTCTTGAAGGCCAGGGAGAGCTAGACAAAAAAATCGAAGATGACGTGGCCCTGAAGTTGAGGTTCGGATGGTCCAGAAAGTGATGGTGAGGTGATTTGAAGGCGAGGGTGGAATGTGCCTGAAGGTGATTGTGGGCCGATCTAACCGCGAGGGTGTGCTTACCATGACAGCGTGAGTGGAATGGGCCTGAGAAAGTGGTTACCTCGGCCTGAAAATGAGGTTGGGCTCGGAAAGAAAGTGAATATGGACTTGGCCTGAAGGGTAATGTGGGATGGGCCTGAAGGCGATGTTGAACTAGATTTTGGGGCATTAGTAGGATGGACCTCACGGGAATGCTTGGATATGACTGAATCCGAGGGTGGGCTTGTCCAACAGGCCTCCATGGTCTAGGTCAGAAGTCGAAAATGGAATGTGTCTGTAGACGAGGATGAGCTTTGCCTGAGGGTGAATGTAAACTTAATATGAATGTTAAGGAGGGATGGGCGAGACGGCGAAGGTGGGATGGGCCTGAAGACAAGGTTAGATAGAGCCTGAATGCGAGCTTGAGGTAGGTTTGCGCCAGAAGACGATGGTGGGATGTTCCTGAAGACGAGTGTAGTCAGGAAAAGAATGCGAGGACAGGATTGGCTGAAACGGGAAGGTGGATTGTGCCTAAATACGAGAATGAGCTGGGTCTAAAGGAAAGTGTAAGGTTGACCTGAATGTTAAGGTCAAATGGGCAAGAAGGCACTGGTGGGATATGTTTGAAGACGAAGTTGGCCAAATACTGAAGGCGGTTGTGAGATGGGTTGAAGGTGAGTCTGGTATGCAACTGAAATCGAACGTGTACTGAGATAGGAGGAGAATGAGGGTTGGAATGAAGTCGTTGATGGGATGGGCCTAAAGGCGATTGTGAGATAGGGTAGCATTTGAGGTTTGGATGGGAGAGAAGTCATGGGTGAAATGGGATGAATGTGAGGGTTGGATAGACTTGAAGATGGGCTAGGTCTGAATTAGATGTTTGGGCGGGGTTAGAAGGTGAATATGGGTTGGAAGTGATGGGAATGGTGGTCTAAGAGTAAAAGCGAGAAAAGAATGGGACAGAGAGCAAATGGGGGCGGCTCTGAATATGCGAGTGGAATGAGCCTGAATCCGATGTAAGATGAGTTTGTAGGCGAGGGTCTGTTGGGAACAAAGCAAGGGTGTGATGGGCTTGAAGGCGAGGGTGGGATAGAATTGAAAAAGATGGTGGGCAGGGTATGAAGGAGAGTTTGGTCCTGAAGAGTAGGTGAAGATGAGAAGGTAATGAAGACCAGGTTGGGCTAGGCCTGAAAATGAGCGTGGGCTGGGCTTGAGGGCGAAGGGGGCGGTCGCGCCTGAAGGTGTGGATTGGAGAGGCCTAAAGGCGAGGGTGAGATGGTCTTGTAGGTAAGTGTGGAAAGACGAGAAGATATGGGTTAAATGCGTTTGAATGCGAGGGTGTGATGTACCTGAAAGCGAAGGTAGGCGGGGACAGAAGGTGAAGTAAGGTCGGGCAAGATGGCGAAGGTGTGCTGGTATTTAAGGCAAGGGTTAGCTAGTCCTAAAAGCGAACGTGGGATCGGCCGAAAGACGATGTTGGGCATAGCTGGAAGGGAGAAGCTCTTGAAGGTGAAGGTGGGATGGGTCTAAAGATGTAGGTCAGATGCGCCTGAAAGCGTGGGTGTAATGGCCCAGAAGGGGGGGGGAGAGAGAGAGAGAGAGAGAGAGAGAGAGAGAGAGAGAGAGAGAGAGAGAGAGAGAGAGAGAGAGAGAGAGAGAGAGAATGATCTAATTTTTGTATGAGCTAGAAGGCAAAGGTGAGATGGTCTTGAAGGCGAGGGAGAGCTAGACAAAAAAATCGAGGATGAGCTGGCCCTGAAGTTGAGGTTAGGATGGTCCAGAAAGTGAGGGTGAGGTGGATTTGAAGGCGAGGGTGGAATGGGCCTGAAGGTGATTGTGGGCCGATCTAACCGCGAGGGTGTGCTTCCCATGACAGCGAGAGTGGAATGGGCCTGAGAAAGTGGTTACCTCGGCCTGAAAATGAGGGTGGGCTCGGGAAGAAAGTGAAGATGGACTTGGCCTGAAGGGTAATGTGGGATGGGCCTGAAGGCGAGGTTGAACTAAGTTTTAGGGCATTAGTAGGATGGACCTGACGGGAATGCTGGGATATGCCTGAATACGAGGGTGGGCTTGTCCAACAGGCCTCCATGGTCTGGGTCAGAAGTCGAAAATGGAATGGGTCTGTAGACGAGGATGAGCTTTGCCTGAGGGCGAATGTAAGCTTGATATGAAGGTTAAGGAGGGATGGGCCAGAAGGCGAAGGTGGGATGGGCCTGAAGACAAAGGTAGATAGAACCTGAATGCGAAATTGAGGTAGGTTTGGGCCAGAAGACGATGGTGGGATGTTCCTGAAGACGAGTGTAGTCAGGAAAAGAATGTGAGGACAGGATTGGCTGAAACGGGAAGGTGGATTGTGCCTGAATACTAGAATGAGCTGGGTCTAAAGGAGAGTGTAAGGTTGACCTGAATGTTAAGGTCAAATGGGCAAGAAGGCACTGGTGGGATATGTTTGAAGACGAAGGTGGCCAAACACTGAAGGCGATGGTGAGATGGGTTGAAGGTGAGTCTGGTATGCAACTGAAAGCGAACGTGTACTGAGATAGAAGGAGGATGAGGGTTGGAATGAAGTCGTTGATGGGATGGGCCTAAAGGCGAGTGTGAGATAGGGTAGTATTTGAGGGTTGGATGGGAGAAATGGCAGTGGTGAAATGGGATGAATGTGAGGGCTGGATAGACTTGAAGAAGATGGGCTGGGTCTGAATTAGATGCTTGGGCGGGGTTAGAAGGTGAATATGGGTTGGAAGTGATGGGAATGGTGGTCTAGGAGTAAAAGCGAGAAAAGACTTGGACAGAGAACAAAGGGGGGCGGCTCTCAATATGCGAGTGGAATGAGCCTGAAGGCGAGGTAAGATGAGTTTGTACGGGAGTGTCGGTTGGGCAAGAAAGCAAGGGTGGGATGGGCTTGAAGGCGAGGGTGGGATAGAATTGAAAAACATTGTGGGCAAGGTATGAATGAGAGTTTGGGCCTCAAGAGAAGGTGAAGATGAGAAGGTAATGATGACCAGGTTGGGCTAGGACTGAAAATGAGAGTGGGCTGGGCTTCAGGGCGAGAGGGGGTCGCGCCTTAAGGTGTGGATTGGAGAGGCCTCAAGGCGAATGTGAGATGGTTTTGTAGGTAAGTATGGAAAGGCGAGAAGATATGGGTTTAATGCGTTTGAATACGAGTGTGTGATGTACCTGAAAGCGAAGGTAGGCGAGGACAGAAGGTGAAGTAAGGTGGGGCCAGAAGGCGAAGGTGTGCTGGTATTTAAGGCAAGGATTAGCTAGTCCTAAAAGCGAACGCGGGATCGGCCGAAAGACGACGTTGGGCATAGCTGGAAGGGAGAAGTTCTTGGAGGTGAAGGTGGGATGGGTCTAAATATGTAGGTCAGATGCGGCTGAAAGCGTGGGTGGAATGGCCCAGAATGGAGAGAGAGAGAGAGAGAGAGAGAGAGAGAGAGAGAGAGAGAGAGAGAGAGAGAGAGAGAGAGAGAGAGAGAGAGAGAGAGAGAGAGAGAGAGAGAGAGAGAGAGAGAGAGAGAGAGAGAGAGAGAGAGGAGAGAGAGAGAGAGAGAGAGAGAGAGAGAGAGAGAGAGAGAGAGAGAGAGAGAGAGAGAGAGAGAGAGAGAGAGAGAGAGAGAGAGAGAGAGAGAGAGAGAGAGAGAGAGAGAGAGAGAGAGAGAGAGAGAGAGAGAGAGAGAGAGAGAGAGAGAGAGAGAGAGAGAGAGAGAGAGAGAGAGAGAGAGAGAGAGAGAGAGGAGAGAGAGAGAGAGAGAGAGAGAGAGAGAGAGAGAGAGAGAGAGAGAGAGAGAGAGAGAGAGAGAGAGAGAGAGAGAGAGAGAGAGAGAGAGAGAGAGAGAGAGAGAGAGAGAGAGAGAGAGAGAGAGAGAGAGAGAGAGAATGATGTAATTTTTGTATGAGCTAGAAGGCAAAGGTGAGATGGTCTTGAAGGAGAGGGAGAGCTAGACAAAAAAGGCGAGGATGAGCTGTCCCTGAAGTTGAGGTTAGGATGGTCCAGAAAGTGAGGGTGAGGTGAATTTGAAGGCGAGGGTGGAATGGGACTGAAGGTGATTGTTGGCCGATCTAACCGCGAGGGTTTGCTTCCCATGACAGGGAGAGTGGAATGGGCCTGAGAAGGTGGTTACCTCGGCCTGAAAATGAGGGTGGGCTGGGGAAGAAAGTGAAGATGGACTTGACCTGAAGGGTAATGTGGGATGGGCCTGAAGGCGAGGTTGAATTAGGTTTTAGGGCATTAGTAGGATGGACCTAACGGCAATGCTGGGATATGCCTGTATACGAGGGTGGGCTTGTCCAACAGGCCTTCATGGTCCGGGTCAGAAGTTGAAAATGGAATGGGTCTGTAGACGAGGATGAGCTTTGCCTGAGGGCGAATGTAAGCTTGATATGAAGGTTAAGGAGGGATGGGCCAGAAGGCGAAGGTGTGATGGGCCTGAAGACAAGGGTAGATAGAGCTTGAATGCGAGCTCGAGGTAGGTTTGGGCCAGAAGACGATGGTGGGATGTTCCTGAAGACGAGTGTAGTCAGGAAAAGAATGCGAGGACAGGATTGGTTGAAACGGGAAGGTGGATTGTGCCTGAATACGAGAATGCGTTGGGTCTAAAAGAGAGTGTAAGGTTGACCTGAATGTTAAGGTGAAATGGGCAAGAAGGCACTGGTGGAATATGTTTGAAGACGAAGTTGGCCAAATACTGAAGGCGATGGTGAGATGGGTTGAAGGTGAGTCTGGTATGCAACTGAAAGCGAACTTGTCCTAAGATAGGAGGAGGATGAGGGTTGGAATGAAGTCGTTGATGGGATGAGCCTAAAGGCGAGTGTGAGATAAGGTAGCATTTGAGGGTTGGATGGGAGAGAAGGCTTGGTTGAAATGGGATGAATGTGAGGGTTGGATAGACTTGAAGAAGATGGGCTGGGTCTGAATTAGAGGTTTGAGCGGGGTCAGAAGGTGAATATGGGTTGGAAGTGATGGGAAAGGTGGTCTAAGAGTAAAAGCGAGAAAAGACTTGGATAGAGAGCAAAGGGGGCGGCTCTCAATATGCGAGTGGAATGAGCCTGCATGCGAGGTAAGATGAGTTTGTAGGAGAGGGTCGGTGGTGAAGAAAGCAAGGGTGGGATGGGCTTGAAGGCGAGGGTGGGATAGAATTGAAAAAGATGGTGGGCAGGTTATGAAGGGGAGTTTGGGCCTGAAGAGTAGGTGAAGATGAGAAGGTAATGAAGACCAGGTTGGGCTAGGCCTTAAAATGAGAGTGGGCTGGGCTTGAGGGCGAGGGGGGGGGTGGTCGCCTGAAGGTGTGGATTGGAGAGGCCTAAAGGCGAGGTGAGATGGTCTTGTAGGTAAGTGTGGAAAGGCGAGAAGATATGGGTTTAATGCGTTTGAATGCGAGGGTGTGATGTACCTGAAAGCGAAGGTAGGCGGGGACAGAAGGTGAAGGTAAGGTGGGGCCAGAAGGCGAAGGTAAGCTGGTGATTTAAGGCAAGGGTTAGGTAGTCCTAAAAGCGAACGTGGATCGGCCCCGAAAGACGATGTTGGGCATAGCTGGAAGGGAGAAGTTCTTGAAGGTGAAGGTGGGATGGGTCTAAGATGTAGGTCAGCTGCGGCTGAAAGCGAGGGTGGAATGCCCAGAAAGGAGCGAGGAGAGAGAGAGAGAGAGAGAGAGAGAGAGAAGAGGAGAGAGAGAGAGAGAGAGAGTGAGAGAGAAGTGAGAGAGAGAGGAGAGAGAGAGAGAGAGATAGGAGAGAGGAGAGAGAGATGTAGAGAGAGAGAGAGAGAGAGAGAGGAATGATCTATTTCTCTATGAGCTAGAAGGCAAATATGAGATGGTCTTGAAGGAGAGGGAGAGCTAGACAAAAAAGCGAGGATGAGCTGGCCCTGAAGTTGAGGTTAGGATGGTCCAGAAACTGAGGGTGAGGTGGATTTGAAGGCGAGGGTGGAATGGGCCTAAAGGTGATTGTGGGCCGATCTAACCGCGAGGGTGTGCTTCCCATGACAGCGAGAGTGGAATGGGCCTGAGAAAGTGGTTAGCTCGGCCTGAAAATGAGGGTGGGCTCGGGAAGAAAGTGAAGATGGACTTGGCCTGAAGGGTAATGTGGGATGGGCCTCAAGGCGAGGTTGAACTAGGTTTTAGGGCATTAGTAGGATGGACCTGAAGGGAATGCTGTGATATTCCTGAATACGAGGGTGGGCTTGTCCAACAGGCCTCCATGGTCTGGGTGAGAAGTCGAAAATGGAATGGGTCTGTAGACGAGGATGAGCTTTGCCTGAGGGCGAATGTAAGCTTGATATGAAGGTTAAGGAGGGATGGGCCAGAAGGCGAAGGTGGGATGGGCCTGAAGACAAGGGTAAATAGAGCCTGAATGCGAGCTTGAGGTAGGTTTGGGCCAGAAGACGATGGTGGGATGTTCCTGAAGACGAGTGTAGTCAGGAAAAGAATGCGAGGACAGGATTGGCTGAAACGGGAAGGTGGATTGTGCCTGAATACGAGAATGCGTTGGGTCTAGAAGAGAGTGTAAGGTTGACCTGAATGTTAAGGTGAAATGGGCAAGAAGGCACTGGTGGGATATGTTTGAAGACGAAGGTGGCCAAATACTGAAGGCGATGGTGAGATGGGTTGAAGGTGAGTCTGGTATGCAACTGAAAGCGAACTTGTCCTGAGATAGGAGGAGGATTAGGGTTGGAATGAAGTCGTTGATGGGATGGGCCTAAAGGCGAGTGTGAGATAAGGTAGCATTTGAGGGTTGGATGGGAGAGAAGGCTTGGGTGAAATGGGATGAATGTGAGTGTTGGATAGACTTGAAGAAGATGGGCTGGGTCTGAATTAGATGTTTGAGCGGGGTTAGAAGGTGAATATGGGTTGGAAGTGATGGGAATGGTGGTCTAAGAGTAAAAGCGAGTAAAGACTTGGACAGAGAGCAAAGGGGTGCGGCTCTCAATATACGAGTGGAATGAGCCTGCAGTCGAGGTAAGATGAGTTTGTAGGCGATGGTCGGTTGTGAAGAAAGCAAGGGTGGGATGGGCTTGAAGGTGAGGGTGGGATAGAATTGAAAAAGATGGTAGGCAGGTTATGAAGGAGAGTTTGGGCCTGAAGAGGAGGTGAAGATGAGAAGGTAATGAAGACCAGGTTGGGCTAGGCCTTAAAATGAGAGTGGGCTGGGCTTGAGGGCGAGGGGGGCGTGGCGCCTGACGGTGTGGATTGGAGAGGCCTAAAGGCGAGTCTGAGATGGTCTTGTAGGTAAGTGTGGAAAGGCGAGAAGATATGAGTTTAATGCGTTTGAATGCGAGGGTGTGATGTACCTGAAAGCGAAGGTAGGCGGGGACAGAAGGTGAGGTAAGGTGGGGCCAGAAGGCGAAGGTAAGCTGGTATTTAAGGCAAGGGTTAGGTAGTCCTAAAAGCGAACGTGGGATCGGCCGAAAGACGATGTTGGGCATAGCTGGAAGGGAGAAGTTCTTGAAGGTGAAGGTGGGATGGGTCTAAAGTTGTAGGTCAGATGCGGCTTAGAGCGTGGGTGGAATGGCCCAGAAAGAGAGAGAGAGAGAGAGAGAGAGAGAGAGAGAGAGAGAGAGAGAGAGAGAGAGAGAGAGAGAGAGAGAGAGAGAGAGAGAGAGAGAGAGAGAGAGAGAGAGAGAGAGAGAGAATGATCTAATTTCTCTATGAGCTAGAAGGCAAATATGAGATGGTCTTGAAGGAGAGGGAGAACTAGACAAAAAAAGCGAGGATGAGCTGGCCCTGAAGTTGAGGTTAGGATGGTCCAGAAACTGAGGGTGAGGTGGATTTGAAGGCGAGGGTGGAATGGGCCTGAAGGTGATTGTGGGCCGATCTAACCGCGAGGGTGTGCTTCCCATGACAGCGAGAGTGGAATTGGCCTGAGAAAGTGGTTACCTCGGCCTGAAAATGAGGGTGGGCTCGGGAAGAAAGTGAAGATGGACTTGGCCTGAAGGTTAATGTGGGATGGGCCTCAAGGCGAGGTTGAACTATGTTTTAGGGCATTAGTAGGATGGACCTGAAGGGAATGCTGTGATATGCCTGAATACGAGGGTGGGCTTGTCCAACAGGCCTCCAAGGTCTGGGTCAGATGTCGAAAATGGAATGGGTCTGTAGACGAGGATGATCTTTGCCTGAGGGCGAAAGTAAGCTTGATATGAAGGTTAAGGAAGGATGGGCCAGAAGGCGAAGGTGGGATGGGCCTGAAGACAAGGGTAAATAGAGCCTGAATGCGAGCTTGAGGTAGGTTTGGGCCAGAAGACGATGGTGGGATGTTCCTGAAGACGAGTGTAGTCAGGAAAAGAATGCGAGGACAGGATTGGCTGAAACGGGAAGGTGGATTGTGCCTGAATACGAGAATCCGTTGGGTCTAAAAGAGAGTGTAAGGTTGACCTGAATGTTAAGGTCAAATGGGCAAGAAGGCACTGGTGGGATATGTTTGAAGACGAAGGTGGCCAAATACTGAAGGCGATGGTGAGATGGGTTGAAGGTGAGTCTGGTATGCAACTGAAAGCGAACTTGTACTGAGATAGGAGGAGGATGAGGGTTGTAATGAAGTCGTTGATGGGATGGGCCTAAAGGTGAGTGTGAGATAAGGTAGCATTTGAGGGTTGGATGGGAGAGTAGGCATGGGTGAAATGGGATGAATGTGAGTGTTGGATAGACTTGAAGAAGATGGGCTGGGTCCGAATTAGATGTTTGGGCGGGGTTAGAAGGTGAATATGGGTTGGAAGTGATGGGAATGGTGGTCTAAGAGTAAAAGCGAGAAAAGACTGGGACAGAGAGCAAAGGGGGGCGGCTCAGAATATGTGAGTGGAATGAGCCTGAAGGCGAGGTAAGATGAGTTTGTAGGCGAGGGTCGGTTGGGAAGAAAGCAAGGGTGGGATGGGCTTGAAGACGAGGGTGTGATAGAATTGAAAAAGATGGTGGGCAGGGTATGAAGGAGAGTTTGGGCCTGAAGAGGAGGTGAAGATGAGAAGGTAATGAAGACCTGGTTGGGCTAAGGCTGAAAATGAGAGTGGGCTGGGCTTGAGGGCGAGGGGGGGGGGGGGTCGCGCCTGAAGGTGTGGATTGGAGAGGCCTAAAGGCGAGGGTGAGATGGTCTTGTAGGTAAGTGTGGAAAGGCGAGAAAATATGGGTTTAATGCGTTTGAATGCGAGGGTGTGATGTACCTGAAAGCGAAGGTAGGCGGGGACAGAAGGTGAAGTAAGGTGGGCCCAAAAGGCGAAGGTGTGCTGGTATTTAAGGCAAGGGTTAGCTAGTCCTAAAAGCGAACGTGAGATCGGCCGAAAGACGATGTTGGGCATAGCTGGAAGGGAGAAGTTCTTGAAAGTGAAGGTGGGATGGGTCTAAAGTTGTAGGTCAGATGCGGGTTAGAGCGTGGGTGGAATGGCCCAGGGGAGAGAGAGAGAGAGAGAGAGAGAGAGAGAGAGAGAGAGAGAGAGAGAGAGAGAGAGAGAGAGAGAGAGAGAGAGAGAGAGAGAGAGAGAGAATGATCTAATTTCTCTATGAGCTAGAAGGCAAAGATGAGATGGACTTGAAGGAGAGGGAGAACTAGACAAAAAAAGCGAGGATGAGCTGGCCCTGAAGTTGAGGTTAGGATGGTCCAGAAACTGAGGGTGAGGTGGATTTGAAGGCGAGGGTGGAATGGGCCTGAAGGTGATTGTGGGCCGATCTAACCACGAGGGTGTGCTTCCCATGACAGCGAGAGTGGAATGGGCCTGAGAAAGTGGTTACCTCGGCCTGAAAATGAGGGTGGGCTCGGGAAGAAAGTGAAGATGGACTTGGCCTGAAGGTTAATGTGGGATGGGCCTCAAGGCGAGGTTGAACTATGTTTTAGGGCATTAGTAGGATGGACCTGAAGGGAATGCTGTGATATGCCTGAATACGAGGGTGGGCTTATCCAACAGGCCTCCATGGTCTGGGTCAGAAGTCGAAAATGGAATGGGTCTGTAGACGAGGATGAGCTTTGCCTGAGGGCGAATGTAAGCTTGATATGAAGGTTAAGGAGGGATGGGCCAGAAGGCGAAGGTGGGATGGGCCTGAAGACAAGGGTAGATAGAGCCTGAATGCGAGCTCAAGGTAGGTTTGGGCCAGAAGACGATGGTGGGATGTTCCTGAAGACGAGTGTAGTCAGGAAAAGAATGCGAGGACAGGATTGGCTGAAACGGGAAGGTGGATTGTGCCTGAATACGAGAATGCGCTGGGTCTAGAAGAGAGTGTAAGGTTGACCTGAATGTTAAGGTCAAATGGGCAAGAAGGCACTGGTGGGATATGTTTGAAGACGAAGGTGGCCAAATACTGAAGGCGATGGTGAGATGGGTTGAAGGTGAGTCTGGTATGCAACTGAAAGCGAACGTGTACTGAGATAGGAGGAGGATGAGGGTTGGAATGAAGTCGTTGATGGGATGGGCCTAAAATCGAGTGTGAGATAAGGTAGCATTTGAGGGTTGGATGGGAGAGAAGGCATGGGTGAAATGGGTTGAATGTGAGGGTTGGATAGACTTGAAGAAGATGGGCTGGGTCCGAATTAGATGTTTGGGCGGGGTTCGAAGGTGAATATGGGTTGGAAGTGATGGGAATGGTGGTCTAAGAGTAGAAGCGAGAAAAGACTGGGACAGAGGGCAAAGGGGGGCGGCTCTCAATATGCGAGTGGAATGAGCCTGAAGCCGAGGTAAGATGAGTTTGTAGGCGAGGGTCGGCAGGGAAGAAAGCAAGGGTGGGATGGGCTTGAAGGCGAGGGTGGGATAGAATTGAAAAAGATGGTGGGCAGGGTATGAAGGAGAGTTTGGGCCTGAAGAGGAGGTGAAGATGAGAAGGTAATGAAGACCAGGTTGGGCTAGGCCTGAAAATGAGCGTGGGCTGGGCTTGAGGGCGAAGGGGGCGGTCGCGCCTGAAGGTGTGGATTGGAGAGGCCTAAAGGCGAGAGTGAGATGGTCTTGTAGGTAAGTGTGGAAAGGCGAGAAGATATGGGTTTAATGCGTTTGAATGCGAGGGTGTGATGTACCTGAAAGCGAAGGTAGGCGGGGACAGAAGGTGAAGTAAGGTGGGCCCAGAAGTCGAAAGTGTGCTGGTATTTAAGGCAAGTGTTAGCTCGTCCTAAAAGCGAACGTGGGATCGGCCGAAAGACGATGTTGGGCATAGCTGGAAGGGAGAAGTTCTTGAAGGTGAAGGTGGGATGGGTCTAAAGTTGTAGGTCAGATGCGGGTTAGAGCGTGGGTGGAATGGCCCAGAAGGGGGGGGGAAGGAGAGAGAGAGAGAGAGAGAGAGAGAGAGAGAGAGAGAGAGAGAGAGAGAGAGAGAGAGAGAGAGAGAGAGAGAGAGAGAGAGAGAGAGAGAGAGAGAGAGAGAGAGAGAGAGAGAGAGAGAGAGAGAGAGAGAGAGAGAGAGAGAGAGAGAGAGAGAGGGAGAGAATTATTTAATTTTTGTATGAGCTAGAAGACAAAGGTGAGATGGTCTTGAAGGAGAGGGAGAGCTAGACAAAAAAAGCGAGGATGAGCTGACCCTGAAGATGAGGTTAGGATGGTCCAGAAACTGAGGGTGAGGTGGATTTGAAGGCGAGGGTGGAATGGGCCTGAAGGTGATTGTGGGCCGATCTAACCATGAGGGTGTGCTTCCCATGACAGCGAGAGTGGAATGGGCCTGAGAAAGTGGTTAGCTCGGCCTGAAAATGAGGGTGGGCTCGGGAAGAAAGTGAAGATGGACTTGGCCTGAAGGTTAATGTGGGATGGGCCTCAAGGCGATGTTGAACTATGTTTTAGGGCATTAGTAGGATGGACGTGAAGAGAATGCTGTGATATGCCTGAATACGAGGGTGGGCTTATCCATCAGGCCTCCATGGTCTGGGTCAGAAGTCGAAAATGGAATGGGTCTGTAGACGAGGATGAGCTTTGCCTGAGGGCGAATATAAGCTTTATATGAAGGTTAAGGAGGGATGGGCCAGAAGGCGAAGGTGGGATGGGCCTGAAGACAAGGGTAGATAGAGCCTGAATGCGAGCTGGAGGTAGGTTTGGGCCAGAAGACGATGGTGGGATGTTCCTGAAGGCGAGTGTAGTCATGAAAAGAATGCGAGGACAGGATTGGCTGAAACGGGAAGGTGGATTGTGCCTGAATACGAGAATGCGCTGGGTCTAGAAGAGAGTGTAAGGTTGACCTGAATGTTAAGGTCAAATGGGCAAGAAGGCACTGGTGGGATATGTTTGAAGACGAAGGTGGCCAAATACTGAAGGCGATGGTGAGATGTGTTGAAGGTGAGTCTGGTATGCAACTGAAAGCGAACGTGTACTGAGATAGGAGGAGGATGAGGGTTGTAATGAAGTCGTTGATGGGATGGGCCTAAAGGCGAGTTTGAGATAAGGAAGCATTTGAGGGTTGGATGGGAGAGAAGGCATGGTTGAAATGGGATGAATGTGAGGGTTGGATAGACTTGAAGAAGATAGGCTGGGTCTGAATTAGATGTTTGGGCGGGGTGAGAAGGTGAATATGGGTTGGAAGTGATGGGAATGTTGGTCTAAGAGTAAATGCGAGAAAAGATTGAGACAGAGAGCAAAGGGGAGCGGCTCTGAATATGCGAGTGGAATGAGCCTGAAGCCGAGGTAAGATGAGTTTGTAGGCGAGGGTCGGCAGTGAAGAAAGCAAGGGTGGGATGGGCTTGAAGGCGAGGGTGGGATAGAATTGAAAAAGATGGTGGGCAGGGTATGAAGGAGAGTTTGGGCCTGAAGAGGAGGTGAAGATGAGAAGGTAATGAAGACCAGGTTGGGCTAGGACTGTAAATGAGAGTGGGCTGGACTTGAGGGCGAGGGGGGGTCGCGCCTGAAGGTGTAGATTGGAGAGGCCTAAATGCGAGGGTGAGATGGTCTTATAGGTAAGTGTGGAAAGGCGAGAAGATATGGGTTCAATGCGTTTGAATGCGAGGGTGTGATGTACCTGAAAGCGAAGGTAGGCGGGGACAGAAGGTGAAGTAAGGTGGGCACAGAAGGCGAAGATGTGCTGGTATTTAAGGCAAGGGTTAGCCAATCCTAAAAGCGAACGTGGGATCGGCCGAAATACGATGTTGGGCATAGCTGGAAGTGAGAAGTTCTTGAAGGTGAAGGTGGGATGGGTCTAGAGATGTGGTTCAGATGCGGCTTAGAGTGTGGGTGGAATGGCCCAGAAGGGGGGAGAGAGAGAGAGAGAGAGAGAGAGAGAGAGAGAGAGAGAGAGAGAGAGAGAGAGAGAGAGAGAGAGAGAGAGAGAGAATGAATGATCTAATTTTTGTATGGGTTAGAGGGTAAAGGTTAGATTGGTTTGAAGGCGAGGGAGAGCTACCCAAAGAAGTCGACGGTAAGCTGGCCCTGAAGGTGAGTCTAGGATGGTTCAGAAATCGAGTTTGAGGTGGAGCTGAAGGCGAAGGTGTAGTGGGCCTAAAGGTGATGGTGGGCCGATCTAGCCGCGAGGGTGTGCTTTTTATGACGGCGAGAGTGGAATGGGCCTGAGAAAGTGGTTACCTCGGCCTGAAAATGAAGGTGGGCTATCGAAGAAATTGAAAATGGACTTGGCCTTGAGGCTAGGGTGGGATATACCTGAAGGCGAGGTTGAGCTAGGTTTGAGGGCATTAGTAGGATGGACCTGACGGGAATCTGGGATATACCTGAAGACGAGGGTGGGCTAGGCCAAAAGGCCTACATGGTCCGGGTGAAAATTCGAAAATTGAATGGGTCTGTAGAAGAGGATGATCTGGGCCTGAGGGTGAATGTAATCTTGAAATGAAGGATAAGGAGGGATGGGCCAGAAGGCGAAGGTAGGATGGGCGTGAAGACCAGGGTGGGCAAAGCCTGAAGGCGACCTTGAGGTAGGTATGGGCCAGAAGGCGATGGTGGGATATCCCTGAAGACGGGTGTAGTCATTAAAAGAAGGCGAGGACATATTCGGCTGGAAGTGGAAGGTGGGTTGTGCTTGTAGACGACGTGAGCTGGGTCTAAAGGAGAGTATGAGCTTGACCTAAAGGTTAAGGTCAAATGGGCAAGAAGGCAATGGTGGGATGTGTCTGAAGACGATGGTGGCCAAATACTGATGACAATGGTGAGATGGGTTGAAGGTGAGTGTGGTATGCGACTGAAAGATTGGTTGAAGGTTAGTGTGGTATGCGACTGAAAGAGAACGTGGGCTGGGATAGGAGGATGAAGAGGGTTGGAATGAAGTCGTTGGTGGGATAGGCCTGAAGGCAAGGGTGAGATAAGCTAGTATTTGAAAGTTAGATGGGAAAGAAGGCAAGGGTGAGATAGGATGAGTGTGAGGGTTGGAATGACTTTAAGAAGATGGTATGGATCTAAATTAGAGGTTTGGGCGGGGTTAGAAGGTGAATGTGGGTTGGAAGTGATTGGAATTGGAGTCTTGGAGCAAAAGCGAGAATAGCCTGGAACAGAGAACGAAGTGGGGGCGGGTCTCAATATGCGAGTGGAATGAGCCTGAAGGCGAGGTAAGATGAGCTTCTAGGCGAGGGTGGGATGTGCCAGAAAGCAAAGAAGGGATGGGCTTGAAGGCGAGTGGGTGATAGAATTGAAAAAGATGGGTGAGCAGGGTATGAAGGAGAGGCTGGGCTCAACTAGATGATGAAGATGAGAAGAGAATGAAGACTAGGTTAGGCTAGGACTGAAAATGAGAGCGGGCTGGGCTAGAAGACAAAAGAGTGGCGGTTCTGAAGGTGTGGTTGGGAGAGGCCTGAAGGCGAGGGTGAGATGGCCTTGTAGGTAAGTGTGGAAAGGGGAGAAGGTAAGGGTTTACTGCGTTTGAATGCAAGGGTGTGATGTGCCTGAAGGCGAAGGTACGCGGTACCAGAAGATGAAGTTAGGTGGCGCTAGAAAGCGAAGGTGTCCTGGTATTTAAGGCAATGGTTAGCTAGCTCTAAAAGTAAAATTGGGATCGGCCAAAAGACAATGTTGGGCTAAGCTGGAAGGGGGAATGTCTTGAGGGCGAAGGTCGGATGGGTCTGAAGATGTAGGTCGGCTGCGCCTGAAGGCGTGGGTGGAATGGGACAAAAGTAGAGAGAGAGAGAGAGAGAGAGAGAGAGAGAGAGAGAGAGAGAGAGAGAGAGAGAGAGAGAGAGAGAGAGAGAGAGAGAGAGAGAGAGAGAGAGAGAGAGAGAGAGAGAGAGAGAGAGAGAGAGAGAGAGAGAGAGAGAATGATCTAATTTTTGTATGGGCTAGAAGGCAAAGGTGAGATGTGTTTGAAGGCGAGGGAGAGCTACCCAAAGAAGTCGACGGTAAGCTGGCCCTGAAGGTGAGTCTAGGATGGTTCAGAAATCGAGTGTGAGGTGGAGCTGAAGGCGAGGGTGGAGTGGGCCTAAAGTTGATGGTGGGCCGATCTATCCACGAGGGTGTGCTATTCATGACGGCGAGAGTGGAATGGGCCTGAGAAAGTGGTTACCTCGGCCTGAAAATGAGGATGGGCTAGGGTAGAAAGTGAAGATGGACTTGGCCTGAAGGCTAGGGTGGGATGGGCCTGAAGGCGAGGTTAAGCTAGGTTTGAGGGCATTAGTAGGATGGAAATGACGGGAATGCTGGGATATGCCTGAAGACGAGTGTGGGCTGGGCCAAAAGGCCTACATGGTCTGGGTCAAAAGTCGAAAATGGAATGGGTCTGTAGACGAGGAAGAGCTGTGCCTGAGGGCGAATGTAATCTTGACATGAAGGCTAAGGAGGGATGGGCCATAAGGCGAAGGTGGGATGGGCCTGAAGACCAGGGTAGGTAAAGCATGAGGGCGAGCTTGAGGTAGTTATGGGCCAGAAGGCGATGGTGGGATATCCCTGAAGACGAGTGTAGTCATAAAAAGATGGCGAGGACATGTTCGGCTGGAAGGGGAAGGTGGGTTGTGCTTGTAGACGAGGATGAGCTGGGCCTAAAGGAGAGTGTGAGCTTGACCTAAAGGGTAAGGTCAAATGGGCAAGAAGGCAATGGGTGGATGGGTTTGAAGACGATGGTGGCCAAGTACTGAAGGCGATGGTGAGTTGGGTTGAATTTGAGTGTGGTATGCGACTGAAAGCGAACGTGGGCTGGGATAGGAGGAGGAGGAGGGTTGGAATGAAGTCGTTGGTGGGATAGGCCTGAAGGCGAGGGTGAGATATGCTAGTATTTGAAGGTTGAATGGGAAAGAATGGATTGGTGACATGGGATGAGTGTGAGGGTTGGATTGACTTGAAGAAGATGTTATGGTTCTGAAGGAGAGGTTTGGTCGGGGTTAGAAGGTGAATGTGGGATGAAAGATATTGGAATGGTAGTCTAGGAGCAAAAGCGAGAATAGCCTGGAACAGAAAGCTAAGGGGGGCTGGTCTCAATATGCGAGTGGAATGAGCCTGAAGGCGAGGTAAGATGAGCTTCTAGGCGAGGGTGGGATGGGCCAGAAAGCAAGGAAGGGATGGGCTTGAAGGCGAGGTTGGGATAGAATTGAAAAAGATGGGTGAGCAGGGTATGAAGAAGAGGTTGGGCCCGACCAGATGGTGAAGATGAGAAGGGAATGAAGACTAGGTTGGGATAGGACTGAAAATGAAAGTGGGCTGGGCTAGAAGGCAAAAGAGTGGCGGTTCTGAAGGTGTGGTTAGGAGAGGCCTGAAGGCGAGGGTGAGATGGCCTTGTAGGTCAGTGTGGAAAGGCGAGAAGGTAAGGGTTTAATGCGTTTGAATGCGAGGGTGTGATGTGCCTGAAGGCGAAGGTAGGCGGTACCAGAAGGTGAAGTTAGGTGGGGCTAGAAGGCGAAGGTGTGCTGGTATTTAAGGCAATGGTTAGCTAGTTCTAAAAGTAAAACTGGCATCGGCGAAAAGACGATGTTGGGCTGAGCTGGAAGGGGGAAGGTCTTGAGGGCGAAGGTCGGATGGGTCTAGAGAGAGAGAGAGAGAGAGAGAGAGAGAGAGAGAGAGAGAGAGAGAGAGAGAGAGAGAGAGAGAGAGAGAGAGAGAGAGAGAGAGAGAGAGAGAGAGAGAGAGAGAGAGAGAGAGAGGAGAGAGAGAGAGAGAGAGAGAGAGAGAGAGAGAGAGAGAGAGAGAGAGAGAGAGAGAGAGAGAGAGAGAGAGAGAGAGAGAGAGAGAATGATCTAGTTTTTGTATGGGCTAGAAGGTAAAGGTGAGATGGGTTTGAAGCGAGGGAGAGCTAGACAAAGAAGTCTATGGTTAGCTGGCCCTGAAGGTGAGGCTAGGATGGTTCAGAAATCGAGGGTGAGGTGGAGCTGAAGGCGAGGATGGAGTGGGCCTAAAGGTGATGGTTGGCCGTTCTAACCGCGAGGGTTTGCTTTTCATGACGGCGAGAGTGGAATGGGCCTGAGAAAGTGGTTACCTCGGCCTGAAAATGAGGGTGGGCTTTTGAAGAAAGTGAAGATGGACTTGGCCTGAGGGCTAGGGTGGGATGGGCCTGAAGGTGACGTTGAGGTAGGTTTGAGGGCATTAGTAGGATGGACCTGACAGGAATGCTGGGATATGCCTGAAGACGAGGGTGAGCTTGGCCATAAGGCCTATATGGTCTGGGTCAAAAGTCGAAAATGGAATGGGTCTGTAGACGAGGAAGAGCTGTGCCTGAGGGCGAATGTAATCTTGACATGAAGGCTAAGGAGGGATGGGCCATAAGGCGAAGGTGGGATGGGCCTGAAGACCAGGGTAGGTAAAGCATGAGGGCGAGCTTGAGGTAGTTATGGGCCAGAAGGCGATGGTGGGATATCCCTGAAGACGAGTGTAGTCATAAAAAGATGGCGAGGACATGTTCGGTTGGAAGGGGAAGGTGGGTTGCGCTTGTAGACGAGGATGAGCTAGGCCTAAAGGAGTGTGTGAGCTTGACCTAAAGGGTAAGGTCAAATGGGCAAGAAGGCAATGGTTGGATGTGTTTGAAGACAATGGTGGCCAAGTACTGAAGGCGATGATGAGTTGTGTTCAATTTGAGTGTGGTATGCGACTGAAAGCGAACGTGGGCTGGGATAGGAGGAGGAGGAGGGTTGGAATGAAGTCGTTGGTGGGATAGGCCTGAAGGCGTGGGTGAGACATGCTAGTAATTGAAGGTTGAATGGGAAAGAATGGATTGGTGACATGGGATGAGTGTGAGGGTTGGATTAACTTGAAGAAGATGTTATGGTTCTGAAGGAGAGGTTTGGTCGGGGTTAGAAGGTGAATGTGGGATGAAAGATATTGGAATGGTAGTCTAGGAGCAAAAGCGAGAATAGCCTGGAACAGAAAGCTAAGGGGGGCTGGTCTCAATATACGAGTGGAATGAGCCTGAAGGCGAGGTAAGATGAGCTTGTAGGCGAGGGTGGCATGGGCCAGAAAGCAAGGAAGGGATGGGCTTGAACGCGAGGTTGGGATAGAATTGAAAAAGATGGTTGAGCAGGGTATGAAAAAGAGGTTGGGCCCGACCAGATGGTGAAGATGAGAAGGGAATGAAGACTAGGTTGGGATAGGACTGAAAATGAAAGTGGGCTGGGCTAGAAGGCAAAAGAGTGGCGGTTCTGAAGGTGTGGTTAGGAGAGGCCTGAAGGCGAGGGTGAGATGGCCTTGTAGGTCAGTGTGGAAAGGCGAGAAGGTAAGGGTTTAATGCGTTTGAATGCGAGGGTGTGATGTGCCTGAAGGCGAAGGTAGGTGGTACCAGAAGGTGAAGTTAGGTGGGGCTAGAAGGCGAAGGTGTGCTGGTATTTAAGGCAATGGTTAGCTAGTTCTAAAAGTAAAACTGGCATCGGCGAAAAGACGATGTTGGGCTGAGCTGGAAGGGGGAAGGTCTTGAGGGCGAAGGTCGGATGGGTCTAAAGAAGTAGAGAGAGAGAGAGAGAGAGAGAGAGAGAGAGAGAGAGAGAGAGAGAGAGAGAGAGAGAGAGAGAGAGAGAGAGAGAGAGAGAGAGAGAGAGAGAGAGAGAGAGAGAGAGAGAGAGAGAGAGAGAGAGAGAGAGAGAGAGAGAGAGAGAGAGAGAGAGAGAGAGAGAGAGAGAGAGAGAGAGAGAGAGAGAGAGAGAGAGAGAGAGAGAGAGAGAGAGAGAGAGAGAGAGAGAGAGAGAGAGAGAGAGAGAGAGAGAGAGAGAGAGAGAGAGAGAGAGAGAGAGAGAGAGAGAGAGAGAGAGAGAGAGAGAGAAGAGAGAGAGAGAGAGAGAGAGAGAGAGAATGATCTAGTTTTTGTATGGGCTAGGAGGCAAAGGTGAGATGGGTTTGAAGGCGAGGGAGAGCTAGACAAAGAAGTCGATGGTGAGCTGGCCCTGAAGGTGAGGATAGGATGGTTCGGAAATCGAGGGTGATGTGGAGCTGAAGGCAAGGGTGGAGTTGGCCTAAACTTGATGGTGGGCCGATATATCCACGAGGGTGTGATATTCATGACGGCGAGAGTGGAATGGGCCTGAGAAAGTGGTTACCTCGGCCTGAAAATAAGGATGGGCATGGGAAGAAAGTGAAGACGGACTTGGACTGAAGGCTAGGGTGGGATGGGCCTGAAGGTGACGTTGAACTAGGTTTGACGGCATTAGTAGGATGGACCTGACGGGAATGCTGTGATATGCCTGAAGACGAGTGTGTGCTGGGCCAAAAGGCCTATATGGTCTGAGTTAGAATTCGAAAATGGAATGGGTCTGTAGACGAGGAAGAGCTGTGCCTGAGGGCGAATGTAATCTTGACATGAAGGCTAAGGAGGGATGGGCCATAAGGCGAAGGTGGGATGGGCCTGAAGACCAGGGTAGGTAAAGCATGAGGGCGAGCTTGAGGTAGTTATGGGCCAGAAGGCGATGGTGGGATATCCCTGAAGACGAGTGTAGTCATAAAAAGATGGCGAGGACATGTTCGGTTGGAAGGGGAAGGTGGGTTGCGCTTGTAGACGAGGATGAGCTAGGCCTAAAGGAGTGTGTGAGCTTGACCTAAAGGGTAAGGTCAAATGGGCAAGAAGGCAATGGTTGGATGTGTTTGAAGACAATGGTGGCCAAGTACTGAAGGCGATGATGAGTTGTGTTGAATTTGAGTGTGGTATGCGACTGAAAGCGAACGTGGGCTGGGATAGGAGGAGGAGGAGGGTTGGAATGAAGTCGTTGGTGGGATAGGCCTGAAGGCGTGGGTGAGACATGCTAGTAATTGAAGGTTGAATGGGAAAGAATGGATTGGTGACATGGGATGAGTGTGAGGGTTGGATTAACTTGAAGAAGATGTTATGGTTCTGAAGGAGAGGTTTGGTCGGGGTTAGAAGGTGAATGTGGGATGAAAGATATTGGAATGGTAGTCTAGGAGCAAAAGCGAGAATAGCCTGGAACAGAAAGCTAAGGGGGGCTGGTCTCAATATACGAGTGGAATGAGCCTGAAGGCGAGGTAAGATGAGCTTGTAGGCGAGGGTGGCATGGGCCAGAAAGCAAGGAAGGGATGGGCTTGAAGGCGAGGTTGGGATAGAATTGAAAAAGATGGTTGAGCAGGGTATGAAGAAGAGGTTGGGCCCGACCAGATGGTGAAGATGAGAAGGGAATGAAGACTAGGTTGGGATAGGACTGAAAATGAAAGTGGGCTGGGCTAGAAGGCAAAAGAGTGGCGGTTCTGAAGGTGTGGTTAGGAGAGGCCTGAAGGCGAGGGTGAGATGGCCTTGTAGGTCAGTGTGGAAAGGCGAGAAGGTAAGGGTTTAATGCGTTTGAATGCGAGGGTGTGATGTGCCTGAAGGCGAAGGTAGGCTGGTACCAGAAGGTGAAGTTAGGTGGGGCTAGAAGGCGAAGGTGTGCTGGTATTTAAGGCAATGGTTAGCTAGTTCTAAAAGTAAAACTGGCATCGGCGAAAAGACGATGTTGGGCTGAGCTGGAAGGGGGAAGGTCTTGAGGGCGAAGGTCGGATGGGTCTAAAGAAGCAGAGAGAGAGAGAGAGAGAGAGAGAGAGAGAGAGAGAGAGAGAGAGAGAGAGAGAGAGAGAGAGAGAGAGAGAGAGAGAGAGAGAGAGAGAGAGAGAGAGAGAGAGAGAGAGAGAGAGAGAGAGAGAGAGAGAGGAGAGAGAGAGAGAGAGAGAGAGAGAGAGAGAGAGAGAGAGAGAGAGAGAGAGAGAGAGAGAGAGAGAGAGAGAGAGAGAGAGAGAGAGAGAGAGAGAGAGAGAGAGAGAGAGAGAGAGAGAGAGAGAGAGAGAGAGAGAGAGAGAGAGAGAGAGAGAGAGAGAGAGAGAGAGAGAGAGAGAGAGAGAGAGAGAGAGAGAGAGAGAGAGAGAGAGAGAGAGAGAGAGAGAGAGAGAGAGAGAGAGAGGAGAGAGAGAGAGAGAGAGAGAGAGAGAGAGAGAGAGAGAGAGAGAGAGAGAGAGAGAGAGAGAGAGAGAATGATCTAGTTTTTGTATGGGCTAGGAGGCAAAGGTGAGATGGGTTTGAAGGCGAGGGAGAGCTAGACAAAGAAGTCGATGGTGAGCTGGCCCTGAAGGTGAGGATAGGATGGTTCGGAAATCGAGGGTGAGGTGGAGCTGAAGGCGAGGGTGGAGTGGGCCTAAACTTGATGGTGGGCCGATCTATCCACGAGGGTGTGCTATTCATGACGGCGAGAGTGGAATGGGCCTGAGAAAGTGGTTACCTCGGCCTGAAAATGAGGATGGGCATGGGAAGAAAGTGAAGACGGACTTGGCCTGAAGGCTAGGGTGGGATGGGCCTGAAGGCGAGGTTGAACTAGGTTTGAGGGCATTAGTAGGATGGACCTGACGGGAATGCTGTGATATGCCTGAAGACGAGTGTGTGCTGGGCCAAAAGGCCTATATGGTCTGAGTTAAAAGTCGAAAATGGAATGGGTCTGTAGACGAGGAAGAGCTGTGCCTGAGGGCGAATGTAATCTTGACATGAAGGCTAAGGAGGGATGGGCCATAAGGCGAAGGTGGGATGGGCCTGAAGACCAGGGTAGGTAAAGCATGAGGGCGAGCTTGAGGTAGTTATGGGCCAGAAGGCGATGGTGGGATATCCCTGAAGACGAGTGTAGTCATAAAAAGATGGCGAGGACATGTTCGGCTGGAAGGGGAAGGTGGGTTGTGCTTGTAGACGAGGATGAGCTGGGCCTAAAGGAGAGTGTGAGCTTGACCTAAAGGGTAAGGTCAAATGGGCAAGAAGGCAATGGTGGGATGGGTTTGAAGACGATGGTGGCCAAGTACTGAAGGCGATGGTGAGTTGGTTGAATTTGAGTGTGGTATGCGACTGAAAGCGAACGTGGGCTGGGATAGGAGGAGGAGGAGGGTTGGAATGAAGTCGTTGGTGGGATAGGCCTGAAGGCGAGGGTGAGATATGCTAGTATTTGAAGGTTGAATGGGAAAGAATGGATTGGTGACATGGGATGAGTGTGAGGGTTGGATTGACTTGAAGAAGATGTTATGGTTCTGAAGGAGAGGTTTGGTCGGGGTTAGAAGGTGAATGTGGGATGAAAGATATTGGAATGGTAGTCTAGGAGCAAAAGCGAGAATAGCCTGGAACAGAAAGCTAAGGGGGGCTGGTCTCAATATACGAGTGGAATGAGCCTGAAGGCGAGGTAAGATGAGCTTCTAGGCGAGGGTGGGATGGGCCAGAAAGCAAGGAAGGGATGGGCTTGAAGGCGAGGTTGGGATAGAATTGAAAAAGATGGGTGAGCAGGGTATGAAGAAGAGGTTGGGCCCGACCAGATGGTGAAGATGAGAAGGGAATGAAGACTAGGTTGGGATAGGACTGAAAATGAAAGTGGGCTGGGCTAGAAGGCAAAAGAGTGGCGGTTCTGAAGGTGTGGTTAGGAGAGGCCTGAAGGCGAGGGTGAGATGGCCTTGTAGGTCAGTGTGGAAAGGCGAGAAGGTAAGGGTTTAATGCGTTTGAATGCGAGGGTGTGATGTGCCTGAAGGCGAAGGTAGGTGGTACCAGAAGGTGAAGTTAGGTGGGGCTAGAAGGCGAAGGTGTGCTGGTATTTAAGGCAATGGTTAGCTAGTTCTAAAAGTAAAACTGGCATCGGCGAAAAGACGATGTTGGGCTGAGCTGGAAGGGGGAAGGTCTTGAGGGCGAAGGTCGGATGGGTCTAAAGAAGTAGAGAGAGAGAGAGAGAGAGAGAGAGAGAGAGAGAGAGAGAGAGAGAGAGAGAGAGAGAGAGAGAGAGAGAGAGAGAGAGAGAGAGAGAGAGAGAGAGAGAGAGAGAGAGAGAGAGAGAGAGAGAGAGAGAGAGAGAGAGAGAGAGAGAGAGAGAGAGAGAGAGAGAGAGAGAGAGAGAGAGAGAGAGAGAGAGAGAGAATGATCTAGTTTTTGTATGGGCTAGGAGGCAAAGGTGAGATGGGTTTGAAGGCGAGGGAGAGCTAGACAAAGAAGTCGATGGTGAGCTGGCCCTGAAGGTGAGGATAGGATGGTTCGGAAATCGAGGGTGAGGTGGAGCTGAAGGCGAGGGTGGAGTGGGCCTAAACTTGATGGTGGGCCGATCTATCCACGAGGGTGTGATATTCATGACGGCGAGAGTGGAATGGGCCTGAGAAAGTGGTTACCTCGGCCTGAAAATGAGGATGGGCATGGGAAGAAAGTGAAGACGGACTTGGCCTGAAGGCTAGGGTGGGATGGGCCTGAAGGCGAGGTTGAACTAGGTTTGAGGGCATTAGTAGGATGGACCTGACGGGAATGCTGTGATATGCCTGAAGACGAGTGTGTGCTGGGCCAAAAGGCCTATATGGTCTGAGTTAAAAGTCGAAAATGGAATGGGTCTGTAGACGAGGAAGAGCTGTGCCTGAGGGCGAATGTAATCTTGACATGAAGGCTAAGGAGGGATGGGCCATAAGGCGAAGGTGGGATGGGCCTGAAGACCAGGGTAGGTAAAGCATGAGGGCGAGCTTGAGGTAGTTATGGGCCAGAAGGCGATGGTGGGATATCCCTGAAGACGAGTGTAGTCATAAAAAGATGGCGAGGACATGTTCGGCTGGAAGGGGAAGGTGGGTTGTGCTTGTAGACGAGGATGAGCTGGGCCTAAAGGAGAGTGTGAGCTTGACCTAAAGGGTAAGGTCAAATGGGCAAGAAGGCAATGGTGGGATGGGTTTGAAGACGATGGTGGCCAAGTACTGAAGGCGATGGTGAGTTGGGTTGAATTTGAGTGTGGTATGCGACTGAAAGCGAACGTGGGCTGGGATAGGAGGAGGAGGAGGGTTGGAATGAAGTCGTTGGTGGGATAGGCCTGAAGGCGAGGGTGAGATATGCTAGTATTTGAAGGTTGAATGGGAAAGAATGGATTGGTGACATGGGATGAGTGTGAGGGTTGGATTGACTTGAAGAAGATGTTATGGTTCTGAAGGAGAGGTTTGGTCGGGGTTAGAAGGTGATTGTGGGATGGAAGAGATTGGAATGGTAGTCTAGGAGCAAAAGCGAGAATAGCCTGGAACAGAAAGCTAAGGGGGGCTGGTCTCAATATGCGAGTGGAATGAGCCTGAAGGCGAGGTAAGATGAGCTTCTAGGCGAGGGTGGGATGGGCCAGAAAGCAAGGAAGGGATGGGCTTGAAGGCGAGGTTGGGATAGAATTGAAAAAGATGGGTGAGCAGGGTATGAAGAAGAGGTTGGGCCCGACCAGATGGTGAAGATGAGAAGGGAATGAAGACTAGGTTGGGATAGGACTGAAAATGAAAGTGGGCTGGGCTAGAAGGCAAAAGAGTGGCGGTTCTGAAGGTGTGGTTAGGAGAGGCCTGAAGGCGAGGGTGAGATGGCCTTGTAGGTCAGTGTGGAAAGGCGAGAAGGTAAGGGTTTAATGCGTTTGAATGCGAGGGTGTGATGTGCCTGAAGGCGAAGGTAGGTGGTACCAGAAGGTGAAGTTAGGTGGGGCTAGAAGGCGAAGGTGTGCTGGTATTTAAGGCAATGGTTAGCTAGTTCTAAAAGTAAAACTGGCATCGGCGAAAAGACGATGTTGGGCTGAGCTGGAAGGGGGAAGGTCTTGAGGGCGAATGTCGGATGGGTCTAGAGAGAGAGAGAGAGAGAGAGAGAGAGAGAGAGAGAGAGAGAGAGAGAGAGAGAGAGAGAGAGAGAGAGAGAGAGAGAGAGAGAGAGAGAGAGAGAGAGAGAGAGAGAGAGAGAGAGAGAGAGAGAGAGAGAGAGAGAGAGAGAGAGAGAGAGAGAGAGAGAGAGAGAGAGAGAGAGAGAGAGAGAGAGAGAGAGAGAGAGAGAGAGAGAGAGAGAGAGAGAGAGAGAGAGAGAGAGAGAATGATCTAGTTTTTGTATGGGCTAGGAGGCAAAGGTGAGATGGGTTTGAAGGCGAGGGAGAGCTAGACAAAGAAGTCGATGGTGAGCTGGCCCTGAAGGTGAGGATAGGATGGTTCGGAAATCGAGGGTGAGGTGGAGCTGAAGGCGAGGGTGGAGTGGGCCTAAACTTGATGGTGGGCCGATCTATCCACGAGGGTGTGCTATTCATGACGGCGAGAGTGGAATGGGCCTGAGAAAGTGGTTACCTCGGCCTGAAAATGAGGATGGGCATGGAAGAAAGTGAAGACGGACTTGGCCTGAAGGCTAGGGTGGGATGGGCCTGAAGGCGAGGTTGAACTAGGTTTGAGGGCATTAGTAGGATGGACCTGACGGGAATGCTGTGATATGCCTGAAGACGAGTGTGTGCTGGGCCAAAAGGCCTATATGGTCTGAGTTAAAAGTCGAAAATGGAATGGGTCTGTAGACGAGGAAGAGCTGTGCCTGAGGGCGAATGTAATCTTGACATGAAGGCTAAGGAGGGATGGGCCATAAGGCGAAGGTGGGATGGGCCTGAAGACCAGGGTAGGTAAAGCATGAGGGCGAGCTTGAGGTAGTTATGGGCCAGAAGGCGATGGTGGGATATCCCTGAAGACGAGTGTAGTCATAAAAAGATGGCGAGGACATGTTCGGCTGGAAGGGGAAGGTGGGTTGTGCTTGTAGACGAGGATGAGCTGGGCCTAAAGGAGAGTGTGAGCTTGACCTAAAGGGTAAGGTCAAATGGGAAAGAAGGCAATGGTGGGATGGCTTTGAAGACGATGGTGGCCAAGTACTGAAGGCGATGGTGAGTTGGGTTGAATTTGAGTGTGGTATGCGACTGAAAGCGAACGTGGGCTGGGATAGGAGGAGGAGGAGGGTTGGAATGAAGTCGTTGGTGGGATAGGCCTGAAGGCGAGGGTGAGATATGCTAGTATTTGAAGGTTGAATGGGAAAGAATGGATTGGTGACATGGGATGAGTGTGAGGGTTGGATTGACTTGAAGAAGATGTTATGGTTCTGAAGGAGAGGTTTGGTCGGGGTTAGAAGGTGATTGTGGGATGGAAGAGATTGGAATGGTAGTCTAGGAGCAAAAGCGAGAATAGCCTGGAACAGAAAGCTAAGGGGGGCTGGTCTCAATATGCGAGTGGAATGAGCCTGAAGGCGAGGTAAGATGAGCTTCTAGGCGAGGGTGGGATGGGCCAGAAAGCAAGGAAGGGATGGGCTTGAAGGCGAGGTTGGGATAGAATTGAAAAAGATGGGTGAGCAGGGTATGAAGAAGAGGTTGGGCCCGACCAGATGGTGAAGATGAGAAGGGAATGAAGACTAGGTTGGGATAGGACTGAAAATGAAAGTGGGCTGGGCTAGAAGGCAAAAGAGTGGCGGTTCTGAAGGTGTGGTTAGGAGAGGCCTGAAGGCGAGGGTGAGATGGCCTTGTAGGTCAGTGTGGAAAGGCGAGAAGGTAAGGGTTTAATGCGTTTGAATGCTAGGGTGTGATGTGCCTGAAGGCGAAGGTAGGCGGTACCAGAAGGTGAAGTTAGGTGGGGCTAGAAGGCGAAGGTGTGCTGGTATTTAAGGCAATGGTTAGCTAGTTCTAAAAGTAAAACTGGCATCGGCGAAAAGACGATGTTGGGCTGAGCTGGAAGGGGGAAGGTCTTGAGGGCGAAGGTCGGATGGGTCTAAAGAAGTAGAGAGAGAGAGAGAGAGAGAGAGAGAGAGAGAGAGAGAGAGAGAGAGAGAGAGAGAGAGAGAGAGAGAGAGAGAGATGAGAGAGAGAGAGAGAGAGAGAGAGAGAGAGAGAGAGAGAGAGAGAGAGAGAGAGAGAGGAGAGAGAGAGAGAGAGAGAGAGAGAGAGAGAGAGAGAGAGAGAGAGAGAGAGAGAGAGAGAGAGAGAGAGAGAGAGAGAGAGAGAGAGAGAATGATCTAGTTTTTGTATGGGCTAGAAGGTAAAGGTGAGATGGGTTTGAAGCGAGGGAGAGCTAGACAAAGAAGTCTATGGTTAGCTGGCCCTGAAGGTGAGGCTAGGATGGTTCAGAAATCGAGGGTGAGGTGGAGCTGAAGGCGAGGATGGAGTGGGCCTAAACTTGATGGTGGGCCGATCTATCCACGAGGGTGTGATATTCATGACGGCGAGAGTGGAATGGGCCTGAGAAAGTGGTTACCTCGGCCTGAAAATGAGGATGGGCATGGGAAGAAAGTGAAGACGGACTTGGCCTGAAGGCTAGGGTGGGATGGGCCTGAAGGCGAGGTTGAACTAGGTTTGAGGGCATTAGTAGGATGGACCTGACGGGAATGCTGTGATATGCCTGAAGACGAGTGTGTGCTGGGCCAAAAGGCCTATATGGTCTGAGTTAAAAGTCGAAAATGGAATGGGTCTGTAGACGAGGAAGAGCTGTGCCTGAGGGCGAATGTAATCTTGACATGAAGGCTAAGGAGGGATGGGCCATAAGGCGAAGGTGGGATGGGCCTGAAGACCAGGGTAGGTAAAGCATGAGGGCGAGCTTGAGGTAGTTATGGGCCAGAAGGCGATGGTGGGATATCCCTGAAGACGAGTGTAGTCATAAAAAGATGGCGAGGACATGTTCGGCTGGAAGGGGAAGGTGGGTTGTGCTTGTAGACGAGGATGAGCTGGGCCTAAAGGAGAGTGTGAGCTTGACCTAAAGGGTAAGGTCAAATGGGCAAGAAGGCAATGGTGGGATGGGTTTGAAGACGATGGTGGCCAAGTACTGAAGGCGATGGTGAGTTGGGTTGAATTTGAGTGTGGTATGCGACTGAAAGCGAACGTGGGCTGGGATAGGAGGAGGAGGAGGGTTGGAATGAAGTCGTTGGTGGGATAGGCCTGAAGGCGAGGGTGAGATATGCTAGTATTTGAAGGTTGAATGGGAAAGAATGGATTGGTGACATGGGATGAGTGTGAGGGTTGGATTGACTTGAAGAAGATGTTATGGTTCTGAAGGAGAGGTTTGGTCGGGGTTAGAAGGTGATTGTGGGATGGAAGAGATTGGAATGGTAGTCTAGGAGCAAAAGCGAGAATAGCCTGGAACAGAAAGCTAAGGGGGGCTGGTCTCAATATGCGAGTGGAATGAGCCTGAAGGCGAGGTAAGATGAGCTTCTAGGCGAGGGTGGGATGGGCCAGAAAGCAAGGAAGGGATGGGCTTGAAGGCGAGGTTGGGATAGAATTGAAAAAGATGGGTGAGCAGGGTATGAAGAAGAGGTTGGGCCCGACCAGATGGTGAAGATGAGAAGGGAATGAAGACTAGGTTGGGATAGGACTGAAAATGAAAGTGGGCTGGGCTAGAAGGCAAAAGAGTGGCGGTTCTGAAGGTGTGGTTAGGAGAGGCCTGAAGGCGAGGGTGAGATGGCCTTGTAGGTCAGTGTGGAAAGGCGAGAAGGTAAGGGTTTAATGCGTTTGAATGCGAGGGTGTGATGTGCCTGAAGGCGAAGGTAGGTGGTACCAGAAGGTGAAGTTAGGTGGGGCTAGAAGGCGAAGGTGTGCTGGTATTTAAGGCAATGGTTAGCTAGTTCTAAAAGTAAAACTGGCATCGGCGAAAAGACGATGTTGGGCTGAGCTGGAAGGGGGAAGGTCTTGAGGGCGAAGGTCGGATGGGTCTAGAGAGAGAGAGAGAGAGAGAGAGATAGGCTGAGCTGGAAGGGGGAAGGTCTTGAGGGCGAAGGTCGGATGGGTCTAAAGAAGTAGAGAGAGAGAGAGAGAGAGAGAGAGAGAGAGAGAGAGAGAGAGAGAGAAGAGAGAGAGAGAGAGAGAGAGAGAGAGAGAGAGAGAGAGAGAGAGAGAGAGAGAGAGAGAGAGAGAGAGAGAGAGAGAGATGAGAGAGAGAGAGAGAGAGAGAGAGAATGATCTAGTTTTTGTATGGGCTAGGAGGCAAAGGTGAGATGGGTTTGAAGGCGAGGGAGAGCTAGACAAAGAAGTCGATGGTGAGCTGGCCCTGAAGGTGAGGATAGGATGGTTCGGAAATCGAGGGTGAGGTGGAGCTGAAGGCGAGGGTGGAGTGGGCCTAAACTTGATGGTGGGCCGATCTATCCACGAGGGTGTGATATTCATGACGGCGAGAGTGGAATGGGCCTGAGAAAGTGGTTACCTCGGCCTGAAAATGAGGATGGGCATGGGAAGAAAGTGAAGACGGACTTGGCCTGAAGGCTAGGGTGGGATGGGCCTGAAGGCGAGGTTGAGCTAGGTTTGAGGGCATTAGTAGGATGGACCTGACGGGAATGCTGTGATATGCCTGAAGACGAGTGTGTGCTGGGCCAAAAGGCCTATATGGTCTGAGTTAAAAGTCGAAAATGGAATGGGTCTGTAGACGAGGAAGAGCTGTGCCTGAGGGCGAATGTAATCTTGACATGAAGGCTAAGGAGGGATGGGCCATAAGGCGAAGGTGGGATGGGCCTGAAGACCAGGGTAGGTAAAGCATGAGGGCGAGCTTGAGGTAGTTATGGGCCAGAAGGCGATGGTGGGATATCCCTGAAGACGAGTGTAGTCATAAAAAGATGGCGAGGACATGTTCGGCTGGAAGGGGAAGGTGGGTTGTGCTTGTAGACGAGGATGAGCTGGGCCTAAAGGAGAGTGTGAGCTTGACCTAAAGGGTAAGGTCAAATGGGCAAGAAGGCAATGGTGGGATGGGTTTGAAGACGATGGTGGCCAAGTACTGAAGGCGATGGTGAGTTGGTTGAATTTGAGTGTGGTATGCGACTGAAAGCGAACGTGGGCTGGGATAGGAGGAGGAGGAGGGTTGGAATGAAGTCGTTGGTGGGATAGGCCTGAAGGCGAGGGTGAGATATGCTAGTATTTGAAGGTTGAATGGGAAAGAATGGATTGGTGACATGGGATGAGTGTGAGGGTTGGATTGACTTGAAGAAGATGTTATGGTTCTGAAGGAGAGGTTTGGTCGGGGTTAGAAGGTGATTGTGGGATGGAAGAGATTGGAATGGTAGTCTAGGAGCAAAAGCGAGAATAGCCTGGAACAGAAAGCTAAGGGGGGCTGGTCTCAATATGCGAGTGGAATGAGCCTGAAGGCGAGGTAAGATGAGCTTCTAGGCGAGGGTGGGATGGGCCAGAAAGCAAGGAAGGGATGGGCTTGAAGGCGAGGTTGGGATAGAATTGAAAAAGATGGGTGAGCAGGGTATGAAGAAGAGGTTGGGCCCGACCAGATGGTGAAGATGAGAAGGGAATGAAGACTAGGTTGGGATAGGACTGAAAATGAAAGTGGGCTGGGCTAGAAGGCAAAAGAGTGGCGGTTCTGAAGGTGTGGTTAGGAGAGGCCTGAAGGCGAGGGTGAGATGGCCTTGTAGGTCAGTGTGGAAAGGCGAGAAGGTAAGGGTTTAATGCGTTTGAATGCGAGGGTGTGATGTGCCTGAAGGCGAAGGTAGGTGGTACCAGAAGGTGAAGTTAGGTGGGGCTAGAAGGCGAAGGTGTGCTGGTATTTAAGGCAATGGTTAGCTAGTTCTAAAAGTAAAACTGGCATCGGCGAAAAGACGATGTTGGGCTGAGCTGGAAGGGGGAAGGTCTTGAGGGCGAAGGTCGGATGGGTCTAAAGAAGTAGAGAGAGAGAGAGAGAGAGAGAGAGAGAGAGAGAGAGAGAGAGAGAGAGAGAGAGAGAGAGAGAGAGAGAGAGAGAGAGAGAGAGAGAGAGAGAGAGAGAGAGAGAGAGAGAGAGAGAGAGAGAGAGAGAGAGAGAGAGAGAGAGAGAGAGAGAGAGAGAGAGAGAGAGAGAGAGAGAGAGAGAATGATCTAGTTTTTGTATGGGCTAGGAGGCAAAGGTGAGATGGGTTTGAAGGCGAGGGAGAGCTAGACAAAGAAGTCGATGGTGAGCTGGCCCTGAAGGTGAGGATAGGATGGTTCGGAAATCGAGGGTGAGGTGGAGCTGAAGGCGAGGGTGGAGTGGGCCTAAACTTGATGGTGGGCCGATCTATCCACGAGGGTGTGATATTCATGACGGCGAGAGTGGAATGGGCCTGAGAAAGTGGTTACCTCGGCCTGAAAATGAGGATGGGCATGGGAAGAAAGTGAAGACGGACTTGGCCTGAAGGCTAGGGTGGGATGGGCCTGAAGGCGAGGTTGAACTAGGTTTGAGGGCATTAGTAGGATGGACCTGACGGGAATGCTGTGATATGCCTGAAGACGAGTGTGTGCTGGGCCAAAAGGCCTATATGGTCTGAGTTAAAAGTCGAAAATGGAATGGGTCTGTAGACGAGGAAGAGCTGTGCCTGAGGGCGAATGTAATCTTGACATGAAGGCTAAGGAGGGATGGGCCATAAGGCGAAGGTGGGATGGGCCTGAAGACCAGGGTAGGTAAAGCATGAGGGCGAGCTTGAGGTAGTTATGGGCCAGAAGGCGATGGTGGGATATCCCTGAAGACGAGTGTAGTCATAAAAAGATGGCGAGGACATGTTCGGCTGGAAGGGGAAGGTGGGTTGTGCTTGTAGACGAGGATGAGCTGGGCCTAAAGGAGAGTGTGAGCTTGACCTAAAGGGTAAGGTCAAATGGGCAAGAAGGCAATGGTGGGATGGGTTTGAAGACGATGGTGGCCAAGTACTGAAGGCGATGGTGAGTTGGGTTGAATTTGAGTGTGGTATGCGACTGAAAGCGAACGTGGGCTGGGATAGGAGGAGGAGGAGGGTTGGAATGAAGTCGTTGGTGGGATAGGCCTGAAGGCGAGGGTGAGATATGCTAGTATTTGAAGGTTGAATGGGAAAGAATGGATTGGTGACATGGGATGAGTGTGAGGGTTGGATTGACTTGAAGAAGATGTTATGGTTCTGAAGGAGAGGTTTGGTCGGGGTTAGAAGGTGATTGTGGGATGGAAGAGATTGGAATGGTAGTCTAGGAGCAAAAGCGAGAATAGCCTGGAACAGAAAGCTAAGGGGGGCTGGTCTCAATATGCGAGTGGAATGAGCCTGAAGGCGAGGTAAGATGAGCTTCTAGGCGAGGGTGGGATGGGCCAGAAAGCAAGGAAGGGATGGGCTTGAAGGCGAGGTTGGGATAGAATTGAAAAAGATGGGTGAGCAGGGTATGAAGAAGAGGTTGGGCCCGACCAGATGGTGAAGATGAGAAGGGAATGAAGACTAGGTTGGGATAGGACTGAAAATGAAAGTGGGCTGGGCTAGAAGGCAAAAGAGTGGCGGTTCTGAAGGTGTGGTTAGGAGAGGCCTGAAGGCGAGGGTGAGATGGCCTTGTAGGTCAGTGTGGAAAGGCGAGAAGGTAAGGGTTTAATGCGTTTGAATGCGAGGGTGTGATGTGCCTGAAGGCGAAGGTAGGTGGTACCAGAAGGTGAAGTTAGGTGGGGCTAGAAGGCGAAGGTGTGCTGGTATTTAAGGCAATGGTTAGCTAGTTCTAAAAGTAAAACTGGCATCGGCGAAAAGACGATGTTGGGCTGAGCTGGAAGGGGGAAGGTCTTGAGGGCGAAGGTCGGATGGGTCTAAAGAAGTAGAGAGAGAGAGAGAGAGAGAGAGAGAAGAGAGAGAGAGAGAGAGAGAGAGAGAGAGAGAGAGAGAGAGAGAGAGAGAGAGAGAGAGAGAGAGAGAGAGAGAGAGAGAGAGAGAGAGAGAGAGAGAGAGAGAGAGAGAGAGAGAGAGAGAGAGAGAGAGAGAGAGAGAGAGAGAGAGAGAGAGAGATGAGAGAGAGAGAGAGAGAGAGAGAGAGAGAGAGAGAGAGAGAGAGAGAGAGAGAGAGAGAGAGAGAGAGAGAGAGAGAGAGAGAGAGAGAGAGAGAGAGAGAGAGAGAGAGAGAGAGAGAGAGAGAGAGAGAGAGAGAGAGAGAGAGAGAGAGAGAGAGAGAGAGAGAGAGAGAGAGAGAGAGAGAGAGAGAATGATCTAGTTTTTGTATGGGCTAGGAGGCAAAGGTGAGATGGGTTTGAAGGCGAGGGAGAGCTAGACAAAGAAGTCGATGGTGAGCTGGCCCTGAAGGTGAGGATAGGATGGTTCGGAAATCGAGGGTGAGGTGGAGCTGAAGGCGAGGGTGGAGTGAGCCTAAACTTGATGGTGGGCCGATCTATCCACGAGGGTCTGATATACATGACGGCGAGAGTGGAATAGGCCTGAGAAAGTGGTTCCCTCGGCCTGAAAATGAGTATGGGCATGGGAAGAAAGTGAAGACGGACTTGGCCTGAAGGCTAGGGTGGGATGGGCCTGAAGGCGAGGTTGAACTAGGTTTGAGGGCATTAGTAGGATGGACCTGACGGGAATGCTGTGATATGCCTGAAGACGAGTGTGTGCTGGGCCAAAAGGCCTATATGGTCTGAGTTAGAATTCGAAAATGGAATGGGTCTGTAGACGAGGAAGAGCTGTGCCTGAGGGCGAATGTAATCTTGACATGAAGGCTAAGGAGGGATGGGCCATAAGGCGAAGGTGGGATGATCCTGAAGACCAGGGTAGGTAAATCATGAGGGCGAGCTTGAGGTAGTTATGGGCCAGAAGGCGATGGTGGGATATCCCTGAAGACGAGTGTAGTCATAAAAAGATGGCGAGGACATGTTCGGCTGGAAGGGGAAGGTGGGTTGTGCTTGTAGACGAGGATGAGCTGGGCCTAAAGGAGAATGTGAGCTTGACCTAAAGGGTAAGGTCAAATGGGCAAGAAGGCAAAGGTGGGATGGGTTTGAAGACGATGGTGGCCAAGTACTGAAGGCGATGGTGAGTTGGGTTGAATTTGAGTGTGGTATGCGACTGAAAGCGAACGTGGGCTGGGATAGGAGGAGGAGGAGGGTTGGAATGAAGTCGTTGGTGGGATAGGCCTGAAGGCGAGGGTGAGATATGCTAGTATTTGAAGGTTGAATGGGAAAGAATGGATTGGTGACATGGGATGAGTGTGAGGGTTGGATTGACTTGAAGAAGATGTTATGGTTCTGAAGGAGAGGTTTGGTCGGGGTTAGAAGGTGATTGTGGGATGGAAGAGATTGGAATGGTAGTCTAGGAGCAAAAGCGAGAATAGCCTGGAACAGAAAGCTAAGGGGGGCTGGTCTCAATATGCGAGTGGAATGAGCCTGAAGGCGAGGTAAGATGAGCTTCTAGGCGAGGGTGGGATGGGCCAGAAAGCAAGGAAGGGATGGGCTTGAAGGCGAGGTTGGGATAGAATTGAAAAAGATGGGTGAGCAGGGTATGAAGAAGAGGTTGGGCCCGACCAGATGGTGAAGATGAGAAGGGAATGAAGACTAGGTTGGGATAGGACTGAAAATGAAAGTGGGCTGGGCTAGAAGGCAAAAGAGTGGCGGTTCTGAAGGTGTGGTTAGGAGAGGCCTGAAGGCGAGGGTGAGATGGCCTTGTAGGTCAGTGTGGAAAGGCGAGAAGGTAAGGGTTTAATGCGTTTGAATGCGAGGGTGTGATGTGCCTGAAGGCGAAGGTAGGTGGTACCAGAAGGTGAAGTTAGGTGGGGCTAGAAGGCGAAGGTGTGCTGGTATTTAAGGCAATGGTTAGCTAGTTCTAAAAGTAAAACTGGCATCGGCGAAAAGACGATGTTGGGCTGAGCTGGAAGGGGGAAGGTCTTGAGGGCGAAGGTCGGATGGGTCTAAAGAAGTAGAGAGAGAGAGAGAGAGAGAGAGAGAGAGAGAGAGAGAGAGAGAGAGAGAGAGAGAGAGAGAGAGAGAGAGAGAGAGAGAGAGAGAGAGAGAGAGAGAGAGAGAGAGAGAGAGAGAGAGAGAGAGAGAGAGAGAGAGAGAATGATCTAGTTTTTGTATGGGCTAGGAGGCAAAGGTGAGATGGGTTTGAAGGCGAGGGAGAGCTAGACAAAGAAGTCGATGGTGAGCTGGCCCTGAAGGTGAGGATAGGATGGTTCGGAAATCGAGGGTGAGGTGGAGCTGAAGGCGAGGGTGGAGTGGGCCTAAACTTGATGGTGGGCCGATCTATCCACGAGGGTGTGATATTCATGACGGCGAGAGTGGAATGGGCCTGAGAAAGTGGTTACCTCGGCCTGAAAATGAGGATGGGCATGGGAAGAAAGTGAAGACGGACTTGGCCTGAAGGCTAGGGTGGGATGGGCCTGAAGGCGAGGTTGAACTAGGTTTGAGGGCATTAGTAGGATGGACCTGACGGGAATGCTGTGATATGCCTGAAGACGAGTGTGTGCTGGGCCAAAAGGCCTATATGGTCTGAGTTAAAAGTCGAAAATGGAATGGGTCTGTAGACGAGGAAGAGCTGTGCCTGAGGGCGAATGTAATCTTGACATGAAGGCTAAGGAGGGATGGGCCATAAGGCGAAGGTGGGATGGGCCTGAAGACCAGGGTAGGTAAAGCCTGAGGGCGAGCTTGAGGTAGTTATGGGCCAGAAGGCGATGGTGGGATATCCCTGAAGACGAGTGTAGTCATAAAAGATGGCGAGGACATGTTCGGCTGGAAGGGGAAGGTGGGTTGTGCTTGTAGACGAGGATGAGCTGGGCCTAAAGGAGAGTGTGAGCTTGACCTAAAGGGTAAGGTCAAATGGGCAAGAAGGCAATGGTGGGATGGGTTTGAAGACGATGGTGGCCAAGTACTGAAGGCGATGGTGAGTTGGGTTGAATTTGAGTGTGGTATGCGACTGAAAGCGAACGTGGGCTGGGATAGGAGGAGGAGGAGGGTTGGAATGAAGTCGTTGGTGGGATAGGCCTGAAGGCGAGGGTGAGATATGCTAGTATTTGAAGGTTGAATGGGAAAGAATGGATTGGTGACATGGGATGAGTGTGAGGGTTGGATTGACTTGAAGAAGATGTTATGGTTCTGAAGGAGAGGTTTGGTCGGGGTTAGAAGGTGATTGTGGGATGGAAGAGATTGGAATGGTAGTCTAGGAGCAAAAGCGAGAATAGCCTGGAACAGAAAGCTAAGGGGGGCTGGTCTCAATATGCGAGTGGAATGAGCCTGAAGGCGAGGTAAGATGAGCTTCTAGGCGAGGGTGGGATGGGCCAGAAAGCAAGGAAGGGATGGGCTTGAAGGCGAGGTTGGGATAGAATTGAAAAAGATGGGTGAGCAGGGTATGAAGAAGAGGTTGGGCCCGACCAGATGGTGAAGATGAGAAGGGAATGAAGACTAGGTTGGGATAGGACTGAAAATGAAAGTGGGCTGGGCTAGAAGGCAAAAGAGTGGCGGTTCTGAAGGTGTGGTTAGGAGAGGCCTGAAGGCGAGGGTGAGATGGCCTTGTAGGTCAGTGTGGAAAGGCGAGAAGGTAAGGGTTTAATGCGTTTGAATGCGAGGGTGTGATGTGCCTGAAGGCGAAGGTAGGCGGTACCAGAAGGTGAAGTTAGGTGGGGCTAGAAGGCGAAGGTGTGCTGGTATTTAAGGCAATGGTTAGCTAGTTCTAAAAGTAAAATTGGGATCGGCCAAAAGACGATGTTAGGCTGAGCTGGAAGGGGAAGGTCTTGAGGGCGAAGGTCTGATAGGTCTAAAGATGTAGGTCGGCTGCGCCTGAAGGCGTGGGTGGAAGAGAGAGAAGAGAGAGAGAGAGAGAGAGAGAGAGAGAGAGAGAGAGATGAGAGAGAGAGAGAGAGAGAGAGAGAGAGAGAGAGAGAGAGAGAGAGAGAGAGAGAGAGAGAGAGAGAGAGAGAGAGAGAATGATCTAGTTTTTGTATGGGCTAGAAGGCAAAGGTGAGATGGGTTTGAAGGCGAGGGAGAGCTAGACAAAGAAGTCGACGGTGAGCTGGCCCTGAAGGTGAGGCTAGGATGGTTCAGAAATCGAGGGTGAGGTGGAGCTGAAGGCGAGGGTGGAGTGGGCCTAAAGGTGATGGTGGGCCGATCTAACCGCGAGGGTGTGATATTCATGACGGCGAGAGTGGAATGGGCCTGAGAAAGTGGTTACCTCGGCCTGAAAATGAGGGTGGGCTTGGGAAGAAAGTGAAGATGGACTTGGCCTGAAGGCTAGGGTGGGATGGGCCTGAAGGTGAGGTTGAGGTAGGTTTGAGGGCATTAGTAGGATGGACCTGACAGGAATGCTGGGATATGCCTGAAGACGAGGGTGAGCTGGGCCAAAAGGCCTATATGGTCTGAGTTAAAAGTCGAAAATGGAATGGGTCTGTAGACGAGGAAGAGCTGTGCCTGAGGGCGAATGTAATCTTGACATGAAGGCTAAGGAGGGATGGGCCATAAGGCGAAGGTGGGATGGGCCTGAAGACCAGGGTAGGTAAAGCCTGAGGCGAGCTTGAGGTAGGTATGGGCCAGAAGGCGATGGTGGGATATCCCTGAAGACGAGTGTAGTCATAAAAGATGGCGAGGACATGTTCGGCTGGAAGGGGAAGGTGGGTTGTGCTTGTAGACGAGGATGAGCTGGGCCTAAAGGAGAGTGTGAGCTTGACCTAAAGGGTAAGGTCAAATGGGCAAGAAGGCAATGGTGGGATGGGTTTGAAGACGATGGTGGCCAAGTACTGAAGGCGATGGTGAGTTGGGTTGAATTTGAGTGTGGTATGCGACTGAAAGCGAACGTGGGCTGGGATAGGAGGAGGAGGAGGGTTGGAATGAAGTCGTTGGTGGGATAGGCCTGAAGGCGAGGGTGAGATATGCTAGTATTTGAAGGTTGAATGGGAAAGAATGGATTGGTGACATGGGATGAGTGTGAGGGTTGGATTAACTTGAAGAAGATGTTATGGTTCTGAAGGAGAGGTTTGGTCGGGGTTAGAAGGTGAATGTGGGATGAAAGATATTGGAATGGTAGTCTAGGAGCAAAAGCGAGAATAGCCTGGAACAGAAAGCTAAGGGGGGCTGGTCTCAATATACGAGTGGAATGAGCCTGAAGGCGAGGTAAGATGAGCTTCTAGGCGAGGGTGGGATGGGCCAGAAAGCAAGGAAGGGATGGGCTTGAAGGCGAGGTTGGGATAGAATTGAAAAAGATGGTTGAGCAGGGTATGAAAAAGAGGTTGGGCCCGACCAGATGGTGAAGATGAGAAGGGAATGAAGACTAGGTTGGGATAGGACTGAAAATGAAAGTGGGCTGGGCTAGAAGGCAAAAGAGTGGCGGTTCTGAAGGTGTGGTTAGGAGAGGCCTGAAGGCGAGGGTGAGATGGCCTTGTAGGTCAGTGTGGAAAGGCGAGAAGGTAAGGGTTTAATGCGTTTGAATGCGAGGGTGTGATGTGCCTGAAGGCGAAGGTAGGCGGTACCAGAAGGTGAAGTTAGGTGGGGCTAGAAGGCGAAGGTGTGCTGGTATTTAAGGCAATGGTTAGCTAGTTCTAAAAGTAAAACTGGCATCGGCCAAAAGACGATGTTGGTCTGAGCTGGAAGGGGGAAAGTCTTGAGGGCGAAGGTCTGATGGGTCTAAAGATGTAGGTCGGCTGCGCCTGAAGGCGTGGGTGGAATGGAGAGAAGTAGAGAGAGAGAGAGAGAGAGAGAGAGAGAGAGAGAGAGAGAGAGAGAGAGAGAGAGAGAGAGAGAGAGAGAGAGAGAGAGAGAGAGAGAGAGAGAGAGAGAGAATGATCTAGTTTTTGTATGGGCTAGAAGGCAAAGGTGAGATGGGTTTGAAGGCGAGGGAGAGCTAGACAAAGAAGTCGACTGTGAGCTGGCCCTGAAGGTGAGGCTAGGATGGTTCAGAAATAGAGGGTGAGGTGGAGCTGAAGGCGAGAGTGGAGTGGGCCTAAAGGTGATGATGGGCCGATCTAACCGCGAGGGTGTGTTTTTCATGACGGCGAGAGTGGAATGGGCCTGAGAAAGTGGTTACCTCGGCCTGAAAATGAGGGTGTGCTAGGAAGAAAGTGAATTTGGACTTGGCCTGAAGGCTAGGGTGGGATGGGCCTCAAAGCGAGGTTGAGCTAGGTTTGAGGGCATTAGTAGGATGGACATGACGGGAATGCTGTGATATGCCTGAAGACGAGTGTGTGCTGGGCCAAAAGGCCTATATGGTCTGGTTAAAAGTCGAAAATGGAATGGGTCTGTAGACGAGGAAGAGCTGTGCCTGAGGGCGAATGTAATCTTGACATGAAGGCTAAGGAGGGATGGGCCATAAGGCGAAGGTGGGATGGGCCTGAAGACCAGGGTAGGTAAAGCCTGAGGCGAGCTTGAGGTAGTTATGGGCCAGAAGGCGATGGTGGGATATCCCTGAAGACGAGTGTAGTCATAAAAGATGGCGAGGACATGTTCGGCTGGAAGGGGAAGGTGGGTTGTGCTTGTAGACGAGGATGAGCTGGGCCTAAAGGAGAGTGTGAGCTTGACCTAAAGGGTAAGGTCAAATGGGCAAGAAGGCAATGGTGGGATGGGTTTGAAGACGATGGTGGCCAAGTACTGAAGGCGATGGTGAGTTGGGTTGAATTTGAGTGTGGTATGCGACTGAAAGCGAACGTGGGCTGGGATAGGAGGAGGAGGAGGGTTGGAATGAAGTCGTTGGTGGGATAGGCCTGAAGGCGAGGGTGAGATATGCTAGTATTTGAAGGTTGAATGGGAAAGAATGGATTGGTGACATGGGATGAGTGTGAGGGTTGGATTGACTTGAAGAAGATGTTATGGTTCTGAAGGAGAGGTTTGGTCGGGGTTAGAAGGTGATTGTGGGATGGAAGAGATTGGAATGGTAGTCTAGGAGCAAAAGCGAGAATAGCCTGGAACAGAAAGCTAAGGGGGGCTGGTCTCAATATGCGAGTGGAATGAGCCTGAAGGCGAGGTAAGATGAGCTTCTAGGCGAGGGTGGGATGGGCCAGAAAGCAAGGAAGGGATGGGCTTGAAGGCGAGGTTGGGATAGAATTGAAAAAGATGGGTGAGCAGGGTATGAAGAAGAGGTTGGGCCCGACCAGATGGTGAAGATGAGAAGGGAATGAAGACTAGGTTGGGATAGGACTGAAAATGAAAGTGGGCTGGGCTAGAAGGCAAAAGAGTGGCGGTTCTGAAGGTGTGGTTAGGAGAGGCCTGAAGGCGAGGGTGAGATGGCCTTGTAGGTCAGTGTGGAAAGGCGAGAAGGTAAGGGTTTAATGCGTTTGAATGCGAGGGTGTGAATGTGCCTGAAGGCGAAGGTAGGTGGTACCAGAAGGTGAAGTTAGGTGGGGCTAGAAGGCGAAGGTGTGCTGGTATTTAAGGCAATGGTTAGCTAGTTCTAAAAGTAAAACTGGCATCGGCGAAAAGACGATGTTGGGCTGAGCTGGAAGGGGAAGGTCTTGAGGGCGAAGGTCGGATGGGTCTAAAGAAGTAGAGAGAGAGAGAGAGAGAGAGAGAGAGAGAGAGAGAGAGAGAGAGAGAGAGAGAGAGAGAGAGAGAGAGAGAGAGAGAGAGAGAGAGAGAGAGAGAGAGAGAGAGAGAGAGAGAGAGAGAGAGAGAGAGAGAGAGAGAGAGAGAGAGAGAGAGAGAGAGAGAGAGAGAGAGAGAGAGAGAGAGAGAGAGAGAGAGAGAGAGAGAGAGAGAGAGAGAGAGAGAGAGAGAGAGAGAGAGAGAGAGAGAGAGAGAGAGAGAGAGAGAGAGAGAGAGAGAGAGAGAGAGAGAGAGAGAGAGAGAGAGAGAGAGAGAGAGAGAGAGAGAGAGAGGAGAGAGAGAGAGAGAGAGAGAGAGAGAGAGAGAGAGAGAGAGAGAGAGAGAGAGAGAGAGAGAGAATGATATAATTTTTGTATGGGCTAGAAGGCAAAGGTGAGATGGGTTTGAAGGCGAGGGAGAGCTAGATAAAGAAGTCGACGGTAAGCTGGCCCTGAAGATGAGGCTAGGATGGTTCAGAAATCGAGGGTGAGGTGGAGCTGAAGGCGAGGGTGGAGTGGGCCTAAAGGTGATGGTGGGCCGATCTAACCGCGAGGGTGTGCTTTTCATGACGGCGAGAGTGGAATGGGCCTGAGAAAGTGGTTACCTCGGCCTGAAAATGAGGGTGGGCTAGGGAAGAAAGTGAAGATGGACTTGGCCTGAAGGCTAGGGTGGGATGGGCCTGAAGGCGAGGTTGAGCTAGGTTTGAGGGCATTAGTAGGATGGACCTGACGGGAATGCTGGGATATGCCTGAAGACGAGGGTGGGCTGGGCCAAAAGGCCTACATGGTCTGGTCAAAAGTCGAAAATGGAATGGGTCTGTAGACGAGGATGAGCTGGGCCTGAGGGCGAATGTAATCTTGACATGAAGGCTAAGGAGGGATGGGCCAGAAGGCGAAGGTGGGATGGGCCTGAAGACCAGGGTGGGTAAAGCCTGAAGGCGAGCTTGAGGTAGGTATGGGCCAGAAGGCGATGGTGGGATATCCCTGAAGACGAGTGTAGTCATGAAAAGAAGGCGAGGACATGTTCGGCTGGAAGGGGAAGGTGGGTTGTGCTTGTAGACGAGGATGAGCTGGGCCTAAAGGAGAGTGTGAGCTTGACCTAAAGGTTAAGGTCAAATGGGCAAGAAGGCAATGGTGGGATGGGTTTGAAGACGATGGTGGCCAAATACTGAAGGCGATGGTGAGATGGGTTGAAGGTGAGTGTGGTATGCGACTGAAAGCGAACGTGGGCTGGGATAGGAGGAGGAGGAGGGTTGGAATGAAGTCGTTGGTGGGATAGGCCTGAAGGCGAGGGTGAGATACGCTAGTATTTGAAGGTTGGATGGGAAAGAAGGCATGGGTGAGATGGGATGAGTGTGAGGGTTGGATTGACTTGAAGAAGATGTTATGGATCTGAAGGAGAGGTTTGGGCGGGGTTAGAAGGTGATTGTGGGTTGGAAGTGATTGGAATGGTAGTCTAGGAGCAAAAGCGAGAATAGCCTGGAACAGAGAGCGAAGGGGGGCGGGTCTCAATATGCGAGTGGAATGAGCCTGAAGGCGAGGTAAGATGAGCTTCTAGGCGAGGGTGGGATGGGCCAGAAAGCAAGGAAGGGATGGGCTTGAAGGCGAGGGTGGGATAGAATTGAAAAAGATGGGTGAGCAGGGTATGAAGAGAGGTTGGGCCCGACCAGATGGTGAAGATGAGAAGGGAATGAAGACTAGGTTGGGCTAGGACTGAAAATGAGAGTGGGCTGGGCTAGAAGGCAAAAGAGTGGCGGTTCTGAAGGTGTGGTTAGGAGAGGCCTGAAGGCGAGGGTGAGATGGCCTTGTAGGTAAGTGTGGAAAGGCGAGAAGGTAAGGGTTTAATGCGTTTGAATGCGAGGGTGTGATGTGCCTGAAGGCGAAGGTAGGCGGTACCAGAAGGTGAAGTTAGGTGGGGCTAGAAGGCGAAGGTGTGCTGGTATTTAAGGCAATGGTTAGCTAGTTCTAAAAGTAAAATTGGATCGGCCAAAAGACGATGTTGGGCTGAGCTGGAAGGGGAAAGGTCTTGAGGGCGAAGGTCTGATAGGTCTAAAGATGTAGGTCGGCTGCGCCTGAAGGCGTGGGTGGAATGAGAGAGAAGTAGAGAGAGAGAGAGAGAGAGAGAGAGAGAGAGAGAGAGAGAGAGAGAGAGAGAGAGAGAGAGAGAGAGAGGAAGAGAGAGAGAGAGAGAGAGAGAGAGAGAGAGAGAGAGAGAGAGAGAGAGAGAGAGAGAGAGAGAGAGAGAGAGAGAGAGAGAGAGAGAGAGAGAGAGAGAGAATCATCTAGCTTTTGTATGGGCTAGAAAGCAAAGGTGAGATGGGTTTGAAGGCGAGGGAGAGCTAGACAAAGAAGTCGACGGTGAGCTGGCCCTGAAGGTGAGGCTAGGATGGTTCAGAAATCGAGGGTGAGGTGGAGCTGAAGGCGAGGGTGGAGTGGGCCTAAAGGTGATGGTGGGCCGATCTAACCGCGAGGGTGTGCTTTTCATGACGGCGAGAGTGGAATGGGCCTGAGAAAGTGGTTACCTCGGCCTGAAAATGAGGGTGGGCTAGGGAAGAAAGTGAAGATGGACTTGGCCTGAAGGCTAGGGTGGGATGGGCCTGAAGGCGAGGTTGAGCTAGGTTTGAGGGCATTAGTAGGATGGACCTGACGGAATGCTGGGATATGCCTGAAGACGAGGGTGAGCTGGGCCAAAAGGCCTACATGGTCTGGGTCAAAAGTCGAAAATGGAATGGGTCTGTAGACGAGGATGAGCTGGGCCTGAGGGCGAATGTAATCTTGACATGAAGGCTAAGGAGGGATGGGCCAGAAGGCGAAGGTGGGATGGGCCTGAAGACCAGGGTGGGTAAAGCCTGAAGGCGAGCTTGAGGTAGTTATGGGCCAGAAGGCGATGGTGGGATATCCCTGAAGACGAGTGTAGTCATAAAAGATGGCGAGGACATGTTCGGCTGGAAGGGGAAGGTGGGTTGTGCTTGTAGACGAGGATGAGCTGGGCCTAAAGGAGAGTGTGAGCTTGACCTAAAGGGTAAGGTCAAATGGGCAAGAAGGCAATGGTGGGATGGCTTTGAAGACGATTGTGGCCAAGTACTGAAGGCGATGGTGAGTTGGTTTGAATTTGAGTGTGGTATGCGACTGAAAGCGAACGTGGGCTGGGATAGGAGGAGGAGGAGGGTTGGAATGAAGACGTTGGTGGGATAGGCCTGAAGGCGAGGGTGAGATATGCTAGTATTTGAAGGTTGAATGGGAAAGAATGGATTGGCGAGATGGGATGAGTGTGAGGTTTGGATTGACTTGAAGAAGATGTTATGGTTCTGAAGGAGAGGTTTGGTCGGGGTTAGAAGGTGAATGTGGGATGAAAGATATTGGAATGGTAGTCTAGGAGCAAAAGCGAGAATAGCCTGGAACAGAAAGCTAAGGGGGGCTGGTCTCAATATGCGAGTGGAATGAGCCTGAAGGCGAGGTAAGATGAGCTTCTAGGCGAGGGTGGGATGGGCCAGAAAGCAAGGAAGGGATGGGCTTGAAGGCGAGGTTGGGATAGAATTGAAAAAGATGGGTGAGCAGGGTATGAAGAGAGGTTGGGCCCGACCAGATGGTGAAGATGAGAAGGGAATGAAGACTAGGTTGGGCTAGGACTGAAAATGAAGTGGGCTGGGCTAGAAGGCAAAAGAGTGGCGGTTCTGAAGGTGTGGTTAGGAGAGGCCTGAAGGCGAGGGTGAGATGGCCTTGTAGGTCAGTGTGGAAAGGCGAGAAGGTAAGGGTTTAATGCGTTTGAATGCGAGGGTGTGATGTGCCTGAAGGCGAAGGTAGGCTGGTACCAGAAGGTGAAGTTAGGTGGGGCTAGAAGGCGAAGGTGTGCTGGTATTTAAGGCAATGGTTAGCTAGTTCTAAAGTAAAACTGGCATCGGCGAAAAGACGATGTTGGGCTGAGCTGGAAGGGGGAAGGTCTTGAGGGCGAAGGTCGGATGGGTCTAAAGAAGTAGAGAGAGAGAGAGAGAGAGAGAGAGAGAGAGAGAGAGAGAGAGAGAGAGAGAGAGAGAGAGAGAGAGAGAGAGAGAGAGAGAGAGAGAGAGAGAGAGAGAGAGAGAGAGAGAGAGAGAGAGAGAGAGAGAGAGAGAGAGAGAGAGAGAGAGAGAATGATCTAGTTTTTGTATGGGCTAGGAGGCAAAGGTGAGGTGGGTTTGAAGGCGAGGGAGAGCTAGACAAAGAATTCGATGGTGAGCTGGCCCTGAAGGTGAGGATTGGATGGTTCGGAAATCGAGGGTGAGGTGGAGCTGAAGGCGAGGGTGGAGTGGGCCTAAACTTGATGGTGGGCCGATCTAACCGCGAGGGTGTGCTTTTTATGACGGCGAGAGTGGAATGGGCCTGAGAAAGTGGTTACCTCGGCCTGAAAATGAGGGTGGGCTAGGGAAGAAAGTGAAGATGGACTTGGCCTGAAGGCTATTGTGGGATGGGCCTGAAGGCGAGGTTGAGCTAGGTTTGAGGGCATTAGTAGGATGGACCTGACAGGAATGCTGGGATATGCCTGAAGACGAGGTGAGCTGGGCCAAAAGGCCTATATGGTCTGGGTCAAAAGTCGAAAATGGAATGGGTCTGTAGACGAGGATGAGCTGGGCCTGAGGGCGAATGTAATCTTGACATGAAGGCTAAGGAGGGATGGGCCAGAAGGCGAAGGTGGGATGGGCCTGAAGACCAGGGTGGGTAAAGCCTGAAGGCGAGCTTGAGGTAGGTATGGGCCAGAAGGCGATGGTGGGATATCCCTGAAGACGAGTGTAGTCATGAAAAGAAGGCGAGGACATGTTCGGCTGGAAGGGGAAGGTGGGTTGTGCTTGTAGACGAGGATGAGCTGGGCCTAAAGGAGAGTGTGAGCTTGACCTAAAGGTTAAGGTCAAATGGGCAAGAAGGCAATGGTGGGATGGGTTTGAAGACGATGGTGGCCAAATACTGAAGGCGATGGTGAGATGGGTTGAAAGTGAGTGTGGTATGCGACTGAAAGCGAACGTGGGCTGGGATAGGAGGAGGAGGAGGGTTGGAATGAAGTCGTTGGTGGGATAGGCCTGAAGGCGAGGGTGAGATACGCTAGTATTTGAAGGTTGAATGGGAAAGAAGGCATTGGTGAGATGGGATGAGTGTGAGGGTTGGATTGACTTGAAGAAGATGTTATGGATCTGAAGGAGAGGTTTGGTCGGGGTTAGAAGGTGAATGTGGGATGGAAGATATTGGAATGGTAGTCTAGGAGCAAAAGCGAGAATAGCCTGGAACAGAAAGCTAAGGGGGGCTGGTCTCAATATGCGAGTGGAATGAGCCTGAAGGCGAGGTAAGATGAGCTTCTAGGCGAGGGTGGGATGGGCCAGAAAGCAAGGAAGGGATGGGCTTGAAGGCGAGGTTGGGATAGAATTGAAAAAGATGGGTGAGCAGGGTATGAAGAGAGGTTGGGCCCGACCAGATGGTGAAGATGAGAAGGGAATGAAGACTAGGTTGGGATAGGACTGAAAATGAAAGTGGGCTGGGCTAGAAGGCAAAAGAGTGGCGGTTCTGAAGGTGTGGTTAGGAGAGGCCTGAAGGCGAGGGTGAGATGGCCTTGTAGGTCAGTGTGGAAAGGCGAGAAGGTAAGGGTTTAATGCGTTTGAATGCGAGGGTGTGATGTGCCTGAAGGCGAAGGTAGGCGGTACCAGAAGGTGAAGTTAGGTGGGGCTAGAAGGCGAAGGTGTGCTGGTATTTAAGGCAATGGTTAGCTAGTTCTAAAAGTAAAACTGGCATCGGCCAAAAGACGATGTTGGGCTGAGCTGGAAGGGGGAAGGTCTTGAGGGCGAAGGTCGGATGGGTCTAAAGATGTAGGAGAGATGAGCTGAGGAGAGAGAGAGGAGAGAGAGGAGAGAGAGAGAGAGAGAGAGAGAGAGAGAGAGAGAGAGAGAGAGAGAGAGAGAGAGAGAGAGAGAGGAGAGAGAGAGAGAGAGAGAGAGAGAGAGAGAGAGAGAGAGAGAGAGAGAATGATCTAGTTTTTGTATGGGCTAGAAGGCAAAGGTGAGATGGGTTTGAAGGCGAGGGAGAGCTAGACAAAGAAGTCGACGGTGAGCTGGCCCTGAAGGTGAGGCTAGGATGGTTCGGAAATCGAGGGTGAGGTGGAGCTGAAGGCGAGGGTGGAGTGGGCCTAAACTTGATGGTGGGCCGATCTATCCACGAGGGTGTGATATTCATGACGGCGAGAGTGGAATGGGCCTGAGAAAGTGGTTACCTCGGCCTGAAAATGAGGATGGGCATGGGAAGAAAGTGAAGACGGACTTGGCCTGAAGGCTAGGGTGGATGGGCCTGAAGGCGAGGTTGAACTAGGTTTGAGGGCATTAGTAGGATGGACCTGACGGGAATGCTGTGATATGCCTGAAGACGAGTGTGTGCTGGGCCAAAAGGCCTATATGGTCTGAGTTAAAAGTCGAAAATGGAATGGGTCTGTAGACGAGGAAGAGCTGTGCCTGAGGGCGAATGTAATCTTGACATGAAGGCTAAGGAGGGATGGGCCATAAGGCGAAGGTGGGATGGGCCTGAAGACCAGGGTAGGTAAAGCATGAGGGCGAGCTTGAGGTAGTTATGGGCCAGAAGGCGATGGTGGGATATCCCTGAAGACGAGTGTAGTCATAAAAGATGGCGAGGACATGTTCGGCTGGAAGGGGAAGGTGGGTTGTGCTTGTAGACGAGGATGAGCTGGGCCTAAAGGAGAGTGTGAGCTTGACCTAAAGGGTAAGGTCAAATGGGCAAGAAGGCAATGGTGGGATGGGTTTGAAGACGATGGTGGCCAAGTACTGAAGGCGATGGTGAGTTGGGTTGAATTTGAGTGTGGTATGCGACTGAAAGCGAACGTGGGCTGGGATAGGAGGAGGAGGAGGGTTGGAATGAAGTCGTTGGTGGGATAGGCCTGAAGGCGAGGGTGAGATATGCTAGTATTTGAAGGTTGAATGGGAAAGAATGGATTGGTGACATGGGATGAGTGTGAGGGTTGGATTGACTTGAAGAAGATGTTATGGTTCTGAAGGAGAGGTTTGGTCGGGGTTAGAAGGTGATTGTGGGATGGAAGAGATTGGAATGGTAGTCTAGGAGCAAAAGCGAGAATAGCCTGGAACAGAAAGCTAAGGGGGGCTGGTCTCAATATGCGAGTGGAATGAGCCTGAAGGCGAGGTAAGATGAGCTTCTAGGCGAGGGTGGGATGGGCCAGAAAGCAAGGAAGGGATGGGCTTGAAGGCGAGGTTGGGATAGAATTGAAAAAGATGGGTGAGCAGGGTATGAAGAAGAGGTTGGGCCCGACCAGATGGTGAAGATGAGAAGGGAATGAAGACTAGGTTGGGATAGGACTGAAAATGAAAGTGGGCTGGGCTAGAAGGCAAAAGAGTGGCGTTCTGAAGGTGTGGTTAGGAGAGGCCTGAAGGCGAGGGTGAGATGGCCTTGTAGGTCAGTGTGGAAAGGCGAGAAGGTAAGGGTTTAATGCGTTTGAATGCGAGGGTGTGATGTGCCTGAAGGCGAAGGTAGGTGGTACCAGAAGGTGAAGTTAGGTGGGGCTAGAAGGCGAAGGTGTGCTGGTATTTAAGGCAATGGTTAGCTAGTTCTAAAAGTAAAACTGGCATCGGCGAAAAGACGATGTTGGGCTGAGCTGGAAGGGGGAAGGTCTTGAGGGCGAAGGTCGGATGGGTCTAAAGAAGTAGAGAGAGAGAGAGAGAGAGAGAGAGAGAGAGAGAGAGAGAGAGAGAGAGAGAGAGAGAGAGAGAGAGAGAGAGAGAGAGAGAGAGAGAGAGAGAGAGAGAGAGAGAGAGAGAGAGAGAGAGAGAGAGAGAGAGAGAGAGAGAGAGAGAGAGAGAGAGAGAGAGAGAGAGAGAGAGAGAGAGAGAATGATCTAGTTTTTGTATGGGCTAGGAGGCAAAGGTGAGATGGGTTTGAAGGCGAGGGAGAGCTAGACAAAGAAGTCGATGGTGAGCTGGCCCTGAAGGTGAGGCTAGGATGGTTCGGAAATCGAGGGTGAGGTGGAGCTGAAGGCGAGGGTGGAGTGGGCCTAAACTTGATGGTGGGCCGATCTATCCACGAGGGTGTGATATTCATGACGGCGAGAGTGGAATGGGCCTGAGAAAGTGGTTACCTCGGCCTGAAAATGAGGATGGGCATGGGAAGAAAGTGAAGACGGACTTGGCCTGAAGGCTAGGGTGGGATGGGCCTGAAGGCGAGGTTGAACTAGGTTTGAGGGCATTAGTAGGATGGACCTGACGGGAATGCTGTGATATGCCTGAAGACGAGTGTGTGCTGGGCCAAAAGGCCTATATGGTGTGAGTCAAAAGTCGAAAATGGAATGGGTCTGTAGACGAGGAAGAGCTGTGCCTGAGGGCGAATGTAATCTTGACATGAAGGCTAAGGAGGGATGGGCCATAAGGCGAAGGTGGGATGGGCCTGAAGACCAGGGTAGGTAAAGCATGAGGGCGAGCTTGAGGTAGTTATGGGCCAGAAGGCGATGGTGGGATATCCCTGAAGACGAGTGTAGTCATAAAAGATGGCGAGGACATGTTCGGCTGGAAGGGGAAGGTGGGTTGTGCTTGTAGACGAGGATGAGCTGGGCCTAAAGGAGAGTGTGAGCTTGACCTAAAGGGTAAGGTCAAATGGGCAAGAAGGCAATTGTGGAATTGGTTTGAAGACGATGGTGGTCAAGTACTGAAGGCGATGGTGAGTTGGGTTGAATTTGAGTGTGGTATGCGACTGAAAGCGAACGTGGGCTGGGATAGGAGGAGGAGGAGGGTTGGAATGAAGTCGTTGGTGGGATAGGCCTGAAGGCGAGGGTGAGATATGCTAGTATTTGAAGGTTGAATGGGAAAGAATGGATTGGTGACATGGGATGAGTGTGAGGGTTGGATTGACTTGAAGAAGATGTTATGGTTCTGAAGGAGAGGTTCGGTCGGGGTTAGAAGGTGATTGTGGGATGGAAGAGATTGGAATGGTAGTCTAGGAGCAAAAGCGAGAATAGCCTGGAACAGAAAGCTAAGGGGGGCTGGTCTCAATATGCGAGTGGAATGAGCCTGAAGGCGAGGTAGGATGAGCTTCTAGGAGAGGGTGGGATTGGCCAGAAAGCAAGGAAGGGATGGGCTTGAAGGCGAGGTTGTGATAGAATTGAAAAAGATGGGTGAGCAGGGTATGAAGAAGAGGTTGGGCCCGACCAGATGGTGAAGATGAGAAGGGAATGAAGACTAGGTTGGGATAGGACTGAAAATGAAAGTGGGCTGGGCTAGAAGGCAAAAGAGTGGCGGTTCTGAAGGTGTGGTTAGGAGAGGCCTGAAGGCGAGGGTGAGATGGCCTTGTAGGTCAGTGTGGAAAGGCGAGAAGGTAAGGGTTTAATGCGTTTGAATGCGAGGGTGTAATGTGCCTGAAGGCGAAGGTAGGTGGTACCAGAAGGTGAAGTTAGGTGGGGCTAGAAGGCGAAGGTGTGCTGGTATTTAAGGCAATGGTTAGCTAGTTCTAAAAGTAAAACTGGCATCGGCCAAAAGACGATGTTAGGCTGAGCTGGAAGGGGGAAGGTCTTGAGGGCGAAGGTCGGATGGGTCTAAAGAAGTAGAGAGAGAGAGAGAGAGAGAGAGAGAGAGAGAGAGAGAGAGAGAGAGAGAGAGAGAGAGAGAGAGAGAGAGAGAGAGAGAGAGAGAGAGAGAGAGAGAGAGAGAGAGAGAGAGAGAGAGAGAGAGAGAGAGAGAGAGAGAGAATGATCTAGTTTTTGTATGGGCTAGGAGGCAAAGGTGAGATGGGTTTGAAGGCGAGGGAGAGCTAGACAAAGAAGTCGATGGTGAGCTGGCCCTGAAGGTGAGGATAGGATGGTTCGGAAATCGAGGGTGAGGTGGAGCTGAAGGCGAGGGTGGAGTGGGCCTAAACTTGATGGTGGGCCGATCTATCCACGAGGGTGTGATATTCATGACGGCGAGAGTGGAATGGGCCTGAGAAAGTGGTTACCTCGGCCTGAAAATGAGGATGGGCATGGGAAGAAAGTGAAGACGGACTTGGCCTGAAGGCTAGGGTGGGATGGGCCTGAAGGCGAGGTTGAACTAGGTTTGAGGGCATTAGTAGGATGGACCTGACGGGAATGCTGTGATATGCCTGAAGACGAGTGTGTGCTGGGCCAAAAGGCCTATATGGTCTGAGTTAAAAGTCGAAAATGGAATGGGTCTGTAGACGAGGAAGAGCTGTGCCTGAGGGCGAATGTAATCTTGACATGAAGGCTAAGGAGGGATGGGCCATAAGGCGAAGGTGGGATGGGCCTGAAGACCAGGGTAGGTAAAGCATGAGGGCGAGCTTGAGGTAGTTATGGGCCAGAAGGCGATGGTGGGATATCCCTGAAGACGAGTGTAGTCATAAAAGATGGCGAGGACATGTTCGGCTGGAAGGGGAAGGTGGGTTGTGCTTGTAGACGAGGATGAGCTGGGCCTAAAGGAGAGTGTGAGCTTGACCTAAAGGGTAAGGTCAAATGGGCAAGAAGGCAATGGTGGGATGGGTTTGAAGACGATGGTGGCCAAGTACTGAAGGCGATGGTGAGTTGGGTTGAATTTGAGTGTGGTATGCGACTGAAAGCGAACGTGGGCTGGGATAGGAGGAGGAGGAGGGTTGGAATGAAGTCGTTGGTGGGATAGGCCTGAAGGCGAGGGTGAGATATGCTAGTATTTGAAGGTTGAATGGGAAAGAATGGATTGGTGACATGGGATGAGTGTGAGGGTTGGATTGACTTGAAGAAGATGTTATGGTTCTGAAGGAGAGGTTTGGTCGGGGTTAGAAGGTGATTGTGGGATGGAAGAGATTGGAATGGTAGTCTAGGAGCAAAAGCGAGAATAGCCTGGAACAGAAAGCTAAGGGGGGCTGGTCTCAATATGCGAGTGGAATGAGCCTGAAGGCGAGGTAAGATGAGCTTCTAGGCGAGGGTGGGATGGGCCAGAAAGCAAGGAAGGGATGGGCTTGAAGGCGAGGTTGGGATAGAATTGAAAAAGATGGGTGAGCAGGGTATGAAGAAGAGGTTGGGCCCGACCAGATGGTGAAGATGAGAAGGGAATGAAGACTAGGTTGGGATAGGACTGAAAATGAAAGTGGGCTGGGCTAGAAGGCAAAAGAGTGGCGGTTCTGAAGGTGTGGTTAGGAGAGGCCTGAAGGCGAGGGTGAGATGGCCTTGTAGGTCAGTGTGGAAAGGCGAGAAGGTAAGGGTTTAATGCGTTTGAATGCGAGGGTGTGATGTGCCTGAAGGCGAAGGTAGGTGGTACCAGAAGGTGAAGTTAGGTGGGGCTAGAAGGCGAAGGTGTGCTGGTATTTAAGGCAATGGTTAGCTAGTTCTAAAAGTAAAACTGGCATCGGCGAAAAGACGATGTTGGGCTGAGCTGGAAGGGGGAAGGTCTTGAGGGCGAAGGTCGGATGGGTCTAAAGAAGTAGAGAGAGAGAGAGAGAGAGAGAGAGAGAGAGAGAGAGAGAGAGAGAGAGAGAGAGAGAGAGAGAGAGAGAGAGAGAGAGAGAGAGAGAGAGAGAGAGAGAGAGAGAGAGAGAGAGAGAGAGAGAGAGAGAGAGAGAGAGAGAGAGAGAGAGAGAGAGAGAGAGAGAGAGAGAGAGAGAGAGAGAGAGAGATGAGAGAGAGAGAGAGAGAGAGAGAGAGAGAGAATGATCTAGTTTTTGTATGGGCTAGGAGGCAAAGGTGAGATGGGTTTGAAGGCGAGGGAGAGCTAGACAAAGAAGTCGATGGTGAGCTGGCCCTGAAGGTGAGGATAGGATGGTTCGGAAATCGAGGGTGTGGTGGAGCTGAAGGCGAGGGTGGAGTGGGCCTAAACTTGATGGTGGGCCGATCTATCCGCGAGGGTGTGATTTTCATGACGGCGAGAGTGGAATGGGCCTGAGAAAGTGGTTACCTCGGCCTGAAAATGAGGGTGGGCTAGGGAAGAAAGTGAAGAAGGACTTGGCCTGAAGGCTAGGGTGGGATGGGCCTGAAGGCGAGGTTGAGCTAGGTTTGAGGGCATTAGTAGGATGGACCTGACGGGAATGCTGGGATATGCCTGAAGACGAGTGTGAGCTGGGCCAAAAGGCCTATATGGTCTGGGTCAAAAGTCGAAAATGGAATGGGTCTGTAGACGAGGAAGAGCTGTGCCTGAGGGCGAATGTAATCTTGACATGAAGGCTAAGGAGGGATGGGCCATAAGGCGAAGGTGGGATGGGCCTGAAGACCAGGGTAGGTAAAGCATGAGGCGAGCTTGAGGTAGTTATGGGCCAGAAGGCGATGGTGGGATATCCCTGAAGACGAGTGTAGTCATAAAAAGAAGGCGAGGACATGTTCGGCTGGAAGGGGAAGGTGGGTTGTGCTTGTAGACGAGGATGAGCTGGGCCTAAAGGAGAGTGTGAGCTTGACCTAAAGGGTAAGGTCAAATGGGCAAGAAGGCAATGGTGGGATGGGTTTGAAGACGATGGTGGCCAAGTACTGAAGGCGATGGTGAGATGGGTTGAATTTGAGTGTGGTATGCGACTGAAAGCGAACGTGGGCTGGGATAGGAGGAGGAGGAGGGTTGGAATGAAGTCGTTGGTGGGATAGGCCTGAAGGCGAGGGTGAGATATGCTAGTATTTGAAGGTTGAATGGGAAAGAATGGATTGGTGACATGGGATGAGTGTGAGGGTTGGATTGACTTGAAGAAGATGTTATGGTTCTGAAGGAGAGGTTTGGTCGGGGTTAGAAGGTGAATGTGGGATGGAAGATATTGGAATGGTAGTCTAGGAGCAAAAGCGAGAATAGCCTGGAACAGAAAGCTAAGGGGGGCTGGTCTCAATATGCGAGTGGAATGAGCCTGAAGGCGAGGTAAGATGAGCTTCTAGGCGAGGGTGGGATGGGCCAGAAAGCAAGGAAGGGATGGGCTTGAAGGCGAGGTTGGGATAGAATTGAAAAAGATGGGTGAGCAGGGTATGAAGAAGAGGTTGGGCCCGACCAGATGGTGAAGATGAGAAGGGAATGAAGACTAGGTTGGGATAGGACTGAAAATGAAAGTGGGCTGGGCTAGAAGGCAAAAGAGTGGCGGTTCTGAAGGTGTGGTTAGGAGAGGCCTATAAGGCGAGGGTGAGATGACCTTGTAGGGAAGTGTGGAAAGGCGAGAAGGTAAGGGTTTAATGCGTTTGAATGCGAGGGTGTGATGTGCCTGAAGGCGAAGGTAGGCGGTACCAGAAGGTGAAGTTAGGTGGGGCTAGAAGGCGAAGGTGTGCTGGTATTTAAGGCAATGGTTAGCTAGTTCTAAAAGTAAAAATGGGATCGGCCAAAAGACGATGTTAGGCTGAGCTGGAAGGGGGAAGGTCTTGAGGCGAAGGTCTGATAGGTCTAAAGATGTAGGTCGGCTGCGCCTGAAGGCATGGGTGGAATGGAGAGAGAAGAGAGAGAGAGAGAGAGAGAGAGAGAGAGAGAGAGAGAGAGAGAGAGAGAGAGAGAGAGAGGAGAGAGAGAGAGAGAGGAGAGAGAGAGAGAGAGAGAGAGAGAGAGAGAGAGAGAGAGAGAGAGAGAGAGAGAGAGAGAGAGATGAGAGAGAGAGAGAGAGAGAGAGAGAGAGAGAGAGAGAGAGAGAGAGAGAGAGAGAGAGAGAGAGAGAGAGAGAGAGAGAGAGAGAGAGAGAGAGAGAGAGAGAGAGAGAGAGAGAGAGAGAGAGAGAGAGAGAGAGAGAGAGAGAGGAGAGAGAAGAGAGAGAGAGAGAGAGAGAGAGAGAGAGAGAGAGAGAGAGAGAGAGAGAGAGAGAATGATCTAGTTTTTGTATGGGCTAGGAGGCAAAGGTGAGATGGGTTTGAAGGCGAGGGAGAGCTAGACAAGAAGTCGATGGTGAGCTGGCCCTGAAGGTGAGGCTAGGATGGTTCGGAAATCGAGGGTGAGGTGGAGCTGAAGGCGAGGTGGAGTGGGCCTAAAGGTGATGGTGGGCCGATCTAGCCGCGAGGGTGTGCTTTTCATGACGGCGAGAGTGGAATGGGCCTGAGAAAGTGGTTACCTCGGCCTGAAAATGAGGGTGGGCTAGGGAAGAAAGTGAAGATGGACTTGGCCTGAAGGCTAGGGTGGGATGGGCCTGAAGGCGAGGTTGAGCTAGGTTTGAGGGCATTAGTAGGATGGAAATGACGGGAATGCTGGGATATGCCTGAAGACGAGTGTGGGCTGGGCCAAAAGGCCTACATGGTCTGGGTCAAAAGTCGAAAATGGAATGGGTCTGTAGACGAGGAAGAGCTGTGCCTGAGGGCGAATGTAATCTTGACATGAAGGCTAAGGAGGGATGGGCCATAAGGCGAAGGTGGGATGGGCCTGAAGACCAGGGTAGGTAAAGCCTGAGGGCGAGCTTGAGGTAGTTATGGGCCAGAAGGCGATGGTGGGATATCCCTGAAGACGAGTGTAGTCATAAAAGATGGCGAGGACATGTTCGGCTGGAAGGGGAAGGTGGGTTGTGCTTGTAGACGAGGATGAGCTGGGCCTAAAGGAGAGTGTGAGCTTGACCTAAAGGGTAAGGTCAAATGGGCAAGAAGGCAATGGTGGGATGGGTTTGAAGACGATGGTGGCCAAGTACTGAAGGCGATGGTGAGTTGGGTTGAATTTGAGTGTGGTATGCGACTGAAAGCGAACGTGGGCTGGGATAGGAGGAGGAGGAGGGTTGGAATGAAGTCGTTGGTGGGATAGGCCTGAAGGCGAGGGTGAGATATGCTAGTATTTGAAGGTTGAATGGGAAAGAATGGATTGGTGACATGGGATGAGTGTGAGGGTTGGATTGACTTGAAGAAGATGTTATGGTTCTGAAGGAGAGGTTTGGTCGGGGTTAGAAGGTGAATGTGGGATGAAAGATATTGGAATGGTAGTCTAGGAGCAAAAGCGAGAATAGCCTGGAACAGAAAGCTAAGGGGGGCTGGTCTCAATATGCGAGTGGAATGAGCCTGAAGGCGAGGTAAGATGAGCTTCTAGGCGAGGGTGGGATGGGCCAGAAAGCAAGGAAGGGATGGGCTTGAAGGCGAGGGTGGGATAGAATTGAAAAAGATGGGTGAGCAGGGTATGAAGGAGAGGTTGGGCCCGACCAGATGGTGAAGATGAGAAGGGAATGAAGACTAGGTTGGGCTAGGACTGAAAATGAGAGTGGGCTGGGCTAGAAGGCAAAAGAGTGGCGGTTCTGAAGGTGTGGTTAGGAGAGGCCTGAAGGCGAGGGTGAGATGGCCTTGTAGGTAAGTGTGGAAAGGCGAGAAGGTAAGGGTTTAATGCGTTTGAATGCGAGGGTGTGATGTGCCTGAAGGCGAAGGTAGGCGGTACCAGAAGGTGAAGTTAGGTGGGGCTAGAAGGCGAAGGTGTGCTGGTATTTAAGGCAATGGTTAGCTAGTTCTAAAAGTAAAATGGGATCGGCCAAAAGACGATGTTAGGCTGAGCTGGAAGGGGGAAGGTCTTGAGGGCGAAGGTCTGATAGGTCTAAAGATGTAGGTCGGCTGCGCCTGAAGGCATGGGTGGAATGGGAGAGAAGTAGAAGAGAGAGAGAGAGAGAGAGAGAGAGAGAGAGAGAGAGAGAGAGAGAGAGAGAGAGAGAGAGAGAGAGAGAGAGAGAGAGAGAGAAATATCTAGTTTTTGTATGAGCTAGAAGGCAAAGGTGAGATGGGTTTGAAGGCGAGGGAGATCTAGACAAAGAAGTCGACGGTGAGCTGGCCCTGACCCTGTGGCTAGGATGGTTCAGAAATGGAGGGTTATCTGGAGCTGAAGGCGAGGGTGGAGTGGGCCTAAAGGTGATGATGGGCCGATCTAACCGCGAGGGTGTGTTTTTCATGACGGCGAGAGTGGAATGGGCCTGAAAAAGTGGTTACCTCGGCCTGAAAATGAGGTTGTGCTAGGGAAGAAAGTGAAGATGGACTTTGCGTGAAGGCTATGGTGGGATGGGCCTGAAGGCGAGGTTGAGCTAGGTTTGAGAGCATTAGTAGGATGGACCTGACGGGAATGCTGGGATATGCCTGAAGACGAGTGTGTGCTGGGCCAAAAGGCCTACATGGTCTGGGTCAAAAGTCGAAAATGGAATGGGTCTGTAGAAGAGGATGAGCTGGGCCTGAGGGCGAATGTAATCTTGACATGAAGGCTAAGGAGGGATGGGCCAGAAGGCGAAGGTGGGATGGGCCTGAAGACCAGGGTGGGTAAAGCCTGAAGGCGAGCTTGAGGTAGTTATGGGCCAGAAGGCGATGGTGGGATATCCCTGAAGACGAGTGTAGTCATGAAAAGAAGGCGAGGACATGTTCGGCTGGAAGGGGAAGGTGGGTTGTGCTTGTAGACGAGGATGAGCTGGGCCTAAAGGAGAGTGTGAGCTTGACCTAAAGGTTAAGGTCAAATGGGCAAGAAGGCAATGGTGGGATGGGTTTGAAGACGATGGTGGCCAAATACTGAAGGCGATGGTGAGATGGGTTGAAGGTGAGTGTGGTATGCGACTGAAAGCGAACGTGAGCTGGGATAGGAGGAGGAGGAGGGTTGGAATGAAGTCGTTGGTGGGATAGTCCTGAAGGCGAGGGTGAGATACGCTAGTATTTGAAGGTTGGATGGGAAAGAAGGCATGGGTGAGATGGGATGAGTGTGAGGGTTGGAATGACTTGAAGAAGATGGTATGGATCTAAAGGAGAGGTTTGGGCGGGGTTAGAAGGTGAATGTGGGTTGGAAGTGATTGGAATGGTGAGTCTAGGAGTAAAAGCGAGAATAGCCTGGAACAGAGAGCGAAGGGGGGCGGGTCTCAATATGCGAGTGGCATGAGCCTGAAGGCGAGGTAAGATGAGCTTCTAGGCGAGGGTGGGATGGGCCAGAAAGCAAGGAAGGGATGGGCTTGAAGGCGAGTTTGGGATAGAATTGAAAAAGAGGGGTGAGCAGGGTATGAAGGAGAGTCTGGGCCCGACCAGATGGTGAAGATGAGAAGGGAATGAAGACTAGGTTTGGGCTAGGACTGAAAATGAGAGTGGGCTGGGCTAGAAGGCAAAAGAGTGGCGGTTCTGAAGGTGTGGTTAGGAGAGGCCTATAAGGCGAGGGTGAGATGACCTTGTAGGGAAGTGTGGAAAGGCGAGAAGGTAAGGGTTTAATGCGTTTGAATGCGAGGGTGTGATGTGCCTGAAGGCGAAGGTAGGCGGTACCAGAAGGTGAAGTTAGGTGGGGCTAGAAGGCGAAGGTGTGCTGGTATTTAAGGCAATGGTTAGCTAGTTCTAAAAGTAAAATGGGATCGGCCAAAAGACGATGTTAGGCTGAGCTGGAAGGGGGAAGGTCTTGAGGGCGAAGGTCTGATAGGTCTAGAGATGTAGGTCGGCTGCGCCTTAAGGCATGGGTGGAATGGGAGAGAAGTAGAAAGAGAGAGAGAGAGAGAGAGAGAGAGAGAGAGAGAGAGAGAGAGAGAGAGAGAGAGAGAGAGAGAGAGAGAGAGAGAGAGAGAGAGAGAGAGAGAATTATCTAGTTTTTGTATGAGCTAGAAGGCAAAGGTGAGATGGGTTTGAAGGCGAGGGAGAGCTAGACAAAGAAGTCGACGGTGAGCTGGCCCTGAAGGTGAGGCTAGGATGGTTCAGAAATCGAGGGTGATGTGGAGCTGAAGGCGAGGGTGGAGTGGGCCTAAAGGTGATGATGGGCCGATCTAACCGCGAGGGTGTGTTTTTCATGACGGCGAGAGTGGAATGGGCCTGAGAAAGTGGTTACCTCGGCCTGAAAATGAGGGTGGGCTAGGGAAGAAAGTGAAGATGGACTTGGCCTGAAGGCTATGGTGGGATGGGCCTGAAGGCGAGGTTGAGCTAGGTTTGAGGGCATTAGTAGGATGGACCTGACGGGAATGCTGGGATATGCCTGAAGACGAAGGTGGGCTGGGCCAAAAGGCCTATATGGTGTGGGTCAAAAGTCGAAAATGGAATGGGTCTGTAGACGAGGATGAGCTGGGCCTGAGGGCGAATGTAATCTTGACATGAAGGCTAAGGAGGGATGGGCCAGATGGCGAAGGTGGGATGGGCCTGAAGACCAGGGTGGGTAAAGCCTGAAGGCGAGCTTGAGGTAGGTATTGGCCAGAAGGCGATGGTGGGATATCCCTGAAGACGAGTGTAGTCATGAAAAGAAGGAGAGGACATGATCGGCTGGAAGGGGAAGGTGGGTTGTGCTTGTAGACGAGGATGAGCTGGGCCTAAAGGAGAGTGTGAGCTTGACCTAAAGGTTAAGGTCAAATGGGCAAGAAGGCAATGGTGGGATGGGTTTGAAGACGATGGTGGCCAAATACTGAAGGCAATGGTGAGATGGGTTGAAGGTGAGTGTGGTATGCGACTGAAAGCGAACGTGAGCTGGGATAGGAGGAGGAGGAGGGTTGGAATGAAGTCGTTGGTGGGATAGTCCTGAAGGCGAGGGTGAGATACGCTAGTATTTGAAGGTTGGATGGGAAAGAAGGCATGGGTGAGATGGGATGAGTGTGAGGGTTGGAATGACTTGAAGAAGATGGTATGGATCTAAGGAGAGGTTTGGGCGGGGTTAGAAGGTGAATGTGGGTTGGAAGTGATTGGAATGGTGAGTCTAGGAGTAAAAGCGAGAATAGCCTGGAACAGAGAGCGAAGGGGGGCGGGTCTCAATATGCGAGTGGAATGAGCCTGAAGGCGAGGTAAGATGAGCTTCTAGGCGAGGGTGGGATGGGCCAGAAAGCAAGGAAGGGATGGGCTTGAAGGCGAGGTTGGGATAGAATTGAAAAAGATGGGTGAGCAGGGTATGAAGGAGAGTCTGGGCCCGACCAGATGGTGAAGATGAGAAGGGAATGAAGACTAGGTTGGGCTAGGACTGAAAATGAGAGTGGGCTGGGCTAGAAGGCAAAAGAGTGGCGGTTCTGAAGGTGTGGTTAGGAGAGGCCTATAAGGCGAGGGTGAGATGACCTTGTAGGGAAGTGTGGAAAGGCGAGAAGGTAAGGGTTTAATGCGTTTGAATGCGAGGGTGTGATGTGCCTGAATGCGAAGGTAGGCGGTACCAGAAGGTGAAGTTAGGTGGGGCTAGAAGGCGAGGGTGTGCTGGTATTTAAGGCAATGGTTAGCTAGTTCTAAAAGTAAGAATGGGATCGGCCAAAAGACGTTGTTAGGCTGAGCTGGAAGGGGGAAGGTCTTGAGGGCGAAGGTCTGATAGGTCTAAAGATGTAGGTCGGCTGCGCCTGAAGGCATGGGTGGAATGGGAGAGAAGTAGAAGAGAGAGAGAGAGAGAGAGAGAGAGAGAGAGAGAGAGAGAGAGAGAGAGAGAGAGAGAGAGAGAGAGAGAGAGAGAGAGAGAGAGAGAGAGAGAGAGAGAGAGAGAGAGAGAGAGAGAGAGAGAGAGAGAACTATCTAGTTTTTGTATGAGCTAGAAGGCAAAGGTGAGATGGGTCTGAAGGCGAGGGAGATCTAGACAAAGAAGTCGACGGTGAGCTGGCCCTGACGGTGTTGCTAGGATGGTTCAGAAATGGAAGGTGATGTGGAGTTGAAGGCGAGGGTGGAGTGGGCCTAAAGGTGATGATGGGCCGATCTAACCGCGAGGGTGTGTTTTTCATGACGGCGAGAGTGGAATGGGCCTGAGAAAGTGGTTACCTCGGCCTGAAAATGAGGGTGTGCTAGGGAAGAAAGTGAAGATGGACTTGGCCTGAAGGCTATGGTGGGATGGGCCTGAAGGCGAGGTTGAGCTAGGTTTGAGGGCATTAGTAGGATGGACCTGACGGGAATGCTGGGATATGCCTGAAGACGAAGGTGGGCTGGGCCAAAAGGCCTATATGGTGTGGGTCAAAAGTCGAAAATGGAATGGGTCTGTAGACGAGGATGAGCTGGGCCTGAGGGCGAATGTAATCTTGACATGAAGGCTAAGGAGGGATGGGCCAGATGGCGAAGGTGGGATGGGCCTGAAGACCAGGGTGGGTAAAGCCTGAAGGCGAGTTTGAGGTAGGTATTGTCCAGAAGGCGATGGTGGGATATCCCTGAAGACGAGTGTAGTCATGAAAAGAAGTGAGGACATGATCGGCTGGAAGGGGAAGGTGTGTTGTGCTTGTAGACGAGGAAGAGCTGGGCCTAAAGGAGAGGGTGAGCTTGACCTAAAGGTTAAGGTCAAATGGGCAAGAAGGCAATTTTGGGATGGGTTTGAAGAACATGGTGGCCAAATACTGAAGGCAATGGTGAGATGGGTTGAAGGTGAGTGTGGTATGCGACTGAAAGCGAACGTGAGTTGGGATAGGAGGAGGAGGAGGGTTGGAATGAAGTCGTTGGTGGGATAGTCCTGAAGTTGAGGGTGAGATACGCTAGTATTTGAAGGTTGGATGGGAAAGAAGGCATGGGTGAGATGGGATGAGTGTGAGGGTTGGAATGACTTTAAGAAGATGGTATGGATCTAAAGGAGAGGTTTGGGCGGGGTTAGAAGGTGAATATGGGTTGGAAGTGATTGGAATGGTGAGTCTAGGAGTAAAAGCGAGAATACCCTGGAACAGAGAGCGAAGGTTAGCGGGTCTCAATATGCGAGTGGCATGAGCCTGAAGGCGAGGTAAGATGAGCTTCTAGGCGAGGGTGGGATGGGCCAGAAAGCAAGGAAGGGATGGGCTTGAAGTCGAGTTTGGGATAGAATTGAAAAAGAGGGGTGAGCAGGGTATGAAGGAGAGTCTGGGCCCGACCAGATGGCGAAGATGAGAAGGGAATGAAGACTAGGTTGGGCTAGGACTGAAAATGAGAGTGGGCTGGGCTAGAAGGCAAAAGAGTGGCGGTTCTGAAGTTGTGGTTAGGAAAGGCCTATAAGGCGAGGGTGAGATGGCCTTGTAGGGAAGTGTGGAAAGGCGAGAAGGTAAGGGTTTAATGCGTTTGAATGCGAGGGTGTGATGTGCCTGAAGGCGAAGGTAGGCGGTACCAGAAGGTGAAGTTAGGTGGGGCTAGAAGGCGAAGGTGTGCTGGTATTTAAGGCAATGGTTAGCTAGTTCTAAAAGTAAAATTGGGATCGGCAAAAGACGATGTTAGGCTGAGCTGGAAGGGGGAACGTCTTGAAGGCGAAGATCTGATAGGTCTAAAGATGTAGGTCGGCTGAGCCTGAAGGGGTGGGTGGAATGAGAGAGAAGTAGAGAGAGAGAGAGAGAGAGAGAGAGAGAGAGAGAGAGAGAGAGAGAGAGAGAGAGAGAGAGAGAGAGAGAGAGAGAGAGAGAATGATCTAGTTTTTGTATGAGCTAGAAGGCAAAGGTGAGATGGGTTTCAAGGCGAGTGAGAGCTAGACAAAGAAGTCGACGGTGAGCTGGCCCTGAAGGTGAGGCTAGGATGATTCAGAAATCGAGGGTGAGGTGGAGCTGAATGTCGAGGGTGGAGTGGGCCTAAAGGTGATGGTGGGCCGATCTAACCGCGAGGGTGTGCTTTTTATCTCGGCGAGAGTGGAATGGGCCTAAGAAAGTGATTACCTCGGCCTGAAAATGAGGGTGGGCTAGGGAAGAAAGTGAAGATGGAATTGGCATGAAGGTTATTGTGGGATGGGCCTGAAGGCGAGGTTGAGCTAGGTTTGAGGGCATTAGTAGGATGGACCTGACAGGGAATGCTGGGATATGCCTGAAGACGATGGTGGGCTGGGCCAAAAGGCCTACATGGTCTGGGTCAAAAGTCGAAAATGGAATGGGTCTGTAGACGAGGATGAGCTGGGCCTGAGGGCGAATGTAATCTTGACATGAAGGCTAAGGAGGGATGGGCCAGAAGGCGAAGGTGGGATGGGCCTGAAGACCAGGGTGGGTAAAGCCTGAAGGCGAGCTTGAGGTAGGTATGGGCCAGAAGGCGATGGTGGGATATCCCTGAAGACGAGTGTAGTCATGAAAAGAAGGCGAGGACATGTTCGGCTGGAAGGGGAAGGTGGGTTGTGCTTGTAGACGAGGATGAGCTGGGCCTAAAGGAGAGTGTGAGCTTGACCTAAAGGTTAAGGTCAAATGGGCAAGAAGGCAATGGTGGATGGGTTTGAAGACGATGGTGGCCAAATACTGAAGGCGATGGTGAGATGGGTTGAAGGTGAGTGTGGTATGCGACTGAAAGCGAACGTGGGCTGGGATAGGAGGAGGAGGAGGGATGGAATGAAGTCGTTGGTTGGATAGGCCTGAAGGCGAGGTGAGATACGCTAGTATTTGAAGTTTAGATGGGAAAGAAGGCATGGGTGAGATGGGATGAGTATGAGAGTTGGATTGACTTGAAGAAGATGGTATGGATCTGAAGGAGAGGTTTGGGCGGGTTTAGAAGGTGAATGTGGGTTGGAAGTGTTTGAAATGGAAGTCTAGGAGCAAAAGCGAGAATATCCTGGAACATAGAGCGAAGGGAGGCGGGTCTCAATATACGGGTGGAATGAGCCTGAAGGCGAGGTAAGATGAGCTTCTAGGCGAGGGTGGGATGGGCCAGAAAGCAAGAAAGGGATGGGCTTCAAGGCGAGGGTAGGATACATTTGAAAAAGATTTGTGAGCAGGGTATGAAGGAGAGGGTGGGCCCGACCAGATGGTGAAGATGAGAAGGGAATGAAGACTAGGTTGGGCTAGGACTGAAAATGAGAGTGGGCTGGGCTAGAAGGCAAAAGCGTGGCGGTTCTGAAGGTGTGGTTAGGAGAGGCCTGAAGGCGAGGGTGAGATGGCCTTATAGGTAAGTGTGGAAAGGCGAGAAGATGAGGGCTTAATGCGTTTGAATGCGAGGGTGTGATGTGCCTGAAGGCGAAGGTAGGCGGTACCAGGTGAAGTTAGGTGTGGCTAGAAGGCGAAGGTGTGCTGGTATTTAAGGCAATGGTTAGCTAGTTCTAAAAGTAAAATTGGGATCGGCCAAAAGACGAGGTTGGGATGAGCTGGAAGGGGGAAGGTCTTGAGGGCGAAGGTCTGATAGGTCTAAAGATGTAGGTCGGCTGCGCCTGAAGGCGTGGGAGGAATGGGACAGAAACAGAGAGAGAGAGAGAGAGAGAGAGAGAGAGAGAGAGAGAGAGAGAGAGAGAGAGAGAGAGAGAGAGAGAGAGAGAGAGAGAGAGAATTATCTAGTTTTTGTATAGGCTACAAGGCAAAGGTGAAATGGGTTTGAATGCGAGGGAAAGCTAGACAAAGAAGTCGACGGTGAGCTGGCCCTAACGGTGTGGCTAGGATTTTTCAGAAATCGAGGGTGATGTGGAGCTGAAGGCGAGGGTGGAGTGGGCCTAAAGTTGATGATGGGCCGATCTAACCGCGAGGCTGTTTTTTTCATGAAGGCGAGAGTGGAATGGGCCTGAGAAAGTGGTTACCTCGGCCTGAAAATGAGGGTGGGCTAGGGAAGAAAGTGAAGATGGACTTGGTCTGAAGGCTAGGGTGGGATGGGCCTGAAGGCGAGGTTGAGCTAGGTTTGAGGGCATTAGTAGGATGGACCTGACGGGGATGCTGGGATATGCCTGAAGACGAGGGTGGGCTGGGCCGAAAGCCCTACATGGTCTGTGTCAAAAGTCGAAAATGGAATGGGTCTGTAGAAGAGGATGAGCTGGGCCTGATGGTGAATGTAATCTTGACATGAAGTCTAAGGAGGGATGGGCCAGAAGGCGAAGGTGGGATGGGCCTGAAGACCAGGGTGGGTAAAGCATGAAGGCGAGCTTGAGGTACGTATGGGCCAGAAGGCAATCCTGGGATATCTCTGAAGACGAGTGTAGTCATGAAAAGAAGGCGAGGACATGTTCGGCTGGAAGTGGAAGGTGGGTTGTGCTTGAAGACGAGGTGAGCTGGGCCTAAAGGAGAGTGTGAGCTTGACCTAAAGGTTAAGGTCAAATGGGCAAGAAGGCAATGTTGGGATGGTTCTGAAGACGATGGTGGCCAAATACTGAAGGCAATGGTGAGATGGGTTGAAGGTGAGTGTGGTATGCGACTGAAAGCAAACTTGGGCTTGGATAGGAGGAGGAGGAGGGGTGGAATCAAGTCGTTGGTGGGATAGGCCTGAAGGTTAGATGGGAAAGAAGGCAAGGGTGAGATGGGATGAGTGTGAGGGTTGGAAGACTTTAGGAAGATGGTATGGATCTAATTTAGAGGTTTGGGCGGGGTTGGAAGGTGAATGTGGGTTGGAAGTGATTGGAATTGGAGTCTTGGAGCAAAAGCGAGAATAGCCTGGAAGAGAGAGCGAAGGGGGGGGGGGGGAGCGTATATCAAAAGTGCGGATTCGAGAAAGTGACCGTGTTCGAAACTCACCCTTAAAGTACTATCAAATGCGCGGCAAGGTTAATCCGTTCACTCGCTGTGTCATTGAGAATCATTCGGTGTGTCATAATGCTTCACACTGTTCACCGAGACCACCACGAGTGTCAGAGTGGACAGTACATTGGTGGACGGATGCATTTCTTGGAGATGTACCAACAAGAAATGTAAAGGTAGACTTAGAACAGACAACACAGTGACTGCCATTGTTCCAGTTGATTTGGAGCATAACCATGAAAAAGAAGAAAGAAAACTTGAAAGACAACAACTACGTGCACAAGTGAAACGGAAGGCGACTGACGACATGACGGCAAGGCCATCTAAGCTCATTAGAACGGAGTTGCATACATTTCCTGAAAATGAGCTAGAATCAGGTGATCTAAGATCTATAGCACACTCATTATACCGAGAAAGGCGGAAAGCGTATCCTGTATTGCCTAAAACTCGTGAGGAAGTACATCGTGCTCTAAATTCTATGAATACTACTACGACAAAAGGTGAAGATTTCATCCTTGAAAATAATCCATATTCTGGTATGGTTATCATTTCATGTATTACTAATCTTGCATTTCTGGCGAACACTGCTGAAGAGATCTTCGTTGATGGGACCTTCAAGAGCTGTCCGAAGTTCTTCTACCAACTATACACCATACATGGATTGTGTAATGGGCATTATATTCCATTAGTGTATGCCCTCTTGCCAGGTCAGTCTGAAGATATTTATAGAAATCTGTGGAAATGTTTAAATGACATTTGTACCTCAAAGAATATGCAACTGGAACCCTCAGTGATACATGTTGATTTTGAATTTGCCATGCTCACTGTTCTGAGAGAGATATTTCCAACCGCTGTGATCAAATGTTGTCGATTTCATTTAGGCCAGGCATGGTGGAGTTGATCGAGACAGGACAGAGTATGCCGTGACACAGTACAACAAATTTATCTCTGGGGAAATAAATCGACGCAATTATATGAAGGCCTTGGGAAACAGATTCACAGCAAGAACAAACATATAACTGAGTTTTTATGGAAGAGGAGAAGTGTTTTTATAAAGGATTGCAAGGTGTATGACGAATGTTTTATTACATAAACTGGTTTTATGGACACATATTTTTTATAAAGTTTTTATAAAGTTTTATAAAGTTTTATAAATCTTTCATAAAGGACTGCAAGGACAAGCCTGTACTAAGGTGCAAGAAGAATATACTTACAAGGACAAGCCTATACTTACTTAGCAAATATATAATTTTTCCTGCTTAAAAGTCCTACTTCCACCTCCCCGTGGTAAGCAGGGGGTAACAGATGATATCATCTGGCTAATGGAAGAGGTGAACGATCGTTAATGAACGTATAAACAATCGGACTTAGAGGTGAGTGATAAAACGCGCTATTGACTTAATATTCTGCCGCGCTTTTGATAGCAATATATCAGCAACGTTTGCCGCGCTTTTGATATGCCAATCCGCGCTTTCGTAAAACGCCGAAGGGGGGGTGGGTCTCAATATGCGAGTGGAATGAGCCTGAAGGTGAGGTAAGATGAGCCTCTAGGCGAGGGTGGGATTGGCCAGAGAGCAAGGAAGGGATGGGCTTGAAGGCGAGTGTGGGATAGAATTGAAAAAGATGGGTGAGCAGGGTATGGAGAGGCTGGGCCCGACCAGATGGTGAAGATGAGAAGGGAATGAAGACTAGGTTGGGCTTTGACTGAAAATGAGAGTGGGCTGGGGAAGAAGGCAAAAGAGTGGCGGTTCTGATGGTGTGGTTAGGAGAGGCCTGAAGCCGGGGGTGAGATGGCCTTGTAGGTAAGTGTGGAAAGGCGAGAAGGTAAGGGTTTACTGCGTTTGAATACGAGGGTGTGAATTGCCTGAAGGCGAAGGTAGTCGGTACCAGAAGGTGAAGTTAGGTGGGGCTAGAAGGCGAAGGTATGCTGGTATTTAAGGCAATGGTTAGCTAATTGTAAAAGTAAAATTGGGATCGGCCAAAAGACGACGTTGGGGTGAGCTGGAAGGGGGAATGTCTTGAGGGCGAAAGTCGGATGGGTCTAAAGATATAGGTCGGCTGCGCCTGAAGGCGTGGGTGGAATGGGACAGAAGTAGAGAGAGAGAGAGAGAGAGAGAGAGAGAGAGAGAGAGAGAGAGAGAGAGAGAGAGAGAGAGAGAGAGAGAGAGAGAGAGAGAGAGAGAGAGAGAGAGAGAGAGAGAGAGAGAGAGAGAGAGAGAGAGAGAGAGAGAGAGAGAGAGAGAGAGAGAGAGAGAGAGAGAGAGAGAGAGAGAGAGAGAGAGAGAGAGAGAGAGAGAGAGAGAGAGAGAGAGAGAGAGAGAGAGAGAGAGAGAGAGAGAGAGAGAGAGAGAGAGAGAGAGAGAGAGAGAGAGAGAGAGAGAGAGAGAGAGAGAGAGAGAGAGAGAGAGAGAGAGAGAGAGAGAGAGAGAGAGAGAGAGAGAGAGAGAGAGAGAGAGAGAGAGAGAGAGAGAGAGAGAGAGAGAGATCTAATTTCTGTATGGGCTAGAAGGCAAAGTTGAGATGGGTTTGAAGGCGAGGGAGAGCTAGACAAAAGTCGACGGTGAGCTGACCCTGAAGGTTAGGCTAGGATGGTTCAGAAATGGAGGGTGAGTTGGAGCTGAAGGCGAGGGTGGAGTGGGCCTAAAGTTGATGGTGGGAAGATCTAGCCGCGAGGGTGTGCTTTTCTTGACGGCGAGAGTGGAATGGGCCTGAGAAAGTGGTTACCTCGGCATGAAAATGAGGGTGGGCTAGGGAAGAAAGTGAAGATGGAGTTCGCCGGAAGGCTAGGGTGGGATGGGATTGAAGGCGAGATTGAGCTAGGTTTGAGGGCATTAGTAGGATGGACCTGACGGGAATGCTAGGATATGCCTGAAGACGAGAGTGGGCAGGGCCAAAAGGCCTACATGGTCATGGTCAAAAGTCGAAACTGGAATGGGACTGTTGACGAGGGTGAGCTTGGCCTGATGGCGAATGTAATCTTGACATGAAGGCTAAGGAGGGACAGGACAGAAGGCGAAGGTGGGATGGGCCTGAAGACCAGGGTGGGTAAAGCCTGAAGGCGAGCTTGAGGTAGGTATGGGCTAGAAGGCGATGGTGGGATATCCCTGAAGACGAGTGTAGTCATGAAAAGAAGGTGAGGACATGTTCGGCTGGAAGGAGAAGGTGGGTTGTGCTTGTAGACGAGGATGAGCTGGGCCTAAAGGAGAGTGTGAGCTTGACCTAAAGGTTAAGGTCAAATGTGCAAGAAGGTAATGGAGGGATGGGTTTGAAGACGATGGTGGCCAGATCCTGAAGGCGATGGTGAGATGTGTTGAAGGTGAGTGTGGTATGCTACTGAAAGCGAACGTTGGCTCGGATAGGAGGAGGAGGAGGGTTAGAATGAAGTCGTTGGTGGGATAGGCCTGAAGGCGAGGGTGAGATACGCTATTATTTGAAGGTTGGGTGGGAAAGAAGGCATGGGTGATATGAAATGAGTGTGAGGGTTGGATTGAATTGAAGAAGATGGTATGGATCTGAAGGAGAGGCTTGGGCGGCTTTAGAAGGTGAGTGTGGGTTGGAAGTGATTGGAATGGCAGTCTAGGAGCAAAGGCGAGAATATCCTGCAACAGGGAGCGAAGGGGGACGGGTCTCAATATGCGAGTGGAATGAGCCTGAAGGCGAGGTAAGATGAGCTTCTTGGCGAGGGTGGGATGGGCCAGAAAGCAAAGAAGGGATGGGCTTGAAGGCGAGGGTGGGATAGAATTGAAAAAGATGGGTGAGCAGGGTATGAAGGAGAGGCTGGGCCCGACCAGATGGTGAAGATGAGAAGGGAATGAAGACTAGGTTGGGCTAGGACTGAAAATGAGAGTGGGCTGGGCTAGAAGGCAAAAGAGTGACGGGTCTGAAGGTGTGGATAGGAGATGCCTGAAGGCGAGGGTGACATGGCCTTGTCCATAAGGATGGAAAGGAGAGAAGATAAGGATTTAATGCGCTTGAATGCGAGCGTGTGATGTGCCTGAAGGTGAAGGTAGATGGTACAAGAAGGTGAAGTTAGGTGGGGCATGAAGGCGAAGGTGTGCTGGTATTTAAGGCAATGGTTAGCTAGTTCTAAAAGTAAAATTAGGATCTGCCAAAAGACGATGTTAGGCTGAGCTGGAAGGGAGAAAGTCTTGAGGGCGAAGGTCTTATAGGTCTAAAGATGTGGGTCTGCTGCGCCTAAAGGCGTGGGTGGAATGAGAGAGAGAGAGAGAGAGAGAGAGAGAGAGAGAGAGAGAGAGAGAGAGAGAGAGAGAGAGAGAGAGAGAGAGAGAGAGAGAGAGAGAGAGAGAGAGAGAGAGAGAGAGAGAGAGAGAGAGAGAGAGAGAGAGAGAGAGAGAGAGAGAGAGAGAGAGAGAGAGAGAGAGAACGATCTTGTTTTTGTATGGGTTAGAAGGCAAAGATGAGATGGGACTGAAGGCGAGGGAGAGCTAGACAAAGAAGTCGACGGTGAGCTGGCCCTGAAGGTGAGGCTAGGATGGTTCAGAAATCAAGGGTGAGGTGGAGCTGAAGGCGAGGTTGGAGTGGGCCTAAAGGTGATGGTGAGCCGATCTAACCCCGACGGTGTGCTTTTCATGACGGCGAGAGTGGAATGGGCATGAGAAAGTGGTTACCTCGGTCTGAAAATGAGGGTGGGCTAGGGAAGAAAGTGAAGATGGTCTTGGCCTGAAGGCTAGGATGGAATGGGCCTGAAGGCGAGGTTGAGCTAGGATTGAGGGCATTAGTAGGATGAACCTAACGGGAATGCTGGGATATGCTTGAAGACGAGGGTGGGCTGGGTCAAAAGTCGAAAATGGAATGGGTCTCTAGACGAGGATGAGCTGGGCCTAAGGGCGAATGTAATCTTGACATGAAGGCTAAGGAGGGATGGGCCAGAAGGCGAAGGTGGGATTTGCCTGAAGACCAGGGTTGGTAAAGCCTGAAGGCGTGCTTTAGGTAGGTATTGGCCAGAAGGCGATGGTGGGATATCCCTGACGATGAGTGTAGTCATGAAAAGAGGGCGAGGACATGCTCGGCTGCAAGGGGAAGACTAGGCTGGGCTAGGAATGAAAATGAGAGTGGGCTGGGCTAGAAGGCCAAAGAGTGGCGGTTCTGAAGGTGTGGTTAGGAGAGGCCTGAAGGCGAGGATAAGATGGCCTAGTAGGTAAGTGTGGAAAGGCGAGAAGGTAAGGGTATAATGCGTTTGAATGCGAGGTTGTGATATGCCTGATGGCGAAGGTAGGCGGTACCAGAAGGTGAAGTTAGGTGGGGCTAGAAGGCGAAGGTGTGCTGGTATTTAAGGCAATGGTTAGCTAATTCTAAAATTAAAAGTGGGATCGGCCAAAAGATGTTGGGGTTTGCTGGAAGGGGGAAGGTCTTTAGGGCGAAGGTCGGATGGGTCTTAAGATGTAGGTCGGCTGCGCCTGAAGGCGTGAGTGGAATGGGACAGAAGTAGAGAGAGAGAGAGAGAGAGGGAGAGAGAGAGAGAGAGAGAGAGAGAGAGAGAGAGAGAGAGAGAGAGAGAGAGAGAGAGAGAGAGAGAGAGAGAGAGAGAGAGAGAGAGAGAGAGAGAGAGAGAGAGAGAGAGAGAGATCTAATTTCTGTATGGGCTAGAAGGCAAAGTTGAGATGGGTTTGAAGGCGAGGGAGAGCTAGACAAAGAAGTCGACGGTGAGCTGGCCCTGAATGTTAGGCTAGGATGGTTCAGAAATGGAGGGTGAGGTGGAGCTGAAGGCGAGGGTGGAGTGGGCCTAAAGTTGATGGTGGGAAGATCTAGCCGCGAGGGTGTGCTTTTCTTGACGGCGAGAGTCGAATTGGCCTGAGAAAGTGGTTACCTCGGCATGAAAATGAGGGTGGGCTAGGGAAGAAAGTGAAGATGGAGTTGGCCTGAAGGCTAGGGTGGGATGGGATTGAAGGCGAGATTGAGCTAGGTTTGAGGGCATTAGTAGGATGGACCTGACGGGAATGCTAGGATATGCCTGAAGACGAGAGTGGGCAGAGCCAAAAGGCCTACATGGTCATGGTCAAAAGTCGAAAATGGAATGGGACTGTTGACGAGGGTGAGCTTGGCCTGATGGCGAATGTAATCTTGACATGAAGGCTAAGGAGGGACAGGACAGAAGGCGAAGGTGGGATGGGCCTGAAGACCAGGGTGGGTAAAGCCTGAAGGCGAGCTTGAGGTAGGTATGGGCTAGAAGGTGATGGTGGGATATCCCTGAAGACGAGTGTAGTCATGAAAAGAAGGTGAGGACATGTTCGGCTGGAAGGGGAAGGTGGGTTGTGCTTGTAGACGAGGATGAGCTGGGCCTAAAGGAGAGTGTGAGCTTGACCTAAAGTTTAATATCAAATGGGCAAGAAAGCAATGGTGGGATGGGTTTGAAGACGATGGTGGCCAAATACTGAAGGCGATGGTATGATTGGTTGAAGGTGAGTGTGGTATGTGACTGAAAGCGAACGTGGGCTGGGATAGGAGGAGGAGGAGGAGGGTTGGAATTAAGTCGTTGGTGGGATAGGCCTGAAGGCGAGGGTGAGATACACTAGTATTTGAAGGTTGGATGGAATAGAAGGCATGGGTGAGATGGGATGAGTTTGAGGGTTGGATTGACTTGAAGAAGATGGTAAGGATCTGAAGGAGAGGTTTGGGCGGGGTTAAAAGGTGAATGTGGGTTGGAAGTGATTGGAATGGTAGTCTAGGAGCAAAAGCGAGAATAGCATGGAACAGGGAGCGAAGGGGGGGCGGGTCTCAATATGCGAATGGAATGAGCCTGAATGCGAAGAAAGATGAGCTTCTCTTCGAGGGTGGTATGTGCCAGAAAGCAAGGAAGGGATGGGCTTGAAGGCGAGGGTGGGATAGAATTGAAAAAGATTGGTGAGCAGGGTATGAAGGAGAGGTTGGGCCCGACCAGATGGTGAAGATGAGAAGGGAATGAAGACTAGGCTCAGCTAGGAATGAAAATGAGAGTCGGCTGGACTAGAAAGCCAAAGAGTGGCGGTTCTGAAGGTGTGGTTAGGAGAGGCCTGAAGGCGAGGGTGAGATGGCCTTGCAGGTAAGTGTGGAAAGGCGAGAAGGTAAGGGTTTAATGCGTTTGAATGCGAGGGTGTGATATGCCTGAAGGCGAAGGTAGGCGGTACCAGAAGGTGAAGTCAGGTGGGGCTAGAAGGGGAAGGTGTGCTGGTATTTAAGGCAATGGTTAGCTAGTTCTAAAAGTAAACGTGGGATCGCCCAAAAAAGATGTTGGGCTGAGCTGGAAGGGGGAAGGTCTTGAGGGCGAAGGTCTGGATGGGTCTAAAGATGTAGGTCGGCTGCGCCTGAAGGCGTGAGTGGAATGAGACAGAAGTAGAGAGAGAGAGAGAGAGAGAGAGAGAGAGAGAGAGAGAGAGAGAGAGAGAGAGAGAGAGAGAGAGAGAGAGAGAGAGAAGAGAGAAAGAAGAGAGAGAGAGAGAGAGAGAGAGAGAGAGAGAGAGAGAGAGAGAGAGAGAGAGAGAGAGAGAGAGAGAGAGAGAGAGAGAGAGAGAGAACGATCTTGTTTTTGTATGGGTTAGAAGGCAAAGATGAGATGGGACTGAAGGCGAGGGAGAGCTAGACAAAGAAGTCGACGGTGAGCTGGCCCTGAAGGTGAGGCTAGGATGGTTCAGAAATCGAGGGTGAGGTGGAGCTGAAGGCGAGGTTGGAGTGGGCCTAAAGGTGATGGTGAGCCGATCTAACCCCGACGGTGTGCTTTTCATGACGGCGAGAGTGGAATGGGCATGAGAAAGTGGTTACCTCGGTCTGAAAATGAGGGTGGGCTAGGGAAGAAAGTGAAGATGGTCTTGGCCTGAAGGCTAGGATGGGATGGGCCTGAAGGCGAGGTTGAGCTAGGATTGAGGGCATTAGTAGGATGGACCTAACGGGAATGCTGGGATATGCTTGAAGACGAGGGTGGGCTGGGCCAAAAGACCTACATGGTCTGGGTCAAAAGTCGAAAATGGAATGGGTCTCTAGACGAGGATGAGCTGGGCCTAAGGGCGAATGTAATCTTGACATGAAGGATAAGGAAGGGATGGGCCAGAAGGCGAAGGTGGGATTTGCCTGAAGACCAGGGTGGGTAAAGCCTGAAGGCGAGGTTGAGGTAGGTATGGGCCAGAAGGCGATGGTGGGATATCCCTGAAGACGAGTGTAGTCATTAAAAGAAGGCGAGGACATGTTCGGCTGGAAGGGGAAGGTGAGTTGTGCTTGTAGACGAGGATGAGCTGGGCCTAAAGGAGAGTGTGAGCTTGACCTAAAGATTAATGTGAAATGTGCAAGAAAGCAATGGTGGGATGGGTTTGAAGACGATGGTGGCCAAATACTGAAGGCGATGGTATGATTGGTTGAAGGTGAGTGTGGTATGTGACTGAAACCAAACGTGGGCTGGGATAGGAGGAGGAGGAGGAGGGTTGGAATTAAGTCGTTGGTGGGATAGGCCTGAGGGCGAGGGTGAGATACGCTAGTATTTGAAGGTTGGATGGGAAAGAAGGAATGGGTAAGATGGGATGAGTGTGAGGGTTGGATTGACTTGAAGAAGATGGTATGGATCTGAAGGAGAGGTTTGGGCGGGGTTAGAAGGTGAATGTGGGTTGGAAGTGATTGGAATGGTAGTCTAGGAGCAGAAGCGAGAATAGCATGGAACAGGGAGCGAAAGGGGGCGGGTCTCGATATGCGAGTGGAATGAGCCTGAAAGCGAGGAAAGATGAGCTTCTAGGCGATGGTGGGATTTGCCAGAAAGCAAGGAAGGGATGGGCTTGAAGGCGAGGGTGGGATAGAATTGAAAAAGATTGGAGAGCAGGGTATGAAGGAGAGGTTGGGCCCGACCAGATGGTGAAGATGAGAAGGGAATGAAGACTAGACTGGGCTAGGAATGAAAATGAGAGTCGGCTGGGCTAGAAGGCCAAAGAGTGGTGGTTCTGAAGGTGTGGTTAGGAGATTCATGAAGGCGAGTGTGAGATGGCCTTGTAGGTAAATGTGGAAAGGCGAGAAGGTAAGGGTTTAATGCGTTTGAATGCGAGGGTGTGATATTCCTGAAGGCGAATGTAGGCGGTACCAGAAGGTGAAGTTAGGTGGGGCTAGAAGGCGAAGGTGTGCTGGTATTTAAGGCAATGGTTAGCTACTTCTAAAAGTAAAAGTGGGATCGGCCAAAAAAAGATGTTGGGCTGAGCTGGAAGGGGGAAGGTCTTGAGGGCGAAGGTCGGATTGGTCTAAAGATGTAGTTTGGCTGCGGCTGAAGGCGTGAGTGGAATGGGACAGAAATAGAGGGAGAGAGAGAGAGAGAGAGAGAGAGAGAGAGAGAGAGAGAGAGAGAGAGAGAGAGAGAGAGAGAGAGAGAGAGAGAGAGAGAGAGAGAGAGAGAGAGAGAGAGAGAGAGAGAGACAACGATCTAGTTTTTTATGGGTTAGAATGCAAAGGTGAGATGGGTCTCAAGGCGAGGGAGAGCTAGACAAAGAAGTCGACGGTGAGCTGGCCCTGAAGGTGAGGCTAGGATGGTTCAGAAATCGAGGGTGAGGTGGAGCTGAAGGCGAGGTTGGAGTGGGCCTAAAGGTGATGGTGGGCCGATCTAACCGCGACGATGTGCTTTTCATGACGGCGATAGTGGAAAGGGCATGATAAAGTTGTTACCTCGGTCTGAAAATTAGGGTGGGCTAGGGAAGAAAGTGAATATGGTTTTGGTCTGAAGGCTAGGATGGTATGGGCGTGAAGGCGAGGTTGAGCTAGGATTGAGGGCATTAGTAGGATGGACATAACGGGAATGCTGGGATATGCTTGAAGACGAGGGTGGGCTGGGCCAAAAGACCTACATGGTCTGGGTCAAAAGTCGAAAATGGAATGGGTCTCTAGACGAGGATGAGCTGGGCCTAAGGGCGAATGTAATCTTGACATGAAGGATAAGAAGGGATGGGCCAGAAGGCGAAGGTGGGATTTGCCTGAAGACCAGGGTGGGTAAAGCCTGAAGGCGAGCTTGAGGTAGGTATGGGCCAGAAGGCGATGGTGGGATATCCCTGAAGACGAGTGTAGTCATGAAAAGAAGGCGAGGACATGTTCGGCTGGAAGGGGAAGGTGAGTTGTGCTTGTAGACGAGGATGAGCTGGGACTAAAGGAGAGTGTGAGCTTGACCTAAAGATTAATGTCAAATGGGCAAGAAAGCAATGGTGGGATCGGTTTGAAGACGATGGTGGCCAAATACTGAAGGCGATGGTATGATTGGTTGAAGGTGAGTGTGGTATGTGACTGAAAGCGAACGTGGGCTGGGATAGGAGGAGGAGGAGGAGGGTTGGAATTAAGTCGTTGGTAGGATAAGCCTGAAGGCGAGGGCGAGATATGCTAGTATTTGAAGGTTGGATGGGAAAGAAGGCATGGGTGAGATGGGATGAGTGTGAGGGTTGGATTGACTTGAAGAAGATGGTATGGATCTGAAGGAGATGTTTAGGCTGGGTTAGAAGGTGAATGTGGGTTGGAAGTGATTGGAATGGTAGTCTAGGAGCAAGAGCGAGAATAGCCTGGAACAGAGAGCGCAGGTGGGCGGGTCTCAATATACGAGTGGAATGAGCCTGAAGGCGAGGTAAGATGAGCTTCTAGGCGAGGGTGGGATGGGCCAGAAAGCAAGGAAGGTATGGGCTTGAAGGCGAGGGTGGGATAGAATTGAAAAAGATTGGTGAGCAGGGTATGAAGGAGAGGTTGGGCCCGACCAGATGGTGAAGATGAGAAGGGAATGAAGACTAGGTTGGGCTAAGACTGAAAATGAGATATGGCTAGGCTAGAAGGCAAAAGAGTGGCTGTTCTGAAGGTGTGGTTAGGAGAGGCCTGAAGGTGAGGGTGAGATGGCCTTGTAGGTAAGTGTGGAAAGGCGAGAAGGTAAGTGTTTAATGCGTTTGAATGCGAGGGTGTGATGAGCCTGAAGGCGAAGGTAGGCGATACCAGAAGGTGAAGTTAGGTGGAGCTACAAGGCAAACGTGTGCTGGTATTTAAGGCAATGGTTAGCTAGTTCTAAAAGTAAAATTGAGATCTGCCAAAAGACGATGTTGGGCTGTGCTGGAAGTGGAATGTTCTTCAGGGCGAAGGTCGGATGGGTCTAAAGAGAGAGAGAGAGAGAGAGAGAGAGAGAGAGAGAGAGAGAGAGAGAGAGAGAGAGAGAGAGAGAGAGAGAGACAGAGAGAGAATGATCTAGTTTTTCTATGGGTTAGAAGGCAAAGGTGAGATGGGTTTGAAGGCGAGGGAGAGCTAGACAAAGAAGTCGACAGTGAGCTGGCCCTGTAGGTGAGGCTAGGATGGTTCAGAAATCGAGGGTGAGGTGGAGCTGAAGGCGAAGTTGGAATGGGAACAAGGGTGATGGTGTACCGATCTAACCGCGAGTGTGTGCTTTTCATGACGGCGAGAGTAGAATGGGCATGAGAAAGTGGTTACTTCGGCCTGAAAATGAGGGTGGGCTTGGGAAGAAAGTGAAGATGGAATTGGCCTTAAGGCTAGGGTGGGATGGGCTTGAAGGCGAGGTTGAGCTAGGATTGACGGCATTAGTAGGATGGACCTGACGGGAATGCTGGGATATGCTTGAAGACGAGGGTGGGCTGGGCCAAAAGACCTGCATGGTCTGGGTCAAAAATGGAATGTGTCTGTAGACGAGGATGAGCTGGCCTAAGGGCGAATGTAATCTTGACATGAAGGTTAAGGAGGGATGGGCCAAAAGGCGACGGTGGGATTTTCCTGAAGACCAGGGGGGGTAAAGCCTGAAGGCGAGCTTGAGGTAGGTATGGGCCAGAAGGCGATGGTGGGATATCCCTGAAGACGAGTGTAGTCATGATAAGAAGGCGAGGACATGTTCGGCTGGTAGGGGAAGGTGGGTTGTGCATGTAGACGAGGATGAGCTGGGTCTAAAGGAGGGTGTGAGCTTCACCTAAAGATTAAGGTCAAGCGGGCAAGAAGGCAATGGTGGGATGGGTTTGAAGACGACGGTGGACAAAAACTGAAGGCGATGGTGAGATTGGTTGAAGGTGAGTGTGGTATGTGACTGAAAGCGAACGTGGGCTAAAATAGGAGGAGGAGGAGGTTTGGAATTAAGTCGTTGGTGGGATAGGCCTAAAGGCGAGGGTGAGATACGCTAGTATTTGAAGGTTGGATGGGAAAGAAGGCATGGGTGAGATGGGTTAAGTGTGAGGGTTGGATTGACTTGAAGAAGATGGTATGGATCTGAAGGAGAGGTTTGGGCGGGGTTAGAAGGTAAATGTGGGTTGGAAGTGATTGGAATGGCAGTCTAGGAGCAAAAGGTAGAATAGCTTAGAACAGAGAGCGAAGGGGGGCGGTTCTCAATATGCGAGTGGAATGAGCCTGAAGGCGTGGAAAGATGAGCTTCTAGGCGAGGGTGGGATGGGCCAGAAAGCAAGGAATGGATGGGCTTGAAGGCGAGGGTGGGATAGAATTGAAAAAGATTGGTGAGCAGGGTATGAAGGAGAGGTTGGGCCCGACCAAATGGTGAAGATGAGAAGGGAATGAAGACTAGGTTGGGCGAGGACTGAAAATGAGAGTGGGCTGGGCTAGAAGGCAAAAGAGTGGCGGTTCTGAACGTGTGGTTAGGAGAGGCCTGAAGGTGAGGGCGAGATGGCCTTGTAGGTAAGTGTGGAAAGGCGAGAAGGTAAGGGTTTAATGTGTTTGAATACGAGGGTGTGATATGCCTGAAGGCGAAGGTAGGCGGTACCAGAGGGTGAAGTTAGGTGGGGCTAGAAGGCGAAGGTGTGCTGGTATTTAAGGCAATGGTTAGCTAGTTCTAAAAGTAAAAGTGGGATCGGCCAAAAGACGATGTTGGGCTGAGCTGGAAGGGGGAATGTCTTGAGGGCGAAAGTCGGATGGGTCTAAAGATGTAGGGCGGCTGCGCCTTAAGGCATGAGTGGAATGGGACAGAAGTAGAGAGAGAGAGAGAGAGAGAGAGAGAGAGAGAGAGAGAGAGAGAGAGAGAGAGAGAGAGAGAGGAGAGAGAGAGAGAGAAAGAGAGAGAGAGAAAAGAGAGAGAGAGAAAGAGAGAGAGAGAGAGAGAGAGAGAGAGAGAGAGAGAGAGAGAGAGAGAGAGAGAGAGAGAGAGAGAGAGAGAGAGAGAGAGAGAGAGAGAGAGAGAGAGGGGGGGGGGAGAGAGAGAGAGAGAGAGAGAGAGAGAGAGAGAGAGGGGGGGGGAGAGAGAGAGAGAGAGAGAGAGAGAGAGAGAGAGAGAGAGAGAGAGAGAGAGAGAGAGAGAGAGAGAGAGAGAGAGAGAGAGGGGGGGGGGGAGAGAGAGAGAGAGAGAGAGAGAGAGAGAGAGAGAGAGAGAGAGAGAGAGAGAGAGAGAGAGAGAGAGAGAGAGAGAGAGAGAGAGAGAGAGAGAGAGAGAGAACGATCTAGTTTCTGTATGGGTTAGAAGGCAAAGGTGAGATGGGTTTGAAGGCGAGGGAGAGCTAGACAAAGAAGTCGACGGTGAGCTGGCCCTGAAGATGAGCCTAGGATGGTTCGGAAATCGAGGTTAAGGTGGAGCTGAAGGCGAGGTTGGAGTGGGCCTAAAGGTGATGGTGGGCCGATCTAACCGCGAGTGTGTTCTTTTCATGACGGCGAGAGTGGAATGGGCCTGAGAAAGTTGTTACCTCGGTCTGAAAATGAGGGTGGGCTAGGGAAGAAAGTGAAGATGGTCTTGGCCTGAAGGCTAGGATGGGATGGGCCTGAAGGCGAGGTTGAGCTAGGTTTGAGGCATTAGTAGGATGGACCTGACGGGAATGCTGGGATATGCCTGAAGACGAGGGTGTGCTTGGCCAAAAGGCCTACATGGTCTGGGTCAAAATTCGATAATGGAATGGGTCTGTAGACGATGATAAGCTGGTCCTGAGGGCGAATGTAATCTTAACATGAAGGCTAAGGAGGGATGGGCCAAAAGGCGAAGGTGGGATGGGCCATAAGACCAGTGTGGGGTAAAGCCTGAATTCGAGCTTGAGGTAGGTATGGGCCAGAAGGCGATGGTAGGGTATCCCTGAAGACGAATGTAGTCATGAAAAGAAGGCGAGGACATGTTCGGCTGGAATTCGAAGGTGGGTTGTGCTTGTAGACGAGGATGAGCTGGGCCTGAAGGAGAGTGTGAGCTTGACCTAAAGGTTAAGGTCAAATGGGCAAGAAGGCAATGGTGGGATGGGTTTGAAGACAATGGTGGCCAAATACTGAAGGCGATGGTATGATTGGTTGAAGGTGAGTGTGGTATGTGACTGAAAGCTAACGTGAGCTGGGAGAGGAGGAGGAGGAGGGTTGGAATGAAGTCGTTGGTGGGATATGCCTGAAGGCGAGGGTGAGATACTCTAGTATTTGAAGGTTGTATGGGAAAGAAGGTATGAGTGAGATAGGATGAGTGTGAGTGTTGGATTGAATTGAAAAGATGGTATGGATCTGGATGAGAGGTTTGGGCGGGATTAGAAGGTGAACGTGGGTTGGAAGTGACTGGAATGGTAGTCTATGAGCAAAAGCGAGAATAGCCTAGAACAGAGAGCGAAGGGGAGCGGGTCTAAATATGCGAGTGGAATGAGCCTGAAGGCGAGGAAAGATGAGCTTTTAGGCGAGGGTGGGATGGGCCAAAAAGCAAGGAAGGGATGGGCTTGAATGCGAGGGTGGGATAGAATTGAAAATGATTGGTGAGCAGGGTATGAAGGAGAGGTTGGGCCCGAAAGATGGTGAAGATGAGAAGGGAATGAAGACTAGGTTAGGCGAGGACTGAAAATGAGAGTGGGATAGGCTAGAAGGGAAAAGTGTGGCGGTTCTGAAGGTGTGGTTAGGAGAGGCTTGAATGCGAGGGTGAGATGGCCTTGTAGGTAAGTGTGGAAAGGCGAGAAGTTAAAGGCTTTATGCGTTTGAATGCGAGGTTGTAATATGCCTGAAGGCGAAGGTAGGCGGTACCAGAAGGTGAAGTTAGGTGGGGCTAGAATGGCGAAGGTGTGCTTGTATTTAAGACAATGGTTAGCTAGTTCTAAAAGTAAAAGTGGGATCGGCCAAATGACAATGTTGGGCTGACCTGGATGGGGGAAGGTCTTGAGGGTGAAGGTCGGATGGGTCTAAAGATGTAGGACGGCTGCGCCTGAAGGCATGAGTGGAATGGGACAGAAGGAGAGAGAGAGAGAGAGAGAGAGAGAGAGAGAGAGAGAGAGAGAGAGAGAGAGAGAGAGAGAGAGAGAGAGAAGAGAGAGAGAGAGAGAGAGAGAGAGAGAGAGAGAGAGAGAGAGAGAGAGAGAGAGAGAGAGAGAGAGAGAGAGAGAGAGAGAGAGAGAGAGAGAGAGAGAGAGAGAGAGAGAGAGAGAGAGAGAGAGAGAGAGAGAGAGAGAGAAACGATCTAGTTTTTGTATGGGTTAGAAGGGAAAGGTGAGATGGTTCTGAAGGCGAGGGAGAGCTAGACAAAGAAGTCGAAGGTGAGCTGTCCCTGAAGGTGAGGCTAGGATGGTTCAGAAATCGAGGGTGAGGTGGAGCTGAAGGCGAGGTTGGAGTGGGCCTAAAGGTGATGGTGGGCCGATCTAACCGCGACGGTGTGCTTTTCATGACGGCGAGAGAATATGGTTACTTCGGTCTGAAAATGAGGGTGTGCTAGGGAAAAAAGTGAAGATGGTTTTGGCCTGAAGGCTAGGATGGGATGGGCCTGAAGGCGAGGTTGAGCTAGGATTGAGGACATTAGTAGGATGGACCTAAAAGGAATGCTGGGATATGCTTGAAGACGAGGGTGGGCTGGGCCAAAAGACCTACATGGTCTGGGTCAAAAGTCGAAAATGGAATGCGTCTCTAGACGAGGATGAGCTGGGCCTAAGGACGAATGTAATCTTGACATGAAGGCTAAGGAGGGATGGGCCAGAAGCGAAGGTGGGATTTGCCTGAAGACCAGGGTGGGTAAAGTCTGAAGGCAAGCTTGAGGTAGGTATGGGCCATAAGGCGATGGTGGGATATCCCTGAAGACGAGTGTAGTCATGAAAAGAAGGCGAGGACATGTTTGGCTGCAAGGGGAAGGTGGGTTTTGCTTGTAGACGAGGATGAGATGGGGCTAAAGGAGAGTGTGAGCTTGACCTAAAGATTAATGTCAAATGGGCAAGAAAGCAATGGTGGGATGGGTTTGAAGACGATGGTTTCCAAATACTGAAGGCGATGGTATGATTGGTTGAAGGTGAATGTGGTATGTGACTGAAAGCGAAAGTGGGCTGGGATAGGAGGAGGAGGAGGAGGGTTGGAATTAAGTCGTTGGTGGGATAGGCCTGAAGGCGAGGGTGAGATACGCTAGTATTTGAAGGTTGGATGGGAAAGAAGGCATGGGTGAGATGGGATGAGTGTGAGGGTTGGATTGACTTGAAGAAGATGGTATGGATCTGAAGGAGAGATTTGGGCGGGGTTAGAAGGTGAATGTGGGTTGGAAGTGATTGGAATGTTAGTCTAGGAGCAGAAGCGGAAATAGCTTGGAACAGGGAGCGAAGGGGGGCGGGTCTCGATATGCGAGTGGAATGAGCCTGAATGCGAGGAAAGATGAGCTTCTAGGCGAGGGTAGGATGTGCCAGAAAGCAAGGAAGGGATGGGCTTGAAGGCGAGGGTGGGATAGAATTGAAAAAGATTGGAGAGCAGGGTATGAAGGAGAGGTTGGGCCCGACCAGATTGTGAAGATGAGTAGGGAATGAAGACTAGACAGGGCTAGGAATGAAAATGAGAGTTGGCTTGGCTAGAAGGCCAAAGAGTGGCTGTTCTGAAGGTGTGGTTAGGAGAGGCCTGAAGGCGAGGGTGAGATGGCCTTGTAGGTAAGTGTGGAAAGGCGAGAAGGTAAGGGTTTAATGCGTTTGAATGCGAGGGTGTGATATGCCTGAAGGCGAAGGTAGGCGGTACCAGAAGGTGAAGTTAGGTGGGGCTAGAAGGCGAAGGTGTGCTGGTATTTAAGGCAATGGTTACCTAGTTCTAAAAGTAAAAGTGGGATCGGCCAAAAAAAGATGTTGGGCTGAGCTGGAAGGGGGAAGGTCTTGAGGGCGAAGGTCGGATGGGTCTAAAGATGTATGTCGGCTGCGCCTGAAGGCGTGAGTAGAATGGGACAGAAATAGAGAGAGAGAGAGAGAGAGAGAGAGAGAGAGAGAGAGAGAGAGAGAGAGAGAGAGAGAGAGAGAGAGATAGAGAGAGAGAGACAGAGGAGAGAGAGACAGAGAGAGAGAGAGAGAGAGAGAGAGAGAGAGAGAGAGAGAGAGAGAGAGAGAGAGAGAGAGAGAGAGAGAGAGAGAGAGAGAGAGAGAGAGAGAGAGAGAGAGAGAGAGAGAGAACGATCTAGTTTTTGTATGGGTTAGAAGGCAAATGTGATATGGGTCTGAAGGCGAGGGAGAGCTAGACATAGAAGTCGAAGGTGAGCTCTCCCTGAAGGTGAGGCTAGGATGATTCAGAATTCGAGGGTGAGGTGGAGCTGAAGGCGAGGTTGGAGTGGGCCTAAAGGTGATGGTGGGCCGATCTAACCGCGACGGTGTGCTTTTCATGACGGCGAGAGTGGAATGGGCATGAGAAAGTGGTTACCTCGGTCTGCAAATGAGGGTGGGCTAGGGAAGAAAGTGAAGATGGTCCTGGCCTGAAGGCTAGGATGGGATGGGCCTGAAGGCGAGGTTGAGCTAGGATTGAGGGTATTAGTAGGATGGACCTAACGGGAATGCTGGGATATGCTTGAAGACGAGGGTGGGCTGGGCCAAAAGACCTACACGGTCTGGGTCATAAGTCGAAAATGGAATGGGTCTCTGACGAGGATGAACTGGGCGTAAGGGCGAATGTAATCTTGACATGAAGGCTAAGGAGGGATGGGCCAGAAGGCGAAGGTGGGATTTGCCTGAAGACCAGGGTGGGTAAAGCCTGAAGGCGAGCTTGAGGTAGGTATTGGCCAGAATGCGATGGTGGGATATCCCTGAAGACGAGTGTAGTCATGAAAAGAAGGCGAGGACATATTTGGCTGGAAGGGGAAGGTTGGTTGTGCTTGTAGACGAGGATGAGCTGGGCCTAAAGGAGAGTGTGAGCTTGACCTAAAGATTAATATCAAATGGGCAAGAAAGCAATGTTGGGATGGGTTTGAAGATTATGATGGCAAAATACTGAAGGCGATGGTATGATTGGTTGAAGGTGAGTGTGGTATGTGACTGAAAGCGAACGTGGGCTGGGATAGGAGGAGGAGGAGGAGGGTTGGAATTAGGTCGTTGGTGGGATAGGTCTGAAGGCGAGGGTGAGATACGCTATTATTTGAAGGTTGGATGGGAAAGAAGGCATGGGTGAGATGGGATGAGTGTGAGGGTTGGATTGACTTGAAGAAGATGGTATGGATCTGAATTAGAGGTTTGGGCGGGGTTAGAAGGTGAATGTGGGTTGGAAGTGATTGGAATTTTAGTCTAGGAGAAAAAGCGAGAATAGCATGGAACAGGGAGCGAAGGGGGGCGGGTCTCGATATGCGAGTGGAATGAGCCTGAATGCGAGGAAATATGAGCTTCTAGGCGAGGGTGGGATGTGCCAGAAAGCAAGGAAGGGATGGGCTTGAAGACGAGGGTGGGATAGAATTGAAAAAGATTGGTGAGCAGGGTATGAAGGAGAGGTTGGGCTGGACCAGATGGTGAAGATGAGAAGGGAATGAAGACTAGGCTGGGCTAGGAATGAAAATGAGAGTCGGCTGGACTAGAAAGCCAAAGAGTGGCGGTTCTGAAGGTGTGGTTAGGAGAGGCCTGAAGGCGAGTGTGAGATGGCCTTGTAGGTAAGTGTGGAAAGGCGAGAAGGTAAGGGTTTAATGCGTTTGAATGCGAGGGTGTGATATGCATGATGGCGAAGGTAGGCGGTACCAGAAGGTGAAGTTCGGTGGAGCTAGAAGGTGAAGGTGTGCTGGTATTTAAGGCAATGGTTAGCTAGTTCTAAAAGTAAAAGTGGGATCGGCCAAAAAAAGATGTTGGGCTGAGCTGGAAGGGGGAAGGTCTTGAGGGCGAAGGTCGGATGGGTCTAAAGATGTAGGTCGGCTGCGCCTGAAAGCGTGAGTGGAATGGGACAGAAATAGAGAGAGAGAGAGAGAGAGAGAGAGAGAGAGAGAGAGAGAGAGAGAGAGAGAGAGAGAGAGAGAGAGAGAGAGAGAGAGAGAGAGAGAGAGAGAGAGAGAGAGAGAGAGAGAGAGAGAGAGAGAGAGAGAGAGAGAGAGAGAGAGAGAGAGAGAGAGAGAGAGAGAGAGAGAGAGAGAGAGAGAGAGAGAGAGAGAGAGAGAGAGAGAGAGAGAGAGAGAGAGAGAGAGAGAGAGAGAGAGAAGAGAGAGAGAGAGAGATGAGAGATGAGAGACGAGAGAGAGAGATGAGAGAGAGAGAGAGAGAGAGAGATTGAACGATCTAGTTTTTGTATGGATTAGAAGGCAAAGGTGAGATGGGTCTCAAGGCGAAGGAGAGCTAGACAAAGAAGTCGACGGTGAGCTGGCCCTGAAGGTTAGGCTAGGATGGTTCAGAAATTGAGGGTGAGGTGGAGCTGAAGGCGAGTTTGGAGTGGGCCTAAAGGTGATGGTGGGCCGATCTAACCGCGACGGTGTGCTTTTCATGACGGCGAGAGTGGAATTGGCATGAGAAAGTGGTTACCTCGGTTTGAAAATGAGGGTGGGCTAGGGAAGAAAGTGAAGATGGTCTTGGCTTGAAGGCTAGGATGGGATGGGCCTGAAGGCGAGGTTGAGCTAGGATTGAGGGCATTAGTAGGATGGACCTAACGGGAATGCTGGGATATGCTTGAAGACGAGGGTGGGCTGGGCCAAAAGACCTACATGGTCTGGGTCAAAAGTCGAAAATGGAATGGGTCCTTAGACGAGGATGAGCTGGGCGTAAGGGCGAATTTAATCTTGACATGAAGGTTAAGGAGGGATGGGCCAGAAGGCGAAGGTGGGATTTGCCTGAATACCAGGGTGGGTAAAGCCTGAAGGCGAGCTTGAGGTAGGTATTGGCCAGAAGGCGATGGTGGGATATCCCTGAAGACGAGTGTAGTCATGAAAAGAAAGCGAGGACATGTTCGGCTGGAAGGGGAAGGTGGGTTGTGCTTGTAGACGAGGATGAGCTGGGCCTAAAGGAGAGTGTGAGCTTGACCTAAAGATTAATGTCAAATGGGCAAGAAAGCAATGGTGGGATGGGTTTGAAGACGATGATGGCCAAATACTGAAGGCGATGGTATGATTGGTTGAAGGTGAGTGTGGTATGTGACTGAAAGCGAACATGGGCTGGGATAGGAGGAGGAGGAGGAGGGTTGGAATTAAGTCGTTGGTGGGATAGGCCTGAAGGCGAGGGTGAGATACGCTAGTATTTGAAGGTTGGATGGGAAAGAAGGCATTGGTGAGATGGGATGAGTGTGAGGGTTGGATTGACTTGAAGATGGTATGGATCTGAAGGTGAGGTTTGGGTGGGGTTAGAAGGTGAATGTGGGTTGGAAGTGATTGGAATGGTAGTCTAGGAGCAGAATCGGAAATAGCCTGGAACAGGGAGCGAAGGGGGGTGGGTCTCGATATGCGAGTGGAATGAGCCTGAATGCGAGGAAAGATGAGCTTCTAGGCGAGGGTGGGATGTGCCAGAAAGCAAGGAAGGGATGGGCTTGAAGGCGAGGGTGGGATAGAATTGAAAAAGATTGGTGAGCAGGGTATGAAGGAGAGGTTGGGCCCGACCAGATGGTGAAGATGAGAAGGGAATGAAGACTAGGCTGGGCTAGGAATGAAAATGAGAGTCGGCTGGACTAGAAAGCCAAAGAGTGGCGGTTCTGAAGGTGTGGTTAGGAGATGCCTGAAGGCGAGGGTGAGATGGCCTTGTAGGTAAGTGTGGAAAGGCGAGAAGGTAAGGGTTTAATGCGTTTGAATGCGAGGGTGTGATATGCCTGATGGCGAAGGTAGGCGGTACCAGAAGGTGAAGTTAGGTGGGGCTAGAAGACGAAGGTGTGCTGGTATTTAAGGCAATGGTTAGCTAGTTCTAAAAGTAAACGTGGGATCGGCCAAATAAAGATGTTGGGCTGAGCTGGAAGGGGGAAGGTCTTGAGGGCGAAGGTCGGATGGGTCTAAAGATGTAGGTCGGCTGCGCCTGAAGGCGTGAGTGGAATGGGACAGAAGGAGAGAGAGAGAGAGAGAGAGAGAGAGAGAGAGAGAGAGAGAGAGAGAGAGAGAGAGAGAGAGAGAGAGAGAGAGAGAGAGAGAGAGAGAGAGAGAGAGAGAGAGAGAGAGAGAGAGAGAGAGAGAGAGAGAGAGAGAGAGAGAGAGAGAGAGAGAGAGAGAGAGAGAGAGAGAGAGAGAGAGAGAGAGAATGGGCTAGAGGGTGAGGGGGAGTTTGAACTGAAAGCGAGTGTAGGATGGGTCTGAAGGCAAGGGTGATCTGGGTATGACTGTTAGAAAGAAAAGGTACAGAAGGCGAGGTGAGCTGGGCCAGAAGGAGAGGCTAGCTGGGCCTGAAGTTGAGCCTGAGATGGGGCAGAATACGGCGGTGCGCCGGGAGTGAAGACGAATTCTAAATAGTCCTTAATGAGAGTAATTGATGGTGTGCTCGGCCAGAGAAGCGATGATGGAATGGATCAGAAGGCAAGGATAGGATGGGCCTGAGGGCGATGGTCTGCTGATCTAATTGCGTGGGTGTGCTTTTCTTGAAGGGGAAGGTGGGAGGGCCTGAAGGTGTGGTTAGCTTGGATTGAGATGGAGGGTGGGTTGCAGGTGAAGATGGACTTGGCCTGAAGGCAAGGGTGGGGCCTGAAGACGTGGGTGGGGTGGATCAGGCGAGCATAGGCTGGGTCAGGTGTCGAAGGTGGGTTGGGCCTGTAGACGAGGATGATCTTGGCCTGAAGGGGAGTGTGAGCTTGACATGAAGGATAAGGTGGGAAGGGCTAGAAGAAAAGGTGGAATGGGTCTGTAGACGAGGGTGGGCGGAGCCTAATGAAAGGCTGAGCTACGTTTCAAGGGAAGAGTGTGATGGGCCAGAAGGCGTTGGTGGGATGTGTCTGAAGACGAGTTCGGTCAGGGCAAGATGGCGAGGATGGGCTCGCCTGGAAAGGGGAAGGTGGGTTGTGCTTGTAGACAAGGAAGCGCTAGGCCTGAAGGAGAGTGTCAGATTGACCTGAAAGGCTAAGGCTGGATTGGCCAGAAGACTGGGAGCTGAAGACTGGGAGTGAAGACGAATTTGAAATGGGCCTGAAGGAGAGCGAGGGTCGAGTCTAATGACGAGGCTGTGCTAGGCCTGAAATCGAGGTTGGGATTGGTCTGAATGCGTGGGTTTTTTCGGCCTGAATTGGATTGTGTGCTGGGCCAGCTAAGAAATGATTGACTGGGTGAGATGGCAAGGGTGGGGTAGTCCTAAAGCAGATGCTCTACTGATATAATTGTAAGGGTGTGTTTTCATGAGGGCGAGGCTAGGATGGGCTTGAAGGCGTGCTAGCTGGGTCTGAGATGCAAGGTGGGCCCGACGAGAAGGTGAAGATGAGCATGGCCTGAAGGCAAGGGTGGGATGCACCTGAAGACGTGGATGAGATGGGCCAGAAGGGGAGCATAGGCTGGGTTAGATGTCGAAGGTAGGTTGGGTCCGTAGACGAGAATGAGCTTGGCCTGAAGTGGAATGTGATCTTGACATGAAGGCTAAGGTGTTAAGGGCCAGAAGGCAAAGATGGGATGCGCTTGAAGACGAGGATGGGCGGAGATAGGTTTGAAGGCAAGAGTGGGATGGGCCAGAAGACGTTGGTGGGATGTGCCCGAAGACGAGTTCGGTCAGTGCAAGAAGGCGAGGATGGGCTCGGCTGGAAGGGTAAGGTGGGTTGTGCCTGTAGACGGGGAAGAGCTGGGCCTGATGTCTTCTTCAGGCCCAGCTCTTCCTGAAGGTTAGGTCGGATGGGCCAGAAGGCGATGGTGAGAAGGGCTTGAAGACGAAGGTAGGCTGGGCCTGAAAACGATGATGAGCTTGTCCTGTCATCAAGGTGGGGATAGGCAAGGAGAGGATGGAATGGGTTTGATGGCGAGGGTGGAATGAGCCAGAGGGTGAGGGGGAGCTGGGAATGAAAACAAGTATGGGATGGGTCTGAAGGCGAAGATGATCTGGGCATGACTGTTAGAAAGAAAAGGGACAGGCGAGGTGAGCCGAGCCTGAATTTGAGGCTGAGATGGGAGAGAATACGCCGGTGAGGTGGGAGTGAAGACGAATTTGAAATGGCCTTGAAGGAGAGTCATAGCTGGTTCTAATGATGAGGCTGTGCTTGGCCTGAATTCGAAGTTAGGATCGGTCTGAAGGCGTGGGTTTGCTGGGTCTAAAATGGGTGGTGTGCTGGGCCAGACAAGCGATGATGGACTGGGTGAGAAGGTAAGGGTGGGTGGGCCTGATGGCGATGGTCTGCTGATGTAATTGCGAGGGTGTGCTTTTCATGACGGCGAGGGTGGGATGGGCCTGAAGGCGTGGATAGGCTGGGCCAGGAGGCGAGCATGGGCTGGGCCAGAATGTTAGCTTGGGTTGGGTCATATATCGAAGGTGGGTTGGGCCTGTAGACGAAGATGATCTTGGCCTGAATGGGAGTGTGAGCCTGACATGAAGGCTAAAGTATGAAGGGCCAGAAGGCAAAGGTGGTTGGGCCTGAAGACGAGGGTTGGCGAAGCCTGAAGGGGAGGTTGAGCTAGGTTTGAAGGCACTAGTGGGATGGGCCAAAAGGCGTTGTTGGGATATGCCTGAAGACGAGCTCTGTCAGGGTAAGAATGCGAGTATGGGCTCGGCTGGAAGGGGAAGGTGGGTTGTGCTTGAAGACGAGCAAGATTTGGGCTTGCAGGAGAGTGTCAGATTGACCTGAAGGCTAAGGTCGGATGGGCTTGAAGACGAGGGTAGGCTGAGCATCAAAGCGATAAGGAGCTTGGACTGTCATCGAGGTCGGGATGGGCAAGAGGGACATGATGGAATGGGCTCAAGGGCGAGAGTGGGATGTGCCAGAGGGTGAGGGGGAGTATGGACTGAAAGCGGGTGTGGGATGGGTCTTAAGGCGAGGTGAACTGGGCCAGAAGGCGAGAGTGAGATGGGCCTGAGGTTGAGGTTGAGATGGAACAGAATACGCCGGTGAGGACGGGAGTGAAGACGAATTTTGCATAGGCCTAAAGGAGAGTGAGGGCTGGTTCTAATGACGAGGCTGTGCTTGGCCTTAATTCAAGGTTGTGATGGGTCTGAAGGTGTGGATTTGCTGGGCTAGAGATGCGATGATGGACTGTGTCAGAAGGCAAGGGTGGGGTGGTCCTGAAGGCGATGGTCTGCTGATCTAACTGATAGGGTTTGCTTTTCATGACAGCGAGGGTAGGATGGGCCTGAGGGTGTGATTAGCTGGGCCTGAGATGGAGAGTGGGCTGGACAAGAAGGTGACGATGGACTTGGTCTGAAGGAATGGGTGGGATGTGCCTGAAGGCATGGGTGGGATGTGCCTGAAAGCGTGGGTGGGCTGGGCCAGAAGGCGAGCATGGGCTGGGTCAGATGTCGAAGGTGGATTGGGCCTGTACACGAGGATGAGTTTGGCCTGAAGGGGAGTGTGAGCTTGATATGAAGGCTAAGGTGGGAAGGGCCAGAAGGCAAAGGTTGGATGGGCCTGGAGACGAGGGTGGGTGGGACCTGAATGGGAGGTTGAGCTAGACATAGGTTTGAAGTCAAGAGTGGGACTGGCCAGAAGGCGTTGGTGGGATGTGCCAGAAGACGAGTTACGTCAGCGCAAGAAGGAGAGTATGGGCTCGGCTGAAAGGGGAAGCTGAGTTGTGCCTGTAGAGAGGAAGAGCTAGGCCCGAAGGAGAGTGTCAGATTGACCTGAAGGCTAAATCGGATGGGCCAGAAGCGATGGGGAGACGGGCTTAAAGACTAAGGAAGGCTGGGGCTGAAATCGAGGATGAGCTTGACCTGTCATCGAGTTGGGGATGGGCAAAAAGCAGATGATGGAATGGGCTTGACAGCGAGGGTGGTATGGGTCAGAG
>NC_092243.1:22109202-22334202 GCF_036320965.1 Panulirus ornatus | reverse complement strand
AGGTTTGAGGAAAGGAACCGGGAAATGTTTTGGCTCTGAGTGAAACAAGCTAAGGGGTTTAAAGGGGAAAGAGGGGTTTTGGGGAAAGGGCTGGGGAGTAAAGTCAGGGGTTAGTGAGAGGACAAGAGAAGGGAAAGGGTAGCAATACCCCTGAAACAGGAGTTGTGGGGGGATGTGATAGAATTTTAAGAAAGTAAATTCTCGATTAATATGGGAAAAATTGGAAAGGGTTAATGGAGAGAGGTGGGTGATTATTGGTGCTTTTGAACCTGGGCATGAGAAGAAAGACATGAGAGGCAAGTGTTTTGGGACAGCTAAAGAGTTTTTAAAGGGTTTTGTTTGACGAGACCGGGTTATAGTGATGGGTGATTTAAATTGCAAAGGTAGTAATGTGGCAGTTGAGGGGAAAAATTGGTTCATGGGGTGTTCAGTGTTGGGGAAATGGAAATGGTGAAGAGCTTGGGAGGGTTTATGTGCTGAAAAAAGGACTGTTATTGGGAATACCTGGTTTAAAAAACGAGATATACATTAAAATACTTATGTTTAAATAGGAGAGATGGCCAGAGAGCGTTTTTGGATTACGTTTTTAATTGACAGGGTGCGAAAGAGAGCTTTTGGAGTTAATGTGCTGAGAGGTGCAAATGGAGGGGTGTCTGATCATTTTTTTGGGGGAGGTAAAGGGGAAGATTTGTAGGGTTTTCAGAAAAGAAGGGGGAATGTTGGGGTGAAAAGGTGGTGAGAGTAAGTGGTTGGGGGAAAGGGGAAATTTGTGGGGAAAATACCGGAGAGGCTGGGGGACAGAATGGAAAAAGGTGAGAACAAAGGAAGTAAGGGGAGTGGGGGAGGAAAATTTTTTGGGTGTATTTTGGGAATCAGTGATGGATTGCGCAAAAGATGTTGGGGGCATGAGAAGAGTGGGAGGTGGGTTTTTTAGAAAGGGTAGGAGTGGGGGGTTTAAGAAGTAAAAAGTATTAGTGAAAGAGAAAAGAGAGGGATTTGGACGATTTTTTCAGGGAAAAAATGCAATTGGGGTGGGGGGAAGTTTAAAAAAAAAAGAGACAGGAGGGCAAGAGAAAAGGGGCCCGAGGGGGAAAAAAAGGGCAAATGAGAGTTGGGGGGGAGAGAATATCAGTAAATTTTAGGGGGAATAAAAAGATGTTCGGAAGGAGGTAAATTTGGGGGCGTAAAAACAAGGGGGCAAATGGGGGAAATTTAGTGAAGGGCGAAATGGGGAGGTGTAAAAAGAGGGTGAGTGAAAAAGGGGATGGAATGAGTATTTTGAAGGTTTGTTGAATGTGTTTGATGGGAAAAGTGGCAGAATAGGGGGGGTTTTGGTCGAGGTGGTGTGCAAAGTGAGAGGGTTAGGGGAAAAAAATTTGGTAAACAGAGAAGAGGTAGTAAAAACTTTGGGAAGATGAAAGCCCGGGAAGGCAGAAGGGTTTTGGGTGGATTGCCCGTGGAATTTATTAAAAAAGGGGGGGGGACTGTAATTTTTGGGCTGGTTGGTAAGGTTATTTAAAAGTTTGTATGGGCTCATGGTGAGGTTTTCCTGGGATTGGCGGAATGCGTGTTTGTGCCATTGTACAAAGGCAAAAAGGGGGTAAGAGTGAGTGCCCCAAAATTACAGAGGTATAAATTTGTTGAGTATTCCTGGTAAAAATTATATGGGAAAGGGGATTGATTGAGAGGGGGAAGGCATGTACAGAGCATCAGATTGGGGAAGAGCAGTGGGTTTCAGAAGTGGTAGAGGATGGGGTGGTCGGTGTTTGCTTTAAGAAGTATGTGAGAAATCTTAGAAAAGAAAATGGTTTGTAGTAGCATTTTGGATCGGGAGAGGCATATGAAAGTTGTAGAGAGCCTGGGAAGGTATTAAGAATATATGGTGTGGGGGGAAGTTGTTAAAGCATGAAAAGTTTTTATCGAGGATGTAAGGCAGTGTAGTGTAGGAAGAGAGGAAAATTTTGGTTCTATGAATGTGGTTTGGGGGCAGGGGTGTGTGATGCTCCAGGTTTTAATTTTGTTTATGGATGGGGTTTTTGGGGAGGAAAATGCAAATTTTTGGGAAAAGAGGGAAAGTATGAAGTCTTTGGGGGGTGAGGAGTTTGGGGAAATGAGTGTTTTTGTTCGCTGATGTACGCCTGGGCTGATTCATGTGAAAACTGCAAAAGCTGGTGAGATTTTGGAAAAGGTGGGGAAGAAAAAAGTTAAGAGTAAAGTGAATAAGGCAATTTTATTGGGTACAGTAGGGGTGGGGGTCAATCAATTTGGGAGGTGATTTGAATGGAGAAAAACGGGAGGAAGTGAAGTGTTTTAGATTTCTGGGGTGGATCGGGCGCGGATGGAACCATGGAAGGGAAGTGGACATGGGGTGGGGGAGGGGGCGAAAATTTTGGGGGCCTTGAAAATTTTGGGAAATCGAGAACATTATCTGGGGAAAGAAAAAAGGGGTATGTTTGGGGGAATAGGGTTCCAACAATGTTGTATGGTTGCGAGGGTGGGCTATGGTAAGTTGTGCGCAGGGGATGGATTGGGAAATGAGAGTTTGAGGACAATGTGTGGTGTGAGGGGGTTTACGAGTAAGTAAGTAAGGGTAAGAGGAGTGTGGAAATAAAAAAGCGTGGTTGAGAGAGCAGAAGAGGGTGTTTTGAAATGGGTTTGGGGACTGGAGAGAAAGAGTGAGGGGGAAAAAAATTTACCAAGAGGGTATATGTTCGGAGGGGAGGGAACAGGAGAAGAGGGGGACCAAATTTGGGGGTGGAAAGATGGATGAAAAAGATTTTGTTGATCGGGGGCCCGAACTGCAGGGGTGAAAGGAGGGGAAGGAATAGGTGAATTGGAGCATGTGGTATACCGGGGGTTTACGCTGCAGTGGATTGAACAAGGATGTGAAGGTCGGGGTAAACCATGGAAAGCTGTGTAGGTATGTTATTTTTTTTGTGTGGACGTTGTATTACATGGTATTGGGGGGGGGGGGGGATTTTTTGTCTGTTTCCTTGCGCTACCCCCGCAAACGCGGGAGCCGACAAAGTATAAAAAAAAAAAAAAAAAAAAAAATATTAATTTTATTAAAATTATATATAATATATATATATAATTATAACCAATCGGAAACCCAAAAAACAATTGCGCAAACAAGATTAAACATCAAAGAATAAAGCTATAATATTAAGCCCTTTACGAAACGGAAGCCCCAACTGAAGCGTTTGAAAACCCCCCCCCCCTAAAAAAAAAAAAACTGTAGCTTTCTTTCAAGCCAGTACATTGCTCAAAACCACAATAGAATCATCTGGCAAAAGGGAAAAATTAATTTAACAATTTCAACGTATTTTGAAGCCACTATGGCACGTCGAAAACCAAAAATATCGTCTGACGCTGGCCAGAACAAAACCCAAACTAATCTTTTTTTAAAGCTTTCTAGTTACCCTAAAGCCCAGTACAATCATCTGGTGAATGAAGAAAAAATTCCAAAAAGGGAAGCTTTAATTTGAAGCCCTTTGGTGTGCTTAAAACCATACGTGAACCGTCTAGCAACAGCTACACAATAGTTACAAAAAGGCTTTATTTTGAAGCCCTTTGAACAACGACAAATCCCAAGGGAACGACGGAAGATCCAAAAACAAAAGTTCCAAACTGTAGCTTAACTTTGAAGTTTTCTAGTCTACCCTAAACCTAATTGAATAATCTATCGTCAAAAATAGCAAAATATCCAAAACTAAGCTTAATTTTGAAGGCACTGGGCTACCCCAAACCCCAATAAAATTTTCTTCGCCAGCACGAGAAAAATCTCAAAAGAAGCTTCACTTTCAATCTCTATGAGCCAGACAACCTCAATAGAATCAAACGTAACCCAGAAAAAGTCCCTAACTAAAGCTGTCCTTTGGGCAGCTCAATCCCAACGTAATCGTCTATGCAAGCCAAAAATAATAGTGAAGCTCTACTTTGAAGGCCCTTGGCCAGTCCATAGAGTAGAATTAACTCCTCAGGATCAAAGAAAACTCCCAATTTCACACTATTTTAAAAGTCCTATGGGCCTCGTAAAATCAAGAACAGTTGGCTGGGACCACTCAAATGAAAAGGGCCAAAGAAAACCTATTACTTTAAACCAAGTGGCCTTGTGAAGTACCAAAGAATCGTCTGCTTCCACCCAAAACTATTTTTTAAAAGAAAAACTTTAATTTCATTACTTTGGACCAGGCGAAAACCGAAGGTTTCTTTTTTGGAGTGGGAAAAGTGTCTCAAACTGATGCTTTACTTTGAAGCCCTGAGGGCAAAGCAAAAGCCTAAGGGCCACGAAAAACCACAGCAGATTCGTTTCCTACTAACAAAGAAAAAATCTAGAAACTGAAGCTTTACTTTGCAACCCCTGGACCAAGCCAAAACCCAATGAAAATCTCTGACGCTAGCCTCAAAAATTAACCCAAACTGATGCTTTATTTTTTTACCCCCCCAATTCACGCTAAACCACAATAGAATCTTTTACCACGGCTTGAATAGAAGAATCAAACTAAAGCTCAGTTTTGAAGCTAGAAATGGTCAACGCCCAAACACGCATGAAATCCTCTGACGCCGGGAAAACAAATTCACAAACTGAAGCTTTACTTTCAAGCCCCCCGGGGCTACGCTAAACCTCAATAGAATCATCTAGCGCCAGCTACACCAAAAATCCCAAAAGAAACTTTATTTTGAAATCTCGGGGACACCCAAAAAAACAATAGAATTGTTAGCGACATCAAAAAAAAAAATAAAAGAGAAAAAAGCTTTACTTCCAAGCCCTTTGGACCACAATAAACCCAAAGGTCATCATCTGGCGGAGCCAGAACAAAAGTCCGAAACAGAAACTGATTTTTGAAGCTTTGGGCTCACTTCCAAATCCTAATAGATTCTTCTGTCGTCAACCAGAACAAAAAGTCCAAATCTGAAGTCTTACTTTGAAGCCCCTTGGGCTACGTAAGACCATAATAGAATCATTATCTTGTGTAGGCGAAGGTGAAGATATGTAGAAGTTTTCAGAAAAAATGAGAATGTTGGGGTGAAAAGAGTGGTGAGAGTAAGTGAGCTTAGGAAGGAGACTTGTGTGAGGAAGTACTAGGAGAGACTCAGAACAGAATGGAAAAAGGTGAGAACAAAGGACGTAAGGGGAGTGGAGAGCAATGGATGTATTTAGGGAAGCAGTGATGGCTTGCGCAAAAGATGCTTGTGGCATGAGAAGCGTGGGAGGTGGGAGATTAGAAAGGGTAGTGAGTGGTGGGATGAAGAAGTAACATTATTAGTGAAAGAGAAGAGAGAGGCATTTGGACGATTTTTTGCGGGGAAATAAGTAAATTACTGGGATATGTATAAAGAAAGAGGCAGGAGTCAAGAGAAAGGTGCAAGAGGTGAAAAAGAGGGCAAATGAGAGTTGGGATGAGAGAGTATCATTAAATTTCAGGGAGAATAAAAAAAATATTTTGGAAGGAGGTAATTAAAGTGCGCAAGACAAGGCAACAAATGGGAAACTTCAGTGAAGGGGACAAATGGGGTAGTAATAACAAGTAGTGGGATGTGAGAAGGAGATGGAGTGAGTATTTTGAAGGTCTGTTGAATGTGTTTAATGATAGAGTAGCAGATATAGGGTGTTTTGGTCGAGGTGCTGTGCAAACTGAGAGGGTTAGGGAAAATGATTGGTAAAGAGAGAAGAGGTAGTAAAAGCTTTGCGGAAGATAATGCCAGAAAGGCAGCGGTTTGGATGGTATTGCAGTGGAATTTATTAAAAAAGGGGTGACTGTATTGTTGATTGGTTGGTAAGGTTATTTAATTTATGTATGACTCATAGTGAGGTGCCTCAGGATTGGCGGAAAGCTTGCATAGTGCCATTGTACAAAGGCAAAGGGATGAAAGTGAATGCTCAAATTACAGAGGTATAAGTTTGTTGAGTATTCCTGGAAATTGCATGGGAGGGTATTGATTGAGACGGTGAAGCCATGTACAGGCATCAGATTGGGAAGAGTAGTGGGTTTCAGAAGTGGTAGAGGATGTGTGGATCAGGTGTTTGCTTTGAAATATGTAGTGGGAAATAATTAGAAAAGCAAATGGATTTGTATGTAACATTTGTAGATCTGGAGAAGGCATATGATAGAGTTGATAGAGATGCTCTGTGGAAGGTATTAAGATACATGGTGTGGGAGGCAAGTTGTAAGAAGCAGTGAAAAGGTTTTATCGAGGATGTAAGATATGTGTACGTGTAGGAAGAGTGGAAAGTGATTCGTTCTCCAGCGAAAGTAGATTTGCGGCAGAAATGTGTGCTGTCTCCATGGTAGTAAATTTGTTTATGGATGGGGTTGTTAGGGAGTTGAATGCAAGAGTTTTGGAAAAAGGGGCAAGTAATGCAGTCAGTTGTGGATGAGAGTGCTTGGAGGTGAGTCAGTTGTTGTTCGCTGATGATACAGCACTGGCAGGTGATTCATGTGAGAAACTGCAGAAGCTCGTGACTGAGTTCTGTAAAGTTTGTGAAGAAGAAAGCTGAGAGTAAACGTGAATAAGAGCAAGGTTATTAGGTACAGTAGGGTTGAGGGACAAATCAATTTGGGAGAAAAACTGGAGGAAATGAAGTTTTTGGATATCTGGGAGTGGATTTGGCAGCGGATGGAACCATGCAAGTGGAAGTGAATCATAGGGTGGGGGAGGGTGGCCAAAATTCTGGAGGCATTGAAGAATGTGTGGAAGGCGAGAACATTATCTCGGAAAGCAAAAATGGGTATGCTTGAAGGAATAGTGGTTCCAACAATGTTTATGGTTGCAAGGCCTGGGCTACGGATAGAGTTGTGCGAGGAGGGTGGATGTGCTGGAAATGAGATGTTTGAGGACAATATGTGGTGTGAGGTGGTTTGATCGAGTGGGTAATAAAAGAGTAAGAGAGATGTGTGGTAATAAAAAGATGTGGTTGAGAGAGCAGAAGGGGGTGTTTTGAAATGGTTTGGTCACAGGGAGAGAATGAGTGAGGAAAGATTGACAAAGAGGATATATATGTCAGAGGTTGAAGGAACAAGAAGTGGAAGACCAAATTGGGGGTGGAAATATGGAATGAAAAACATTTTGAGTGATCTTGGCCAGAACATGCAGGATGTGAAAAGCGTGCAAGGAATAGAGTGAATTGGAACGATGTGGTATACCGGGTCGACGTGTTGTCAATGGATTAGAACCAGAGTATGTGAAGTGTCTGGGTAAACCACGGAAAGTTCTTGTGGGCCTGGATGTGGAAAGGTAGCTGTGGTTTCAGTGCATTATTACATGACAGCTAGAGACTGAGTGTGAACGAATGTGGCCTTTGTTGTGTTTTCCTCGCGCAACCTCGCGCACATGAGGGGGAGGGGTTTTATTCATGTGTGACGGACTGGCGATGGGAATGAATAAAGGCAGATAGTATGAATTACATACATGTGTATATATGAAATATGTTTGTGTGTGTATATATAAGTATACGTTCAGATGTATAGGTATGTACATTTGCGTGTGTAAAGCAATAAATATGAATATTGCGATAAAGCAATAAATATTGAATATATATATATATATATATATATAATATATATATATATAAATATATATATATAAATATATATAATATAATATATATAATATATAAATATATAATTCAATATTCATTGCTTTATCGCTGTCTCCCGCGTTAGCGAGGTAGCGCAAAGAAAGGGAAACGAAAGAATGGCCCAACATACCCATATACACATGTATAAACTTACACGTCCACACATGTAAACATACATGTGTATACATCTCAATGTACACAAAATATATACACACAGAGACATATACATATATACACATGTACATAATTCATACTGTCTGCCTTTATTTATTCCCATCGCCACCCTGCGACACAGGGAATAACAACCCCCTTTCCCACTCATGTGTGCGAGGTAGCGCTAGGAAAAGACAACAAAGGCCCCATTCATTCACACTCAGTCTCTAGCTGTCATGTAATAATGCACCGAAAACACAGCTCCCTTTCCACATCCAGGTCCCACAGGACTTTCCATGGTTTACCTCAGACGCTTCACATGCCCTTCAATCCATTGACAGCACGTCGACCCCGGTATACCACAGCGTTCCAATTCACTCTATTCCTTGCACGCCTTTCACCCTCCTGCATGTTCAGGCCCCGATCATACAAAATCTTTTTCACTCCATCTTTCCACCTCCAATTTAGTCTCCCACTTCTCGTTCCCTCCACCTCTGACACACATATCCTCTTGGTCAATCTTTCCTCACTCATTCTCTCCATGTGACCAAACCATTTCAAAACACCCTCTTCTGCTCTCTCAACCACGCTCTTTTTATTATCTCATATCTCTCTTACCCTTACATTACTTACTCGATCATACCACCTCACACCACATATTGTCCTCAAACATCTCATTTCCATCACATCCACATTCCTGCGCAGAACGTATTCAATAGCCCACGTCTCGCAACTATACAACATTGTTGGAACCAATATTCCTTCAAACATACTCATTTTTGCTTTCCGAGATAATGTTCTCGACTTCCAAACATTCTTCAAGGCTCCCAGAATTTTCGCCCCCTCCCCCACCCTATGATTCACTTCCGCTTCCATGGTTCCATCCGATGCCAGATCCAATCCCAGATATCTAAAACACTTTACTTCCTCCAGTTTTTCTCCATTCAAACTTACCTCCCAATTGACTTGACCCTCAACCCTACTGTACCTAATAACCTTGCTCTTATTAACATTTACTCTTAACTTCCTTCTTTCACACACTTTACCAAACTCAGTCACCAGCTTCTGCAGTTTCTCACATGAATCAGCCACCAGCGCTGTATCATCAACGAACAAAAACTGACTCTCTTCCCAAGCTCTCTCATCCACAACAGACTGCATACTTGCCCCTCTTTCCAGAACTCTTGCATTCACTTCCCTAACAACCCCAACCATAAACAAATTAAACAGCCATGGAGACATCACACACCCCTGCCGCAAACCTACATTCACTGAGAACCATTCACTTTTCTCTCTTCCTACACGTACACATGCCTTACATCTTCGATAAAAACGTTTCACTGCTTCTAACAACTTGGCTCCCACACCATATATTCTTAATACCTTCCACAAAGCATCTCTATCAACTCTGTCATATGACTTCTCCAGGTCCATAAATGCTACATACAAATCCATTTGCTTTTCTAAGTAATTCTCACATATATTCTTCAAAGCAAACAACGGGTCCACACATCCTCTACCACTTCTGAAACCACACTGCCCTTCCCCAATCTGATGCTTGTACATGCCTTCACCCTCTCAATCAATACCCTCCCATATAGTTTACCGGGAATACACACGAATATATATGTAAATATATATAAATATATATATATATATATATATATATATATATATATATATATATAATATATAATATATATATATAATATATATATATATATATATATATATATAATATAATATATATATATTAATATATATATATTCCTTTGGAATGTTTTGGATGTTAATGTGCTGAGAGGTGCAACTGGAGGGATGTCTGATCATTATCTTGTGGAGGCTAAGGTGAAGATTTGTATGGGTTTTCGGAAAAAAAGAGTGAATGTTGGGGTGAAGAGGGTGGTGAGAGTAAGTGAGCTTGGGAAGGAGACTTGTGTGAGGAAGTACCAGGAGAGACTGAGTACAGAATGGAAAAAGGTGAGAACAATGGAAGTAAGGGGAGTGGGGGAGGAATGGGATGTATTTAGGGAATCAGTGATGGATTGCGCAAAAGATGCTTGTGGCATGAAAAGAGTGGAAGTGGGTTGATTAGAAAGGGTAGTGAGTGGTGGGATGAAGAAGTAAGAGTATTAGTGAAAGAGAAGAGAGAGGCATTTGGACGGTTTTTGCAGGGATTAAAATACAGTTCAGTGGGAGACGTATATAAGAAAGAGACAGGAGGTCAAGAGAAAGGTGCAAGAGGTGAAAAAAAGGGCAAATGAGAGTTGGGGTGAGAGAGTATCATTAAATTTTAGGGAGAATAAAAAGATGTTCTGGAAGGAGGTAAATAAAGTGCGTAAGACAAGGGAGCAAATGGGAATTTCAGTGAAGGGCGCAAATGGGGAGGTGATAACAAGTAGTGGTGATGTGAGAAGGAGATGGAGTGAGTATTTTGAAGGTTTGTTGTATGTGTTTGATGATAGAGTGGCAGATATAGGGTGTTTTGGTCGAGGTGGTGTGCAAAGTGAGAGGGTTAGGGAAAATGATTTGGTAAACAGAGAAGAGGTAGTGAAAGCTTTGCGGAAGATGAAAGCCGGCAAGGCAGCAGGTTTGGATGGTATTGCAGTGGAATTTATTAAAAAAAAGGGGATGACTGTGTTGTTGACTGGGTGGTAAGGTTATTTAATGTATGTATGACTCACGGTGAGGTGCCTGAGGATTGGCGGAATGCGTGCATAGTGCCATTGTACAAAGGCAAAGGGGATAAGAGTGAGTGCTCAAATTACAGAGGTATAAGTTTGTTGAGTATTCCTGGTAAATTATATGGGAGGGTATTGATTGAGAGGGTGAAGGCATGTACAGAGCATCAGATTGGGGAAGAGAAGTGTGGTTTCAGAAGTGGTAGAGGATGTGTGGATCAGGTTTTTGCTTTGAAGAATGTATGTGTGAAATACTTAGAAAAGCAAATGGATCTGTATGTAGCATTTATGGATCTGGAAAAGGCATATGATAAGAGTTGATAGAGATGCTCTGTGGAAGGTATTAAGAATATATGGTGTGGGAGGCAAGTTGTTAGAAGCAGTGAAAAGTTTTTATCGAGGATGTAAGGCATGTGTACGTGTAGGAAGAGAGGAAAGTGATTGGTTCTCAGTGAATGTAGGTTTGCGGCAGGGGTGTGTGATGTCTCCATGGTTGTTTAATTTGTTTATGGTTGGGGTTGTTAGGGAGGTGAATGAACGAGTTTTGGAAAGAGGGGCGAGTATGAAGTCTGTTGGGGATGAGAGAGCTTGGGAAGTGAGTCAGTTGTTGTTCTCTGATGATACAGCGCTGGTGGCTGATTCATGTGAGAAACTGCAGAAGCTGGTGACTGAGTTTGGTAAAGTGTGTGAAAGAAGAAAGTTAAGAGTAAATGTGAATAAGAGCAAGGTTATTAGGTACAGTAGGGTTGAGGGTCAAGTCAATTGGGATGTGAGTTTGAATGGAGAAAAACTGGAGGAAGTGAAGTGTTTTAGATATCTGGGAGTTGATCTGGCAGCGGATGGAACCATGGAAGCGGAAGTGGATCATAGGGTGGGGGAGGGGGCGAAAATTCTGGGAGCCTTGAAGAATGTGGGGAAGTCGAGAACATTATCTCGGAAAGCAAAAATGGGTATGTTTGAAGGAATAGTGGTTCCAACAATGTTGTATGGTTGCGAGGCGTGGGCTATGGATAGAGTTGTGCGCAGGAGGATGGATGTGCTGGAAATGAGATGTTTGAGGACAATGTGTGGTGTGAGGTGGTTTGATCGAGTGAGTAACGTAAGGGTAAGAGAGATGTGTGGAAATAAAAAGAGCGTGGTTGAGAGAGCAGAATAGGGTGTTTTGAAATGGTTTGGGCACATGGAGAGAATGAGTGAGGAAAGATTGACCAAGAGGATATATGTGTCGGAGGTGGAGGGAACGAGGAGAAGAGGGAGACCAAATTGGAGGTGGAAAGATGGAGTGAGAAAGATTTTGTGTGATCGGGGCCTGAACATGCAGGAGGGTGAAAGGCGTGCAAGGAATAGAGTGAATTGGAGCGATGTGGTATACCGGGGTTGACGTGCTGTCAGTGGATTGAATCGGGGCATGTGAAGCGTCTGGGGTAAACCATGGAAAGCTGTGTAGGTATGTATATTTGCGTGTGTGGACGTATGTATATACATGTGTATGGGGGTGGGTTGGGCCATTTCTTTCGTCTGTTTCCTTGCGCTACTTCACAAACGCGGGAGACAGCGACAAAGCAAAAAAAAAAAAAAAAAAATATATTCCTATGAGTCCACGGGGAAAATGAAACACAAAAAGTTCCCAAGTGCACTTTCGTGTAATAATCACATCATCAGGGAGACACAAGACAGAAATATAACAGTCAGTTGATATGCATCGAAGAGACGAAGCTAGGACGCCATTTGGTGAACGTGATTGTCCATGGACAATCACATGTATATATATATATATATATATATATATATATATATATATATATATATATATATATATATATATATATATATATATTATATATATATATATATATATATATATATATATATATATATATATATATATATATATATATATATATATATATATATATATATATATATATATATATATATATATATATATATATAATATATATATATATATATATATTTATATATATATATATATATATATATATATATATATATATATATATATATATATATATATATATATATATATATATATATATATATCTACATATATATATATATATATATATATATATATATATATATATATATATATATTTTTTTTTTTTTTTTTTTCATACTATTCGCCATTTCCCGCGATAGCGAGGTAGCGTTAAGAACAGAGGACTGGGCCTATATATATATATATATATATATATATATATATATATATATATATATATATATATATATATATATATATATATATATATATATATTTTTTTTTTTTTTTTTTCCAAAAGAAGGAACAGAGAATTGGGCCAGGTGAGGGTATTCCCTCAAAGGCCCAGTCCTCTGTTCTTAATGCTACCTCGCTAACGCGGGAAATGGCGAATAGTTTAAAAAAAAAAAAAAAAAATATATATATATATATATATATATATATATATGTATATATATATATATATATATATATATATATATATATATATATATATATATATATATATATATATATATATATATATATATATATATATATATATATATATATACATATATATATATATATATATATATATATATATATATATATATATATATATATATATATATACATATATATATATATATATATATATATATATATATATATATATATATATTTTTTTTTTTTTTTTTTAAACTATTCGCCATTTCCCGCGTTAGCGAGGTAGCGTTAAGAACAGAGAACTGGGCCACTGAGGGAATATCCTCACCTGGCCCCCTTCTTTGTTCCTTCTTTTGGAAAATTAAAAAAAATTGAGAGGGGAGGATTTCCAGCCCCCCGCTCCCTCCCCTTTTAGTCGCCTTCTACGACACGCAGGGAATACGTGGGAAGTATTCTTTCTCCCCTATCCCCAGGGATATATATATATATATATATATATATATATATATATATATATATATATATATATATATATATATATATATATATATATATATATATATATATATATATACATGAGTCAGTTGTTGTTCGCTGATGATACAGCGCTGGTGGCTGATTCATGTGAGAAACTGCAAAAGCTGGTGACTGAGTTTGGTAAAGTGTGTGAAAGAAGAAAGTTAAGAGTAAATGTGAATAAGAGCAAGGTTATTAGGTACAGTAGGGTTGAGGGTCAAGTCAATTGGGAGGTAAGTTTGAATGGAGAAAAACTGGAGGAAGTAAAGTGTTTTAGATATCTGGGAGTGGATCTGGCAGCGGATGGAACCATGGAAGCGGAAGTGGATCATAGGGTGGGGGAGGGGGCGAAAATCTGGGAGCCTTCAAGAATGTGTGGAAGTCGAGAACATTATCTCGGAAAGCAAAAATGGGTATGTTTGAAGGAATAGTGGTTCCAACAATTTTGTATGGTTGCGAGGCGTGGGCTATGGATACAGTTGTGCGCAGGAGGGTGGATGTGCTGGAAATGAGATGTTTGAGGACAATATGTGGTGTGAGGTGGTTTGATCGAGTAAGTAACGTAAGGGTAAGAGAGATGTGTGGAAATAAAAAGAGCGTGGTTGAGAGAGCAGAAGAGGGTGTTTTGAAGTGGTTTGGGCACATGGAGAGAATGAGTGAGGAAAGATTGACCAAGAGGATATATGTGTCGGAGGTGGAGGGATCGAGGAGAAGTGAGAGACCAAATTGGAGGTGGAAAGATGGAGTGAAAAAGATTTTGTATGATCGGGGCCTGAACATGCAGGAGGGTGAAAGGAAGGCAAGGAATAGAGTGAATTGGATCGATGTGGTATACCGGGGTTGACGTGCTGTCAGTGGATTGAATCAGGGCATGTGAAGCGTCCGGGGTAAACCATGGAAAGCTTTGTAGGTATGTATATATATATATATATATATATATATATATATATATATATATATATATATATATATATATATATATATATATATATATATATATATATGTGTGTGTTCTGTTCGGAAACAACCGATAGACCCCGTTGCTCACCATAGTGAGACGAAGGGTATCCGAGTACTTAGTACTTCGAATAGTTGTTTCCTATTATACAGTCCCGTAGCCTAGCGGTTAGCATGCCTGCCTCTTGCACAAGGGGTCCCAGGTTTGATCCTGGCTGATGGAGCTTTGTATGTTCTATGAAGGTGCGCGTTCATATACACTTTATTCGTATATATATATATATATATATATATATATATATATATATATATATTTTTTTTTTTTTTTTTTCATACTATTCGCTATTTGCCGCGTTAGCGAGGTAGCATTATGAACAGAGGACTGAGCCTTTAAGGAAATATCCTCACTTAGCCCCCTTCTCTGTTCCTTTCTTTTGGAAAATTGAAAATGAGAGGGAAGGATTTCCAGCCCCCCGCTCCCATATATATATATATATATATATATGTATGTTGTTTGGTTGCGCGGCGTGTGCTATGGATAGAGTTGTGCGTAGGAGAGTGGATGTGCTGGAAATGAGATGTTTGAGGACAGTATATGGTGTGAGGTGGTTTGATCGAGTAAGCAATGTAAGGGTAAGAGAGATGTGTGGAAATAAAAAGAGCTTCGTTGAGAGAGCAGAAGAGGGTGTTTTGAGATGGTTTGGGCACATGGAGAGAATGAGTAGGGAAAGATTGCCCAAGAGGATATATGTGTCGGAGGTGGAGGGAATGAGAAATGGGAGACCAAATTTGAGGTGGAAAGATGGAGTGAAAAAGATTTTGATTGATTGGGGCCTGTACATGCAGGAAGGTGAAAGGGCGGGCAAGGAATAGAGTGAATTGGATCGATGTAGTATACCGGGGTCGACGGGCTTTCAATGGATTGAATCAGGGCATGTGAAGCGTCTGGGGTAAACCATGGAAGTTCTGTGGGGCCTGGATGTGGAAAGGGAGCTGTGGTTTCGGGCATTATTACATGACAGCTAGAGGCTGAGTGTGAAGGAATGGGTCCTTTGATGTCTTTTCCTAGCGGTACCTCGCACACATGAGGGGGGAGGGGGTTGTTATTCCATGTGTGGCGAGGTGGCGATGGGAACAAATAAAGGCAGACGGTAAGAATTATATACATGTCCATATATGTATATGTCTGTGTGTGTATATATATGTGTGCATTGAGATGTATAGGTATGTAAATTTGCGTGTGTGGACGTGTATGTATATACATGTGTATGTGGGTGGGCTGGGCCATTTCTTTCGTCTGTTTCCTTGCGCTACCTCGGAAACGCGGGAGACAGCAACAAAGCAAAATAGATAAATATATATATATATATATATATATATATATATATATATATATATATATTAACTTTCTAAAATGGGAAACAGAAGAAGGAGTCACGCGGGGAGTGCTCATCCTCCTCGAAGGCTCAGAGTGGGGTGCCTAAATGTGTGTGGATGTAACCAAGATGTGAAAAAGGAGAGATAGGTAGTATGTTTGAGGAAAGGAACCTGGATGTTCTGGCTCTGAGTGAAACTAAGCTCAAGGGTAAAGGGGAAGAGTGGTTTGGGAATGTCTGGGGAGTAAAGTCAGGGGTTAGTGAGAGGACAAGAGCAAGGGAAGGAGTAGCAATACTCCTGAAACAGGAGTTGTGGGAGTATGTGATAGAATGTAAGAAAGTAAATTCTCGATTAATATGGGTAAAACTGAAAGTTAATGGAGAGAGGTGGGTGATTATTGGTGCATATGCACCTGGGCATGAGAAGAAAGATCATGAGAGGCAAGTGTTTTGGGAGCAGCTGAATGAGTATGTTAGTGGTTTTGATGCACGAGACCGGGTTATAGTGATGGGTGATTTGAATGCAAAGGTGAGTAATGTGGCAGTTGAGGGAATAATTGGTGTACATGGGGTGTTCAGTGTTGTAAATGGAAATGGTGAAGAGCTTGTAGATTTATGTGCTGAAAAAGGACTGATGATTCGGAATACCTGGTTTAAAAAGCGAGATATACATAAGTATACTTATGTAAGTAGGAGAGATGGCCAGAGAGCGTTATTGGATTACGTGTTAATTGACAGGCGTGCGAAAGAGAGACTTTTGGATGTTAATGTGCTGAGAGGTGCAACTGGAGGGATGTCTGATCATTATCTTGTGGAGGCTAAGGTGAAGATTTGTATGTGTTTTCAGAAAAGAAGAGTGAATGTTGGGGTGTAGAGGGTGGTGAGAGTAAGTGAGCTTGGGAAGGAGACCTGTGTGAGGAAGTACCAGGAGAGACTGAGTACAGAATGGAAAAAGGTGAGAACAATGGAAGTAAGGGGAGTGGGGGAGGAATGGGATGTATTTAGGGAATCAGTGATGGATTGCGCAAAAGATGCTTGTGGCATGAGAAGAGTGGGAGGTGGGTTGATTAGAAAGGGTAGTGAGTAGTGGGATGAAGAAGTAAGAGTATTAGTGAAAGAGAAGAGAGAGGCATTTGGACGATTTTTGCAGGGAAAAAATGCAATTGAGTGGGAGATGTATAAAAGAAAGAGACAGGAGGTCAAGAGAAAGGTGCAAGAGGTGAAAAAAAGGGCAAATGAGAGTTGGGGTGAGAGAGCTATCAGTAAATTTTAGGGAGAATAAAAAGATGTTCTGGAAGGAGGTAAATAAAGTGCGTAAGACAAGGGAGCAAATGGGAACTTCAGTGAAGGGCGCAAATGGGGAGGTGATAACAAGTAGTGGTGATGTGAAAAGGAGATGGAGTGAGTATTTTGAAGGTTTGTTGAATGTGTTTGATGATAGAGTGGCAGATATAGGGTGTTTTGGTCGAGGTGGTGTGCAAAGTGAGAGGGTTAGGGAAAATGATTTGGTAAACAGAGAAGAGGTAGTGAAAGCTTTGCGGAAGATGAAAGCCGGCAAGGCAGCAGGTTTGGATGGTATTGCAGTGGAATTTATTAAAAAAGGGGGTGACTGTATTGTGGACTGGTTGGTAAGGTTATTTAATGTATGTATGACTCATGGTGAGGTGCCTGAGGATTGGCGGAATGCGTGCATAGTGCCATTGTACAAAGGCAAAGGGGATAAGAGTGAGTGCTCAAATTACAGAGGTATAAGTTTGTTGAGTATTCCTGGTAAATTATATGGGAGGGTATTGATTGAGAGGGTGAAGGCATGTACAGAGCATCAGATCGGGGAAGAGCAGTGTGGTTTCAGAAGTGGTAGAGGATGTGTGGATCAGGTGTTTGCTTTGAAGAATGTATGTGAGAAATACTTAGAAAAGCAAATGGATTTGTATGTAGCATTTATGGATCTGGAGAAGGCATATGATAGAGTTGATAGAGATGCTCTGTGGAAGGTATTAAGAATATATGGTGTGGGAGGCAAGTTGTTAGAGGCAGTGAAAAGTTTTTATCGAGGATGTAAGGCATGTGTACGTGTAGGAAGAGAGGAAAATGATTGGTTCTCAGTGAATGTAGGTTTGCGGCAGGGGTGTGTGATGTCTCCATGGTTGTTTAATTTGTTTATGGATGGGGTTGTTAGGGAGGTAAATGCAAGAGTTTTGGAAAGAGGGGCAAGTATGAAGTCTGTTGGGGGTGAGAGAGCTTGGGAAGTGAGTCCGTTGTTGTTCGCTGATGATACAGCGCTGGTGGCTGATTCATGTGAGAAACTGCAGAAGCTGGTGACTGAGTTTAGTAAAGTGTGTGGAAGAAGAAAGTTAAGAGTAAATGTGAATAAGAGCAAGGTTATTAGGTACAGTAGGGTTGAGGGTCAAGTCAATTGGGAGGTGAGTTTGAATGGAGAAAAACTGGAGGAAGTGAAGTGTTTTAGATATCTGGGAGTGGATCTGGCAGCGGATGGAACCATGGAAGCGGAAGTGGATCATAGGGTGGGGGAGGGGGCGAAAATTCTGGGGGCCTTGAAGAATGTCTGGAAGTCGAGAACATTATCTCGGAAAGCAAAAATGGGTATGTTCGAAGGAATAGTGGTTCCAACAATGTTGTATGGTTGCGAGGCGTGGGCTATGGATAAAGTTGTGCGCAGGAGGATGGATGTGCTGGAAATGAGATGTTTGAGGACAATGTGTGGTGTGAGGTGGTTTGATCGAGTGAGTAACGTAAGGGTAAGAGAGATGTGTGGAAATAAAAAGAGCGTGGTTGAGAGAGCAGAAGAGGGTGTTTAGAAGTGGTTTGGGCACATGGAGAGAATGAGTGAGGAAAGATTGACCAAGAGGATATATGTGTCGGAGGTGGAGGGAACGAGGAGAAGAGGGAGACCAAATTGGAGGTGGAAAGATGGAGTGAAAAAGATTTTGTATGATCGGGGCCTGAACATGCAGGAGGGTGAAAGGAGGGCAAGGAATAGAGTGAATTGGAGCGATGTGGTATACCGGGGTTGACGTGCTGTCAGTGGATTGAATCAAGGCATGTGAAGCGTCTGGGGTAAACCATGGAAAGCTGTGTAGGTATGTATATTTGCGTGTGTGGACGTATGTATATACATGTGTATGGGGGGGGGGGCCATTTGTTTCGTCTGTTTCCTTGCGCTACCTCGCAAACGCGGGAGACAGCGACAAAGTATAATAAAAAAAGAAAAAAAAAAAAAAATATATATATATATATATATATATATATATATATATATATATATATATATATATATATATATATATATATATATATATATATATATATATATATATATATATATATATATATATAACGAAAAATTTTACTAAAAAGCCACTTGATCCACGACAAACCTCATGTTAATCGTCTTCGGAGCCAGAACAAAAGCCCCTTACTAAAAATTGAAGCTACCTTGTTAATCCGATATCCAAATAGAATCATCTGACGGTACCTGAAAAATATTGTAAGTTGAAGCTTTACTTTGAAGACCCGTGGACTACGCCGAGCAGCAATACAATCCTGTTACTCCAGCGTTACGAAAAGTCCGACCGAGAAGCTGCATTTCTAAGCTTCATTTACCAATCGGAACCACAAAAAAAAATTATTTCGCAAGGAAGACTAAAAGTCCAAGAAAAAATCTTTACTTTGAAGCCCTTTGCGCTACTGAAAGCCCCAATTAAATCATTTGACACCAGCCTGAAAAAAATAAATTTACCTTTACTTTCAAGCCCAGCATATTATGCCAAATCACAATACAATCATATGGCGCCGGAAATTTAACTTTAACAATCTGATCCGCTACTTTGAAGCCACCATGGACCACGTCGAAAACCAATGATATCGTCTGATGCTGGCCAGAGCAAAACCCACCAACTTAACCTTCTTTTTCAAGCTATCTGGGCTACGCCAAAGCTCAGTACAATCATCTGGCGAAAGATAGACAAAAATTCCCAAACGGTAGCTTTATTTCAAAGCCCTATAGGCCATATAATACCAAACTTGAACCGTCTAACGATAGCTAGAACAAACGTCACAAAGAAAAGCTCTATTTTGAAACCCCTTGGACCTCGACAAATCCGAAGGGAAACGGCCGGATGATCCAGAACAAAAGTTCCAAACTGAAGCTGAACTTTGAAGCTCTCTAGTCTACCTCTAAACCTAATAGAATAATCAACGAGAAGGTTAGCTCCAATTTGAAGCTTTACTTTGAATCACTGAGCTACGCTAAACCCCAGTACAATGGTCTGCCGCAAGCATTGAGAAAAATCCCAAAACGAAGCTTCACTTTCAATCTTTGTGAGCCGAGCCAAACAGCAATAGAATGATAAGCGTAAGCCAGATTAAAATTCCCTTACTAAAGGTATGCATTGAAGACCTTTGGGGAAAGCTAAACTCCAAGGGAATCGTCTGGTGCGAGCCTGAAAAAGAAAAAAGTGTAGGTTTACTTTGAAAGCCCGTGGGCCACACCAATCCAGAGTAGAATCGTCTCTTGCAGGATCAAAAGAAAACTCCCAAAGTGACACTTTGCTTAAAAGCCCTGTGGGACTCGCTAAACTACAAAACAATCGGCTGTCGCTGCTCAAAAAAAAAAAAATGTTCAAAGAGAACCATTTCTTTAAACCAAGGGTGGCCTCGCGAAACCACAATAAAATCGAGTGCCGCCAGCTAAAACTAAACTCCTTAAGAAAAGCTTTAATTTCAGTACTCGTGGACGACGCGAAACCCGAATGGAATCATTTTTGGAGCCAGAAAACGTGTCTCAAACTGATGCTTTACTTTGAAGCCCTAAGGGAAACCTAACCTAACCATACGGGAATTGGCTGGATCCAGTTAGGAAAAAACAAACTGAAATTTCACTTACAAAGCCGTGGTCCATGAAAAAACTTAAACGATTCGTGTACTACTAATTTGAGAAAAAATATAAAAACTAAAGCTTTGTTCTGCAGCCCCTTGAACTACGCCAAAAACCAATGAAAAACTTTGCTGCTAGCCAGAAAGAATAGTCTAAACTGATGCTTTTCTTTGAAACCCCTAAGTCATGCTAAACCACAATAGAATTGGTTTCCATGGGAGTAATAGAAGTAACAAACTAACGCTTAACTTTGAAGCCAGCATGGTCCACGTTAAACACGAATAAAATTCTCCGACGCCAGTCAGAACAAAATTCCAAACTGAAGTTTTTTTTCAAGCCCACCCGGCTACGCCAAACCCCAATAGAATCGTCTGGCTCCAGCCAGAACAAAAGCTCCAAACGGAATCTTTATTTTGAAGCCCCTTGGGCCACGCAAAATCACAATAGAATTATCTAGAGACCTCCACAAAAATAGTGAAAAAAAAAAATTTACTTTCAAGCCCCTTGGACCACGAAAATCCCAAAGGGAATCGTCTGGCGGAGCCAAAATAAAAGTCCGAAACTGAAACTACAGTTTGAAGCTCTCTAGGTTACTCCCAAATCCTAATAGATTCATATGTCATCAACCAGAACAAAAGTTCAAAACTAATGCATTAATCTAAGCCCCTTGGGCTACGTAAGACCACAATTTAATCGTCTAGCTAACCCCCCCTTCCCCCAAAAAAGAAAATTTCATTAAATCCCTTTTAATCACGAAAATCCCAAAGGGAATCGTCTGGCGGAGCCAAAACTAAAGTACGAAATTGAAACTAAATTATGAAGCTTCGGGGTCACTCCCCAATCCTAATTTAATCATTTGTCGACAACCAGAACAAAAGTCCAAAACTGAATCTTTACTTTGAAGCCACTTTGGCTACATATGACTATAATAGAACTGTCACTCCCAAATCCTAATAGATTCATCCGTTATCAACCAGAACAAAAGTTCAAAACTGAAGCATTAATTTGAAGCCCCTTGGGTTACGTAATACCTCAATTTAATCAATTTCTAAAGCCAAAAAAGGAAACGTAAAAAGAAAAGATTTTCATTAAATGCTTTTTAATCTCGCAAATCCTAAAGCGATTTGTCTGGCGGAGCTAGAACGAACGTCCGAAACTGAAACTAGATTATGAAGCTTCCGGGTCATTCCTCAGTTCTACTTTAATCATTTGTCGTGAATGAGAACAAAAGTCCAAAACAGAATCTTTACTTTGAAGCCACTTTGGCTACATAAGAATACAAGAGAGTCGTCAGCGAAAGCCCCCCCCCCCCCCCCCCCCCGACCCCCCGACCCCCAAAAGAAACAAAAAAATACTGAAAAATAAAATCTTTATTCAAAAGGCACTTGGACCACGATAAACCCCAAGCGAATCATTTTCAGAGCCAAAACAAAAGCCCCATGCTAAAGGTAAATATTGAAGCTCTCTTGTTAACTCGAAATCCAAATAGATCATCTGACGGCAAGCTGAAGAAAAGTCCCAAGCTGAATCTCGAATCTGAAGGCCCCTAGACAACGCCAAACCGCAATACAATCCTTTGGCGCCAGCGTAAACAAAAGTCCGACACAAAAGCCTATTTTGAAGCTTTACTTTCTAGCCCAGTGGTCCACACCAATCCAGAGTAGAATCGACTCTTGCAGGGTCTGAAGAAAACTCCAAGAGTGACACTTTACTTAAAAGCCCATTGGACCTCGCCAAATTTCTAGACACATCGACTGGCGTCACTTGATAGAAAAGGTACAAAGGGAACCATTACTTTAATACAAGCGTGGCCGCACGAAACCACAATAGAATCGCCTGCCGCCGTCCAAAATTAATGTCCCAAAGAAAAGCTTCAGTTTCATTACTCGTGGACCATGCGAAACCCAAGGGGAATAATTTTTTGAGGAATAACAAGAGTCTCAACCTGATGTTTTACTTTGAAGCCCTGAGAGTGGAACAAAGCCCTAAAGGAATCGGCTGGAGCCAGCTAGGAAAAAAAAATAACAAAAAATTTACTTGGAAACCCGTGGGGCACGAAAAAACTTAACAGATTCTTCTACTATTAACCAGAAAAAAAAAGAATTACAAATTGATGATTTACTTTGTTGCCCCCTAGACCACGCTAAAACCCAATGAAAACACTGACGCTAGCAAAAAAAATAGCCCAAACTGATGCGTTACTTTGAATCACGTAATTCAGACTAAACAACAATAGCAACATTTACCGCGGCATGAAGAGAAGCTCCAAACGAAATCTTAACTTTGAAGCTAGCATGGGCCACGTCAAACACAAAGAAAATCCTCTGACGCTAGTCAGAATAAAATTACCAAAATGAAACTTTACATTCAATACCTCCGGGCTAGGCCAAACCCCAATAGAATTGTCTGGCGCCAGCCAAAACAATAGTCCCAAAGGGAAACATTATTGAGAAGCCCATTGCTCCACGGAAAACGACAATAAAATTGTCTAATGACAGCCACATGAATAGTCAAAAAGAAAAGCTTTACTTTGAATCCTTTAGGACCACGAAAACCCAAAGGAAATCGTCTGGTAGACCCAGAACAAAAGTTCGAAACTGAAACTAGATTTTGGAGCTCTTCGGTTTACCCCAAAATCCTAATAGAATAATCTGTCGTCAACCAGAACACATGTCGAGAACTGAAGTTTCACTCTGAGGCCCCTTGTGTTAGGTAAGGCCTCAATAGAATCGTCTAGTGAAAGCCAAAAAAAAAAAAAAAGAAGTTTTTCTTAAAGCCATTTGCACCAAGAAAGCCACCAAGCAAATCGTTCTCGGAGCCAGAGCAAAATCCAAAATAAAGCAGAATATTGAAGCTTTCTTGTCCACCCAAAATCCTAAGAGAATCATATGACGGCAAACAGAAGAAATGTCCAAAGCTAAAACTATAATTTGAACGTACGTGGGGTACACCAAACCCTAATATAGTCGTATGGCGCCAGCGTTAACAAAAGTTCTTGAGAGAAGCTTCATTTTGAAACTTCATGAACCAAGCGTAAACCTAAAAGAAACATATGGCCAAACAAGATTTAAAGTCCAAGAATAAGCTTTATACTGAAGCCCTTTCTGCAACGGAAAACCCCAAGTGAAACGTTTAACACCTGACAAAAAAAGGAAAAAGCTAAAGCTTTATTTTCAAGCCCGATACATTACTCCAAACCAGAACATAATCATCTGGCGTCGGAAAAAAAAATAATATTCATAATCTGAAATGTTACTTTGAAGCCACCAAGTCGAAAACCAATATCGTCAGACGCTTGCCAGAAACAAAACTATTTTTTCAGAATATCTGGGCGAAAGACAGAACAAAGTTCCAAAAGTCAGGCTTTAATTCGAAGCCCCTTAGGCCAAGTAAATCCGTACGTGAATCATCTAACGACAGCCACAACAAAAGGCACAAAGAAAAACTTTATTTTGAAACCTTTGGACTACGATAAACCCCAAAGTAAATGTCTGAATGATCCAGGACAAAAGTTCCAAACTAAAGAGACAAACTTTAAAGCTCACTAGTCTATACCTAAACCAAATTAGATAATCTATCAACAACCAGGAGAAAAGCTCAAAACTGAAGCTTTACTTTGAAGTCTTGTGGGCTCCACGAACCCCAATACAATCATCTGCCGCCAGCATTGAGAAAAGTCCTCAATAGAAACATAAGCACAAGCTAGATTGTAAGTCCCTTACTAAAGCAAGGCAGTGAAGCTCCTTGGGCAAAGCTAAACCCCAAAGGAATCGTCAAGTGTGAACCAGAAAAATAGTGAGCTTATTTTGAAGCCATGTGGGACACGCCAATACAGAGTAGATTCGACTCTTACAGAATCCTAAGAAAACTCCCGAAATGACACTTTTCTTTAAAGCCCAGTGGACCTCGCCAAATTCTAAAACAGCCAGCTAGCGTAAAGATCCAAGGAGATCCATTAATTTAAGCCAAGGGTGCCCGTGAGAAACCACAATAAAATCGTCTACTGCTAGTCAAAACAAATGTCCCAAAGAAAAGCTTTAATTTCATTACTCGTGGACCACTCAAAAACCAAGGGGAATCAATTTTGGAGGAAGAACAAATGTCTCAAACTGATGCTTTACTCTGTAGCCCTTGGGGTAATGGAAAATCATAAGGGAATCGGTTGGCATCAGCTGGGAATAAACCTAACAGAAACTTAACTTGGACACACGTGGGGCACGAAAAAAATGAAAAGATTCTTCTACTACTAACCTGAAAAAAATAACAAACTGATGCTTTACTTTGTACCCTCCTGGAACACTCCAAAACCCAATGAAAACTCTGACCCAAGACACAAAAAATATCCAAAAGTGATACTTTACTTTCAAACCCTGTAACTCACACTAAACCACAATACAATCGTTTACCATGGCATGAATAGAAGTACCAAACTAAAGTTTAACTTTGAAGCTATTATGAGCCACGTCAAACGCGAAAAAAATCCTCTGACGTTAGTCAGAACAAGATTATGAAACTGAAGCTTTACGTTCAAGCCATCCGAGCTACACCAAACCCCAATAGAATCGTCTGACGCTAGCCAGAAGAAAAGTCCCAAATGGAAACTTTATTTAGAAGCCCCTTGAGACACGTAAATCCACAATAGAATAATCTAATGACAGCAAAAAAAATATTGAAAAACAAAAGCTTTACTTTGAAGCCATTTGGACCACGAAAATCTTAGAGGGAATCTTCTGGCGGAGCCAGAAAAAAAAATCGAAACTAAAACGAAATTACGAAGATCTCCGATTCACTCCCAAATCCCAATAGAATCATTTGTCGTCAACCAGAACAAAAGTCGAAGACTGAATTTTTACTTTCAGGCTCCTTGGGCTACGTAATGCCTCAATAGAATCGCCAATTGATAGCCAAAAATAAGGAAGAGAAAATCTTTTTTTAAAGCCACTTGGAACAAGAAAAAATTCCAAGGAAATCGCTTTGGAGCCAGAAAAATATCCAAACTAATGCCAAATTTTGAAGCTCTCTTCTCAACCCAAAATCTTAAGAAAATCATCTAACGGCAACGATAAGAAAAGTTCCTCTCTGAAGCTTTAATTTGAACACCAGTGGGCTACGTAAAACTATAATATAATCGTCTGGAGCTAGCATTAATAAAAGTGCCACACAGATTCTATATTTTGAAAGTTTATGAACCAAGCGGAAACCCAAAAGAAACTTATAGCGCAAACATATTAAAAATCCAAGAATAAAGCTTTACTTTCAAGCCCTTTCTGCAACGGAAAAACCGAAGTGAAGCGTTTCAAATATGCCAAAGAAAATAACAAAGTTAAGCTTTACTTTCAAGCCCAGTACATTACGCCAAACCAAAACGGAGTCATCTGGCGTCGGAAAGAGTATATTAGAAATCTGAAGCGCTAATTTGCAGCCAACATGGACCACGTCGAAACCAATCATGTCGTCTGATGCTTGCCAGAAAAAAAAATCCATATTCTCTAAGCTATGCAAAAGCAGAATACAATCATCTAGCGAAAGACAGAGCAAAGTTCTCAATGCTCCTTCGGCCAAGTAAAACCGTACGTGAATAATGTAACTACAATAGTCACATGGTAAAGCTTAACTTTGAAACCTTCCGACCACGACAAATCCCAAGGTAAACGTCTGGAGGTTCCAGAACAAGAGTCCTAATGTGAAGCTAAAATTTCAAGCTCTCTAGTCTTCCCCTAAACCTAAAAGAATAATCTGTCTTCAAACAAAAGAAGAGTTCCAAATTAAAGCTTTACTTTGAAGTCCCGTGTATTATGCGAATCCCAGTATAATCATCTGCCGCCATTATTGAGACAGTCATCCCAAAAATCTTCATTTTCAATCTTTGTGAGCCTAGCTAAATCTCAATAAAATCATAAGCACAGGCCAGATTAAAACTCCCTCACTAAAACTATGCAGTGAGGCCCTTTTGACAAGGCTATATCCCAAAGGAATCGTCTTGGGCAAACAAACAAACAAAAAACAATGTAAAGCTTAACTTTGAAGCCTCGTTGGCCACGCCAATCCAGAGTAGATTCGACTCTTCCAGAGTCAGAAGAAAACTTCCAAAGTGACACTACTTTAAAGCCCAGTCTGCCTCGCTCAATTCCAAAACAATGGACCGGCGCCACTCAAAAGAAAAGGCAGAAAGAGGACCATTACTTTAAACCTAGTGCGGCCGAGCGAAGCCAAAATATAGTCGTCTGCCGCCCGTCAAAACAAATCTCCTAAAGAAAGGCTTTAATTTCATTACTCTTGGACCTCGCGAAACTAAAGAGGAATCATTTTTGGAGGAAGAACAAGTGTCTCAAACGGATGTTTTACTTTAAAGTCTTGAGGACAGAGCAAAATTCTAAATGAATCGGCTGGAGCCAGCGAGGAAAAAACCTAACAGAAACGTTACTAGGATACCCGTAGGACACGAAAAAAATTAACAGATTCTTCTAGTACTAACCAGAAAAAATTACAAACTGAGGGTTTATTTTGAAGCCCCCTGGACCACGCCAAAAGCCAATAAACACTGACGCTAGCCACAAAAAAAAGCCCAAACTGATGCTTTACTTTGAAAGCCCGTAATTCACACTAAACCACAATAGAAACTTTTACCGCGGCATGAAGAGAAGTACCAAAACAAACCTTAACTTTAAAGCCAGCATGGGCCACGTCAAACACGAAGAAAATCATTTGACGCCAGTCAGAACAAAATTACCAAACTGAAGACTCCGGGCTAAGGAAAACCTCAATAGAATCGTCTTGCTTTAGCCAGAACAAAAGTCCCAAAGGGAAACTTTATTTAGAAACCCTTTGAGACACGCAAAACCACAATAGAATTATTTAATGACAGCCAAAAAATAGGGAAAAAGAAAAGCTTTACTTTGAAGCCCTTTGGACATCGCAAAACTCAAAGGGAATCGTCTGGCGGATCCAGAACAAAAGGTCGAAACGGATAATAGATTGTGAAGCTTTCCGTTTCACTCCCAAATTCTAATAGAATCATATGTCGTCAACCAGAACAAAATTCGACAGCTGAAGCTCCACTTTGAGGCCCCTTGGCCTACGTAAAGCCTCAATAGAATCGTCTAGTAAAGCAAAAAACAAAAAAAATAGTAAATAGATAAATAACATAGAAACTTTTCTTTAAAGGCACTGAGCCCAAGAAAACTCCAAGTGAACCGTTTTTGGAGCCAAACAAATTCCAAACCAAAGCTAAATATTGAAGCTCTCTTGTCCATCCAAAATCCTAAGTGAATCATCTGACGGCAACCAGAGGAAAGTCTTAAGTTGAAGCTGAAATTTGAACGCCTGTGGGCTACGCTAAACTCTAATATAATCGTATGGTGTCAGCGTTAACAAAAGTATCGCATAGTAGCTTCATTATGAAACTTCATGAACCAAGCAGAAACCCAAAACAAAACATATGGCGCAACACGATTAAAAGTCTAAGAATGAAGCTTTTCTTTGAAGCCCTCTCCGCAGCGGAAAACCTCAAGTGAAGAGTTTGACACCTACCTACAAAAAAAAAGAAAAAAGAGCTGAAGCTTTGATTTCAAGTCCGATATATTAGTAAAAACCAAAACAGAATTATCTGTCGCCGGAAAAAATAGAAATATTAACAATCTAAAGCGTTACTTTGAAGCCCATATGGGCCAAATCTAAAAAGTTCCCAAAGGGAAGCTTTTCTTTGATGCCCTTTCCGCAACGGAAAACCCCAAGTGAAGCGTTTGACACCTAACAAAAAAGAAAAAAAGAAAAATATGAAGCTTTGATTTCAAGCCCGATATATCAGGCAAAACCTCAACAGAATTATCTGGCGCCGGAAAAAAAAAGAATAATATTAACAATCTAAAGCGTTACATTGAAGCCCATATGGGCCAAATCTTAAACGAAAAATATCGTCAGACGATTGCCAGAAAAAAAGAAAAACTATTTTTCAGGGTAACTGGGCTACGTCAAACACCAATACAATCATCTGGCTAAAGATAGAACAAAGTTCCTAAACTGAAGCTTTAATTTGAAGCCTCTTGGCCCAAGTAAAACAATACGTGAAAGATCTAAACAGAGCCACAAAAAATAGTCACAAAGAAACGCTTTACTCTGAAGTCTTTGGACCACGACAAATCCCTCGGTAAACGTCCGGATGGTGCAAGAGAAAAGTCCCAAACCGAAGCAAAACTTAAAAAGTCTCTAGTCTACCCCTAGTCCTAATAGAATAATATACTATGAACGTGAAGAAAAGCTCCAAACTTAAGCTTTTCTTTGAAGTCTCATGTGCTACACAAACTCCAATACAATCATCTGCCGCCAGCGTTGAGAAAAGTCTCCTCAAAATGCTTCATTTTCAACCTCTGTGAGGCTAACCAAACCTCAGTAGAATTATGAATTAAAAGTTCCTAACCAAAGCTATACAGTGAAGCACTTTGAGCAACGCTAAATCCCAAAGGAATCGTCTGACGCAAAACAAAAAAAGAAAAAAAAAATTGTGAAGCTCTAATTTTAAGCGCCGAGGGCCTAACCAATGTAGAGTAGATTCGGCAATTTCAGAAACAGAAGAAAACTCCCAAAGTGACTAATTAAAAGCCCAGTGGACCTCGCCAAATTCCAAAACAATCACATAGCGCAACTCAAAAGAAAAGGTCCAAAGAGAAACATTTCTTTAAACAAAGGGGGGCCGCGTGATACCACAATAAAATCGTCTTCCGCCATCCAAAAGAAATGTCCCAAAGAAAAGCTTTAATTTCATTACTCGTGGACCACGCGATACCCAACGGGTTTTCATTTTTGGAGGAAGAACAAGTGTCTCAAACTGATGATTTACTTTGCAACCCTTGGGGCAAAGGAAAACTCTAAGGGAATCGGCTGCAATCAGCTGGGAATAAATCTAACAGAAACTTTACTTAGAAACGTGTGGGACACGAAAAAACCTAAGAGATTCTTCTACTACTAAACTGAAAAAAAATAGCAAACTGATGCTTTACTTTGTTCCCTCCTGGAACACTTCAAAACCATGAAAACTCTGACCCAAGACACAGAATATAGCCCAAAGTGATACTTTACTTTCAATCCCTGTAATTCACACTAAACCGCAATACAGTCGTTTACCATGGCATGAACAGAAGTACCAAACTAATGTTTAACTTTGAAGCTATCAAGAGCCACGTCAAACGTGATAAAAATTCTCTGACGCTAGTCAGAACAAGATTATCAAACTGAAGCTTTAAGGTTCAAGCCCTCCGAGCTACGCCAAACTCCAATAGAATCGTATGGCGCTAGCCAGAAGAATCCCGAATGGAAATTATTTATAAGCCCCTTGAGACACGTAAATCAACAGTAGAATAATCTAATGACAGCCAAAAGAAATATTGAAAAATAAAAACTTTTCTTTGAAGCCATTTGGACCAAGAAAATCTTAAAGGGAATCATCTGGCAGAGCCAGAGCAAAAGATCGAAACTAAAACTAAATTTCGAAGATCTCCGGTTCACTCCCAAATCCTAACAGAATCATTTGTCGTCAACCAGAACAAAAGTCGAAGACTGAACCTTTACTGTGTGACTCCTTGGGCTACGCAATGCCTCAATAGAATCGCCAATTGATAGCCAGAAAAGAAAAAAAAAAATGGAAGAGAAAATCTCTTTTTAAAGCCACTTGGAACAAGAAAAAATTCCAAGCGAATCGTTTTGGAGCCAGAAAAATATCCAAACTAAAGCCAAATTTTGAAGCTCTCTTCTCAACCCAAAATCTTAAGAAAATCATCTAACGGCAACGATAAGAAACGTCCTTCTCAGAAGCTTTAATTTGAACGCCAGTGGGCTACACAAAACCAGCATTAATAAAAGTGCCACACAGATTCTTTATTTTGAAAGTTTATGAACCAAGCGGAAACCCAAAAGAAACTTATAGAGCAAACATGTTAAAAATCCAAGAATAAAGCTTTACTTTCAAGCCCTTTCTGTAACGAAAAAGCCCAAGTGAAGCGTTTCAAATATGCCAAAGAAAATAACAAAGTCAAGCTTTACTGTCAAGCCCGATACATTACGCCAAACCACAACGGAGTCATCTGGCGTCGGAAAGAATAATATTAACAATCTGAAGCGTTAATTTGCAGTCACCATGAGCCACGTCGAAACCAATCATGTCGTCTGATGCTTGCCAGAGAAAACGAATTATCCATATTCTCTAAGCTACGCAAAAGCAGAATACAATCATCTGGCGAAAGACAGAACAAGGTTCCCAAAGCTCCTTGGGCCAAGTAAAACCATACGACAGCCACCACAATAGTCACAAGCTAAAGCCTAACTTTGAAGCCTTCCGACCACGACAAATCCCAAGGTAAACGTCTGGAGGTTCCAGAACGAGAGTCCTAATCTGAAGCTAAAATTTCAAGCTCTCTAGTCTTCCCCTAAACCTAAAAGAATAATCTGTCCTCAGACAAAAGAAGAGTTCCAAACTGAAGCTTTGCTTTGACGTCCCGTGGGTTATGCGAATCCCAATCGTATGCCGCCAGTATTAAGTCAAGTCACCCCAAAAAGCTTCGCTTTCAATCTTTGTGAACCAAGCTAAATCTCAATAAAATCATAAGCATAAGCCAGATTAAAAGTCCCTCATTACAACTATGCAGTGAAGCCCTTTTGACAAGGCTATACTCTAAAGGAATCGTCTTGTGCAAACAAAGAAAAAATAATGTAGAACTTTACTTTCAAGCCCCGTTGGCCACGCCAATCCAGAGTAGATTCGACTTCTCCAGAGTCAGAAGAAAACTCCTAAAGTGACACTACTTAAAAGCCCAGTCTGCCTCGCTCAATTCCAAAACAATGGACCGACGACACTCAAAAGAAAAGTCAGAAAGAGGACCATTACTTTAAATCTAGGGCGGCCGCGCGAAACCAAAAATAGTCGTCTGCCGCCAGTCAAAACAAATCTCTCAAACAAAAGCTTTAATTTCATTAATATTGGACCAGAGAGGAATCATTTTTGGAGGAAGAACAAGTGTCTTGAACGAATGCTTTACTTTAAAGGCTAGAGGGCGGAGCAGAATCCTAAAGGAATCGGCTGGAGCCAGCCAGCTAGGGAAAAAACTAACACAAACTTTACTAGGAAACTTGTGGGACACGAAAAAAATTTACAGATGTTTCTAGTACTAACCAGAAAAAAAAAATTACAAACTGAGGGTTTACTTTGTAGTCCCTAGACCACGCCAAAAGCCAATGGAAATTCTGACTCTGGCCACAAAGAAAAACCCAAACTGATGCTTTACTTTGAAAGCCCGTAATTCACACTAAACCACAATAGAAACTTTTACTGCGGCATGAAGAGAAGTACCAAAACAAGCCTTAACTTTGAAGCTAGCATGGGCCACGTCAAACACGAAGAAACTCATTTGACGCCAATCAGAACAAAATTACCAAGCTGAAGACTCCGGGCTAAGGCAAACCTCAATAGAATCGTCCGGCTCCAACCAGAACAAAAGTCCTAAAGGGAAACTTTATTTGAAGCATTTTGAGGCACGCAAAACCACAATAGAACTATTTAATTACTGCCAAAATATAGGGAAAAAGAAAAGCTTTACTTTGAAGCCCTTTGTACATCGCAAAACCCAAAGGGAATCGTCTGGTGGATCCAGAACAAAAGGTCGAAACTGATACTAGATTTTGAAGCTTTCTATTTCACTCCCAAATCCTAATAGATTCATATGTCGTCAACCAGAACAAAATTCGAAAATTGAAGCTTCACTTTGAGGTCCCTTGACCTACGTAAGGCCTCAATAAAATCGTCTAGTGAAAGCAAAAAAAAAAAAGTAAATTGATAAATAGAAACTTCTCTTTAGAACCACTTGGACCAAGAAAACTCCAAGTGAACCGCTTTTGGAGCGAATCAAAATCCAAACCAAAGCTAAATATTTAAGGTCTCTTGTCCACTCAAAATCCTAGGCGAAACATCTGACGGCAACCAGAAGAAAAGTCCTAAGCTGAAGCTAAAATTTGAACGCCTGTAGGCTACGCCAAACTCTAATATAATCGTACGGTGCCAGCGTTAACAAAAGTGTCACACAGTAGCTTCATTATGAAACTTCATGAACCAAGCGGAGACCCAAAAGAAACATATGGCGCAACACGATTAAAAGTCTAAGAATGTTTTTTTTTTTTGAAGACCTCTCCGCAAAGGAAAACCTCAAGTGAAGCGTTTGACGCCTGTCGCCAGAAAAAAAAAAGTAATATTAACAATCTAAAGCGTTACTTTCAAGGCCATATGGACCAAATCTAAAACGAAAAATATCGTCAGACGCTTGCCAGAAAAAAAGAAAAACTATTTTTTCAAGGTAACTAGGCTACACCAAAGACCAATACAATCATCCGACTAAAGACAGAACAGTTCCCAAAGGGCAACGCTAAATCCCAAAGGAATCGTCCGGCGCAAAACAAAAAAATATAAAAGAAAATTGTGAAGCTTTTCTTTTAAGCCCCGAGGGCCTAACCAATGAAGAGTAGATTAGGCAATTGCAGAATCAGAAGAAAACTCCCAAAGTGACACTCAGTGGGCCTCGCCAAATTCCAAAACAATCACCTAGCGCAACTCAAAAGAAATGCTCCAAAGAGAACCATTGCATTAAACAAAGGGTGGCCGCGTGAAACCACAATAAAATCGTCTTCCGCCATCTAAAAGAAATGTCCAAAAGATAAGCTTTGATTTTATTACTCTTGGACCACGCGATACCCAACGGGTGTCCTTTTTGTAGGAAGAACAAGTGTCTCAAACTGATGCTTTACTTTGAAGCCATGAGTGCAGAGCAAAACCCTACTGGTATCGGATGGACATAGCTAAGAAAAAACCTAACAGAAACTTTACTAGGAGACCCGTGGGGCACAAAAAAACCTAACAGATTCTTCCACTACTAACCAGAAAATAATGACAAACTGATGGTTTACTTTGTAGCCACCTGAACCACGCCAAAACCAAATAAAATATCTGACGCCTGCTACGAATAATACCTCAAAATGATGCTTTATTTTGAAACCCCTTAATTTACACTAAACCGCAATAGAAACGCTTATCGCGGTATGAACAGAAGTACCAAAGTAAAGCTTAACTTGGAAGCCAGTATGGGCCACGTCAAACAAGAAGAAAATCCTCTGACGCCAGTCAAAATAGAATTACCAAACTGAAGCTTTACATTCAAGCCCTCCGTGCTACGCCAAACCCCAATAGAATGGTATGACGCTAGCCAGAAAAAAAGTTCCGAAGGGAAACTTTATTCAGAAGCCCACTTTTAACACGCAAAACCACAATAGAATTATCTAATGACGGCCTAAATGGAAGAGAAAAAGAAAAGCTTTAATTTGAATCCCTTTGGACCAATCAGAAAAAATAAAAAAAAATTGATGGTTTTCTTTGCAGCCCTCTGGAACACGCCACAAAATAAAAGAAAATAGCCCAAAGTGATACTTTACTTTGAAACGCCGTAAATCACACTAAATCACAATATAGTCTGCATGACTACTGCTGCATGAATAGAAATACCAAACTAAAGCTAAACTTTGAAGCTAGCATGAGCCACGTCAAACGCAAAAAAAATCCTGTAATGCTAGTCAGAACAAAATTACAAAACTGAAACTTTACATTCAAGCCCTCCAAGATACGACAAACCCAAATGGAAATTTTATTTTGAAGCCCTAAGGGACACGCAGATCGACAATAGAATAATCTAATGACAGTCCCCCCAAAGAAATATTGGAAAAGAAAAGCTTTACTTTGAAGCCCTTTGGACCACGAAAATCTTAAAGGGAAGCTTCTGGCGGAACCAGAACAAAAGTTCGAAACTGAAACTAAATTTTGAAGCTCTCCGGCTCGCTCCCAAATCCTAATAGAATCATCTGTCGTCAACCAGAACAAAAGTCGATAACTGAATCTTTACTTTGAGGCTCCTTGGGCTACGTAATGCCTCAATAGAATCGTCTAGTGACCCCTCCCCCCAAAAAAAAAAGAAAAAAGGGAAAAAAAGAAAATGATTTTTTTTCTAAGCCATTTGGACCAAGACACAATTCCAAGCGAATCGTTTCGGAGCTAGAGAGAAATCTAAACTAAAGCTTAATATTGAAGCACTCTTGTCCACTCAAAATCATATGAAAATTATCTGACGGCAACCATAAGGAAAGTCCCTCTCTGAAGCTTTAATTTGAACGCCCGTGGGCTACGCCAAACCCTAATATAATCATCGAGCTACAGCATTAATAAAAGTGCCATACAGAATCTTCATTTTTAAACTTTATGAACTAAGCGGAAACCCAAAAGAAGCATATAGCACAAACAAGATTAAAAGTCAAAGAATAAAGCTTTACTTTGAAGCCCTTTTGGCAACGGAAAACCTCAAGGGAACAGTTTGACACATGCCAAAAATAGAGAACAAGCTGAAGCTTTAATTTTCAAGACAGATATATTACGCCAAACCACAACGTAGTCATCTGGCGTCGGTAAGAATAACATTATCAGTCTGAAGCGTTACTATGATGCCAACATGGGACACGTCGAAAAAAGAATAATATCGTCTGACGCTTGCCAGGAAAAGAAAAATAACTATATTCCAAATTCTCTAAGCTACGCCAAAGCCCAATACAATCAACTGGAAAAGAGAGAACATAGTTCCCAAAGGGAAGCTTTAGCTTGAAGCTCCTTTGGCCAAGTAAAACAATACGTGAATAATGTACCGACAGCCACAACAATAGCCACAAGGTAAAGCTTTATTTTTGAAGCCTTTAGATCACCACAAATCCCTCGGTAAACGCCTGGAGGATTAAGAAAAAATGTCAAAACTGAAGCTAAACTTTGAAGCTATCTATTCTACTTCTAAACCTAATAGAATAGTCTACCATAAACCAGAAGAAAAGCTCCAAGCTGAAGCTTTATTTAAAGTCTCGGGGGCTAAGAGAATCCCAATACAATCATCTCCGGCCAGTATTGAGAAAAGCTCCCCCAAGAAGCTTCACTTTCAATCTTTCTAAGGCTAGCCAAACATCAATAAAATCATAAGCACAAGCCAGATTAAAAGTCCCTTAGTAAAACTATGCAGTGAAGCCCTTTTAGCAACAATATCCCAAAGGAATTGTCTTGTGTAAACCAAAAAACAAAAATTGTGAAGCTTTACTTTGAAGCCCGTGGGCCACGCCAATCCAGAGTAGATTTTACTCTAGCAGGATGAGAAGAAAACTTCGAAAGTGACACTTTACTTAAAATCCCAATGGGCCTCGCTAAATTCCAAAACAATCGGCTGGCGCCACTCAAAAGGAAAGACACAAAGAGTCCCATTACTTTAAACAAAGGATGGCCCCGCGAATCCACATTAAAATCGTCTGCCGCCAAGCATGACAATTGTCTTAAAGAAAAGCTTTAATTTCATTCTTTGTCGACAACGCGAAACCGGAGGAGAATCATTTTTGGATGAAGATCAAGTGTGTCAAGCTGATGCTTTACTTTGAAGCCCTGAGGGCACAGCTAAACCCTAAGGGAATCGGCTGGAGCCAAGCAAGAAAAAAACTAACAGAAACTTAGCTTAGAAACCCGTGTGGCACGAAAAACTTAACAGATTCCTCTACTACTAACCAGAAAAAAATGACAAAGTGATGCTTTACTTTGTAGCCTCCTGGACCACGCCAAAATCAAATGAAAACTCTGACGCTAGCCACAAAATTATCCCAAACTGATGCTGTACATTGAAACCCCGTAATTCACACTAAACCACAATAGAAATGCCTACCACGACATGAATAGAATCTCCAAACTAAAGCTTGACTTTGAAGATATCATGGTTCACGTCAAACACACACAAAAAAATCATCTGACGCTCGTCAGAACAAAATTACCAAACTGAAACTTTACATTCAATTCCTCCGTGCTACTCTAAACCGCAATTAGATCGCCTGGCGCCAGCCAAATCAAAAGTACCAAATGGAAACTTTATTAAGAAGCCCCTTTGTCCACACAAAGCTAAAACAATTGTGTAATGACAGCTATATGAATAATTAAAAAGGAAAGCTTTTCTTTGAAGCCCTTAGGACTACGAAAATCACAAAGGGAATGGACTGGCGGATCCAGAACAAAACGGATCCAGAACGCTTCAATAGAATTGTCTTGTAAAAGCCTAAGAAAAAAAAATGCTGAAACAGAAAACTTTTCTTTAAAGCCATTTGGACCAAGAAAGCCTCAAGCGAATCTTTTCCCGAAACAGAACAAAATCCAAACTAAAGCTAAATATTGAAGCTCTCTTGTCCATCCAAAATCCTAAGAAAATCATCTGATGGCAAACAGAAGAAAATACACAAGCTAAAGCTATAATGTGAACGCCCGTGGGCTACGCCAAACCCTAATATAATCGTATGGCGCCAGTGTTAACAAAAGTGCCTCAGAGAAGCTTAATTTTGAAACTTACTTAACGAAGCGGAAACCTAAAAGAAACGTATGTCCAAGCAAGATTAAAAGTCCAAAAATAAGCTTTACTTTAACGCCCTTTCCGCAACGGAAAAGCCCATGTAAAGCGTTTGACACCTGCAAAAAAAAATAAAAACAAAAGCTTTACTTTCAAGCCCGCTTTATTATGTCGCAACAGAATCATCTGGCGTCGGAAGAAATAATATTAACAATCTGAAACGTTAATTTGAAGCCACCATGGGCGAAGTCGAAAACCAATAACATCGTCAGACGCTTGCCAGAAAAAAAAAACTATTTTTCAGGATATCTGGCGAAGTCAGAATGAAGTTCCAAAAGTCAGACTTTAATTCGAAGCACCTTTGGGCAAGTAAAACCATATGTGAAGCATCTAACCGACAGCCGCAACATTAGTCACAAAGAAAAGCTTTACGTTGAAGCCTTTGGACTACGACAAATCCCAAGGTAAACGTCTGGATGATTCACGATAAAAGTCCCAAACTGAAGCTAAACTTTAAAGCTCTCTAATCTGCCCCTAAACCCAATAGAATAATCCATCCTCAACCAGGAAGAAAAGTTCCAAACTGAGACTTTACTTTGCAGTCAAGTGGGTTACGCGAACCTCAATACAATCATCTGCCGCAATCATTGAGAAAAGTCCCCCAAAAAGCTTCACTTTCAACATGTGTGAGCTTAGCCAATCCTCAATAGAATTATAAGTACAAGCCAGATTGAAAGTCCCTTACTAAAGCTATGCAGTGAAGCCCTCTGGACAACACTAAACCCCAAAGGAATCGTCTACTTTGAACCAGGAAAAAGTGAACTCACTTTGAAGCCCCGAGGGTCACGCCAAACCAGAGTAGATTTTACTCTTAGAGGATCATAAGAAAGCTCCCAAAGTGATACTTTACTTACAAGCCCAGTAGGCCTTGCTAAATTCCACAATAATCGGATGACGCCACTCAAATGTTAAGGTCCAAAGAGAACCATTACTTTAAGCCAAGGGTGACCGCGCGAAACCACAATAAAATCGGCTGCCGCCAGTCAAAACAAATATCCCAAAGAAAAGTTTTAATATCATTACTCGTAGACCACTCAAAGCCCGAGGGGGGTCAATTTTGGAAGAAGAACAAGTGTCTCAAACAGATGCTTTACTATGAAGCCCTGAGGGCAAAGAAAAACCCTTAGGGAATCGGCTGGAGCCAGCTAGGAAAAAACCCAACAAAAACTTTACTCGGAATCCCTTGGGGCACGAAAAAATTGAGCTAATTCTACTACTAGTAACAAAAAAAAAAAAGACGAATTGATGGTATACTTTCTAGCCCCCAGGACCACGGCAAAACCAAATAAAAACTCTGACGCCAGCCACAAAATATAGCCCGAAGTGATACTTTACTTTGAAACCCAGTAATTCACACTAAACCACAATACAATCGTTTACCGTGGCATGAACAGAAGTCCCAAACTAAGGCTTAACTTTGAAACTAGCAGGAGCCACGTCAAACGCGATAAAAATTTTCTGACGCTAGTCAGAACAAAATCACTAAACTGAAGCTTTACGTTCAAGCCTTCCGGGATACGCTAAACCCAATAGAATAGTCTGGCGCTAAACAGAAGAAAAGTCCCAAATCGAAACTTTATTTAGAATATCCTTGGGACACGCAAATCCACAATAGAATGATCTAATGACAGCCCACCAAATAAATATTAAAAAAGAAAAGCTTTACTTTGAAGCCCTTAGGACCACGAAAATCTTAAAGAGAATCTTCTGGCTGAGCCAGAACAAAAGCTCAAAACTGAAAATATATTTTGAAACTCTCCGGTTCACTTCCAAATCCTAATAGAATCATCTGTCTTCAACCACAACGAAAATTGAAAACTCAAGCTTTACTTTGAGGATCCTTGGGGTATGTAATGTCTCAATAGAATCGTATAGTGAAAGCCAAAAAAGAAAAGGAACAGAAAAGCTATTCCAAGTTAATCGTTTCAGAGCCAGAAAAAAATCCAAACTAAAGCTAAATATTGAAGCTCTCTTGTCCATCCAAAATCCTAAGAAAATTATCTGACGGCAACCATAAGGAAAGTCCCAAGCTGAAGCTTTAATTTGAACGCCCATGGGATACGCCAGGGTTAAGAAAAGTGCCACACAGAATCTTCATTTTGAAACTTTATGAACCAAGCGGAAACCCAAATGAAGCATATAAAGCAAACAACATTAAAAGTCCAAGGATAAAGCATTGCTTTAAAGCCCTTTTTGGTAACGGAAAACACCAAGTGAAGCATTTGACACATGCCAAAAAAAAAAAAGAAAAAGCTAAATCTTTACCTTCAAGCCCAATATATAACACCAAATCACAACAGTCATCTGGTGTAGGAAAGAATAATATGAGCAATCTGAAGCGTTATATTGAAGCCAACTTGGGCTACATCGAAACAAATAATACCATCTGACGCTTGCCATAAAAAAGAATGATTTTCCAAATTCTTTAGGCTACGTCAAAGCCCAATACAATCATCTAGCGAAAGACAGGACAACGTTCCCGAAGGGAACCTTTAATTTGAAGCTCCTTGGGCCAGGTACAACCTTAAGTGAATAATGTAATTACAGCCACAATAATAGTCACAAGGTAAAGCTTTACTTTGAAACCTTCCGACCACGACAAATCCCAAGGTAAACGACTGAAGGATCCAGAACAAAAGTCCCAAACTGAAGCTAAAGTTTGAAGCTCTCTAGTCTACCTCTAAACCTAATAGAATAATCTATGAGAAAAGTCCCCCAAAAAAGCTTCACTTTCAATCTTTGTGAGCTTAACCAAACCACAATAAAATCATAAGCACAATCCAGATTAAAAGTCCCTTAATAAAACTATACAGTTAAGCCCTTTTCGTAACGCTATATCCCAAAGGAATCGTCAGGTTCAAACAAAAAAAAATAATGTGAAACTTTACTTTGAAACCCCCTGGGCTACACCAATCCAGAGTAGATTCAGCTCTTGCAAGATCAGAAGAAAAGTCCCAAAGTGACACTTTACTTAAAAGCCCATGGGCCTCGCTCAATACAGAAACAATCAGCTGGCGCCCCTCAAAAGAAAAGGCAGAAAGAGAACCATTAATTCAAATCAAGGGTGCCAGAATCATATTTCGTCAACCAGAAAAAAAGTCGAAAACTGAAGCTTTACTCTGAGGCCCCTTGGGCTATTTAAGGCCTTAATAGAATCGTCTAGTGAAAACCAAGAAAAAAAAAATACTGAAACAGAAAAGCTTTTCTTTGAACCCAATTGGATCATGAAAAACCCCAATCAAATCGATTTCGGAGCCAGAACAAAATTCAAAATAAATCTAAATATTTATATTCACTTGTCCACACAAAATCCTAATAGAATCATCAGACGGCAAAAAGAAGAAAAGTCCCAAGCTGAAACTATAATTTGAACACCCGTGGGCTAAGTAAAAACCTAATGTAATAGTCTGGCGCCAGCGTTAACGAAAGTGCCTCACAGAATTCATTTTGAAACATCATGAACCAAGCGGAAACCCAAAAGCAACATATGGCCAAACAAGATTAGAGGTTCAAGAATAAAATTTTACTTTGGAGCCTTTTCCGCAACGGAAAACCACAAGTGAAGCGTTTCACACCTGCCCCCCCCCCCAAAAAAAAAAGCTTTACTTTTCAAGCCCGATATATTAAGCCAAATCATAACAGAATCATTTAACGTCGGAAAAAATATTATTAACAAAATGAAGCGTTACTTTGAAGCCACCATTGGCAACGTCGAAACCAATAATATCGTCTGACGCTTGCTAGGAAACTGGCGCCAGCATTAATAAAAGTGCCACACAGAATCTTTATTTTGAAACTTTATGAATCAAGCGGAAACCCAAAAGAAACATAGCACAAACAAGATTAAAAGTTCAAGAATAAAGCTTTACTCTGAGGTCCTTTCCGTAATGGAAAACCCTAACTGAAGCGTTTGACACATGCCAAAGACAAGAAAAGGCTGAAGCTTTACTTTCAAGCACGATGTACTACGCCAAACCACAACAGAGTCATCTGGTGTCGGAAAGAATGATATTAACAATTTGAAGCGTTACTTTGAAGCCACCATGGGCCACGTCAAAACAAAAATATCGTTTGACGCTTGTCAGAAAAGGAAAACTATTTTCTAAGTTCCCTAGGATACGCTAAAGCCCAATACAATCATCTGGCGAAAGACAGAACAGAGTTCCTAAAGGGAATCTTTAATTTGAGGCTCCTTGGGCCACGTACAACCATACGTGAATAATGTAACAACAGCCACAACAATAGGTACTAGGTAAAGATTTGCTTTGAAGCCTTTGGACCAAGACAAATCCCAAGGTAAACGTCTGGAGGATCCAGAACAAAAGTGCCAAACTGAAGCTAAACTTTAAAGCTCTCTAGTGTACCCGTAAACATAATAGAATAATCTATCATCAACCAGAAGAAAAGTTCCAAACTGAAGCTTTAATTTGAAGTCCCGTGAGCTACGGGCATCCCAGTATAATCGTCTGCCGACGGTAGTGAGAAAAGTCCCCCCTCCCCCCTCCCAAATCTTCATTTTTAATATTTGCAAGGCGAGACAAAACTCGATGAAATCATAAGCACAAGCCAGATTAAAAGTTCCTCACTAAAACTATGCAGCGAAGCCCTTTTGGCAACGCTATATCCCAAAGGAATCGTCTGGTGCAGCCCCCCCCCCTCCTTCGAAAAAAATAAATAAATAAAACAGTGATGCATTACTTTCAAGCCCCGTGGAACACGCCAATCCCGATTAGATTCGACTCTTGCAGGATCAGACGAAAACTCCCAAAGTGACACTTTACTTAAAAGCCCAGTGAGCCTCGCTAAATACCAAAACAGTCCTGGTGTCACTAAAAAGAAACGGCACAAAGAGAGCCATTACTTTTAACCAAGTGTGGCTGCGCGAAACCACAATAAAATCGTCTGTCCCCAGCCAAAACAAATATCCAAAAGAAAAGCTTTAATTCCATTACTCTTGGACCACGCGAAACCCGAGAGGAATCATTTTTGGACGAAGAACAAGTGTCTCAAACTGATGCTTTACTTTGAATCCCTGAGGGAAGAGGAAAACCCTAAGGGGATCGGCTGGAGGCAGCTAGGAAAAAACCTAACAGAAACTTTACTTAGAAACCCGTGGGACACGAAGAAATTTAACAGATTCTTCAACTACTAACAAGAAAAAAGTAACAAACTGATGCTTTACTTTGTAGCCCACTGGACCACGCCAAAATCCAATGAAAACTCTGACGCCAGCCACAAAAAAAAAAAACTAATACTTTGCCTTGAATCCCCGTAATTCACACTAAACCACAATTGAACCGTTTACTGCGGCATCAATAAAAGCACCAAAATAAGCTTAACTTTGAAGCGAGCATAGGATAAGTGAAAACTAAGAAAATCATCTAACGCCAATCACAACAAAATTACAAAACTGAGGCTTTACATTTAAGCCCTTCGGGCCAAGGCAAAACTCAATAGAATCGTCTGGCCCAAAGGGAGACTTTATTTAGAAACCCCTTGGGATATACAAAACCACAATATAATTATCTAATGACAGCCAAAATAATAGGGAAAGAGAAATGCTTTACATTGAACCTCTTTGGACCACGAAAAACCCAAAGGGAATCGTCTGGCGGAGCCAGAACAAAAGGTCGAAACTGATAATAAAGTTTTAAGCTCACCGGTTTACTCCCAAATCCTAATAAAATCTTCCTGTCGTCAACCAGAACAAAAGTAAAAAACTGAAGCATCACTTTGAGACCCTTTGGGATACGTAAGGCCACAATAGAATCGTCTACTGAAAGCCAGAAAAAAAAAAATACTGGAACATAGAAGCTTTTTTTTTTAAACAACTTGCACCAAGAACACTCCAAGCGAATCGTTTTCGAAGCCAGAAAAAAATACAAACTAAAGCTAATCATTGAAGCTCTCTTGTTCACCCAAAATCCTTAGAAAATCGTCTGAAGGCAACTGTAAGAAAAGTCCCAAGATGAAGGTATAATTTGAACGCCCGTAGGCTACGCCGAACCCTACTATAATCGTATGACGATAGCGTTAACGAAAGTGCCACACTGAGGCTTCATTTTGAAACTTCATGAACCAAGCGGAAATCCAAAAGAAACATATGGCGCAACAAGATTAAAAGTAAAAGAATAAGCTTTACTTTGAAGCCCTATCCCAGGTGAGGCATTTGACACCTGCCAAAAGAAAGAAAGAGCTGAAGCTTTACTTTCAAACCCAATATATTTGGCCAAGCCAAAACAGAATTATCTGGCGTCGGAAAAATATGATATAAACAATCTGAAGCATAAATAGAAGTACGAAAGGAAAGCTTAACTTTGAAGCCAACATTGGACACGCCAACCACGAAAAAAAACTCTGACGCCAGTCAAAACAAAATTTACCAAATTGAAACTACATTCAAGCCTTCATAACTACGCCAAACCCCAATAGAATCGTCTGGCGCGAGCCAGAACAAAAGTTCCAAATGATATCTATATATAGAAGCCCCTTGGTCCACGCAAAACTACAATGACAGCCACACAGATAGTCAAAATGAACAGCTTTACTTTGAAGCCCTAACGACCACGAAAAACCCAAAGGGAATCGTCTGCCGGATCCGGAGCAAATCGCCGGATCACTCCTAAATCCTAATAGAATCATCTTTCGTCAACCAGAACACTGAAGCTTTACTCTGGGCCCTTTGGGCAAAGTAAGGCCTGAATAGAATCGTCTTGTGAAAGCCAGAAAAAAAAGATACTGGAATAAAAAAGCTTTTCTTTAAAGCCACTTGGACCAAGGAAAACCCCAAGCGAATCGTTATCGGATCCAGAACAACATCCAAACTAAAGCTAGATATTGAAGCTTTCTTGTCCACCCAAGATCCTAAGAGAATCATCTGACAGCAAACAAAGGAAAGGTACAACCTAAAGCTATAATTTGAACGACCGTGGGCTAAGCCAAACCATAATATGATCATATGGCGCCAGCGTTAGCAAAAGTGCCTCACAGAAGCTTCATTTTCAAACTTCGTGAACAAGTGGAAACCGAAAAGAAACATATAGCGAAAATAGATTAAAAGTTCAAGAATAAAGCTTTACTTTGAAGCCCTTTTCGCAACGGAAAACCCCAAGTGAAGCGTTTGACACCTGCCAAAAAATAGAAATTTGAAGCTTTACTTTCAAGCTCAAAATATTACGCCAAACCACAACAGAACCATCTGAAGCGTTACTCTGAAGCCAACATGGGCAAAATCGAAACCAATAGTATCTTCTGACGCTTACCAGAAAAAAAAAACTGTTTTTCTAGTTATCTACCCACAAAACATAGCACAAACTGATGCCTTATTTTGAAGCCATTAATTCACTTTAAACCACAGTGGAAGAGCTTACCACGGTATAAATAAAATTACCAAAGTAAAGCTTAACTTTGAAGTCGGCATGGGCTATGTCAAACACGAATATAAACCTCTGACGAAAGTCAGTACAAAATCTACCAAACTGAATATTGACGCTCTCTTGTCCGCCCAAAATCCTAAGAGATTCATCTGAGGGCAACCAGAAGAAAGTCCTAGGCTGATGATATAATTTCATCTCCCGTGGGCTACGCAAAACCTTGTTATAGTCGTCTGGGGCCAGAGTCAACAAAAGTCCTGCACAGAAGCCTCATTTTGAAACTTCATGAATCAAATGGAAACCAAAAAGAAACATATGGCGAAACAAGATTAAAATTTCAACAACAAAGCATTACTTTGAAGCACTTTCTGCAACGGAAACCACGAAGTGAAGCGTTTCACATCGGCCAAGAAAAAGAAAAAGCTGAAACTTTACTTTCAAGCACGATATATTACGTCAAACCAAAACAGAATCATCTGAAGCGTTACTTTGAAGCCACCATGGGCAACGTCGAAACCAACAATACAGTCTGGCGCTTCCAGAAAAAAAAAAAAACTATTTTCCTGGTTATCTACCAACAAAAAATAGCCCAAAATGATGCTTTAATTTGAAACCCTTAATTCACTTTGTACCATAGTAGAACAGTTTACCGCGGTATGAATAGAAGCACCAAAGTAAAGCTCAAATCTGAAGGCAAAATTGGCCATGTCAACCACAGAAAAAAAACCTCTGACGCCAGTCAGAACAAAATTTACCTAACTGAAACTTTACATTGAAGTCTTCCAGACTACGCAGAACTCTAATAGAATCGTCTGACGCTAGCCAGATGAAATTTGTTTTTTTCAGGCTATCTTGGCTACGCCACAGCTCAATACAATCATGTGACCAAAACTACAATGACAGCCACACAGATAGTCAAAATGAACAGCTTTACTTTGAAGCCCTAACGACCACGAAAAACCCAAAGGGAATCGTCTGCCGGATCCGGAGCAAATCGCCGGATCACTCCTAAATCCTAATAGAATCATCTTTCGTCAACCAGAACACTGAAGCTTTACTCTGGGCCCTTTGGGCAACGTAAGGCCTGAATAGAATCGTCTTGTGAAAGCCAGAAAAAAAAGATACTGGAATAAAAAAGCTTTTCTTTAAAGCCACTTGGACCAAGGAAAACCCCAAGCGAATCGTTATCGGATCCAGAACAACATCCAAACTAAAGCTAGATATTGAAGCTTTCTTGTCCACCCAAGATCCTAAGAGAATCATCTGACAGCAAACAAAGGAAAGGTACAACCTAAAGCTATAATTTGAACGACCGTGGGCTAAGCCAAACCATAATATGATCATATGGCGCCAGCGTTAGCAAAAGTGCCTCACAGAAGCTTCATTTTCAAACTTCGTGAACAAGTGGAAACCGAAAAGAAACATATAGCGAAAATAGATTAAAAGTTCAAGAATAAAGCTTTACTTTGAAGCCCTTTTCGCAACGGAAAACCCCAAGTGAAGCGTTTGACACCTGCCAAAAAATAGAAATTTGAAGCTTTACTTTCAAGCTCAAAATATTACGCCAAACCACAACAGAACCATCTGAAGCGTTACTCTGAAGCCAACATGGGCAAAATCGAAACCAATAGTATCTTCTGACGCTTACCAGAAAAAAAAACTGTTTTTCTAGTTATCTACCCACAAAACATAGCACAAACTGATGCCTTATTTTGAAGCCATTAATTCACTTTAAACCACAGTGGAAGAGCTTACCACGGTATAAATAAAATTACCAAAGTAAAGCTTAACTTTGAAGTCGGCATGGGCTATGTCAAACACGAATATAAACCTCTGACGAAAGTCAGTACAAAATCTACCAAACTGAATATTGACGCTCTCTTGTCCACCCAAAATCCTAAGAGATTCATCTGAGGGCAACCAGAAGAAAGTCCTAGGCTGATGATATAATTTCATCTCCCGTGGGCTACGCAAAACCTTGTTATAGTCGTCTGGGGCCAGAGTCAACAAAAGTCCTGCACAGAAGCCTCATTTGAAACTTCATGAATCAAATGGAAACCAAAAAGAAACATATGGCGAAACAAGATTAAAATTTCAACAACAAAGCATTACTTTGAAGCACTTTCTGCAACGGAAACCACGAAGTGAAGCGTTTCACATCGGCCAAGAAAAAGAAAAAGCTGAAACTTTACTTTCAAGCACGATATATTACGTCAAACCAAAACAGAATCATCTGAAGCGTTACTTTGAAGCCACCATGGGCAACGTCGAAACCAACAATACAGTCTGGCGCTTCCAGAAAAAAAAAAAAAACTATTTTCCTGGTTATCCACGCAAAACTACAATGACAGCCACACAGATAGTCAAAATGAACAGCTTTACTTTGAAGCCCTAACGACCACGAAAAACCCAAAGGGAATCGTCTGCCGGATCCGGAGCAAATCGCCGGATCACTCCTAAATCCTAATAGAATCATCTTTCGTCAACCAGAACACTGAAGCTTTACTCTGGGCCCTTTGGGCAAAGTAAGGCCTGAATAGAATCGTCTTGTGAAAGCCAGAAAAAAAAGATACTGGAATAAAAAAGCTTTTCTTTAAAGCCACTTGGACCAAGGAAAACCCCAAGCGAATCGTTATCGGATCCAGAACAACATCCAAACTAAAGCTAGATATTGAAGCTTTCTTGTCCACCCAAGATCCTAAGAGAATCATCTGACAGCAAACAAAGGAAAGGTACAACCTAAAGCTATAATTTGAACGACCGTGGGCTAAGCCAAACCATAATATCATCATATGGCGCCAGCGTTAGCAAAAGTGCCTCACAGAAGCTTCATTTTCAAACTTCGTGAACCAAGTGGAAACCGAAAAGAAACATATAGCGAAAATAGATTAAAAGTTCAAGAATAAAGCTTTACTTTGAAGCCCTTTTCGCAACGGAAAACCCCAAGTGAAGCGTTTGACACCTGCCAAAAAATAGAAATTTGAAGCTTTACTTTCAAGCTCAAAATATTACGCCAAACCACAACAGAACCATCTGAAGCGTTACTCTGAAGCCAACATGGGCAAAATCGAAACCAATAGTATCTTCTGACGCTTACCGAAAAAAAAACTGTTTTTCTAGTTATCTACCCACAAAACATAGCACAAACTGATGCCTTATTTTGAAGCCATTAATTCACTTTAAACCACAGTGGAAGAGCTTACCACGGTATAAATAAAATTACCAAAGTAAAGCTTAACTTTGAAGTCGGCATGGGCTATGTCAAACACGAATATAAACCTCTGACGAAAGTCAGTACAAAATCTACCAAACTGAATATTGACGCTCTCTTGTCCACCCAAAATCCTAAGAGATTCATCTGAGGGCAACCAGAAGAAAGTCCTAGGCTGATGATATAATTTCATCTCCCGTGGGCTACGCAAAACCTTGTTATAGTCGTCTGGGGCCAGAGTCAACAAAAGTCCTGCACAGAAGCCTCATTTTGAAACTTCATGAATCAAATGGAAACCAAAAAGAAACATATGGCGAAACAAGATTAAAATTTCAACAACAAAGCATTACTTTGAAGCACTTTCTGCAACGGAAACCACGAAGTGAAGCGTTTCACATCGGCCAAGAAAAAGAAAAAGCTGAAACTTTACTTTCAAGCACGATATATTACGTCAAACCAAAACAGAATCATCTGAAGCGTTACTTTGAAGCCACCATGGGCAACGTCGAAACCAACAATACAGTCTGGCGCTTCCAGAAAAAAAAAAAAACTATTTTCCTGGTTATCTACCAACAAAAAATAGCCCAAAATGATGCTTTAATTTGAAACCCTTAATTCACTTTGTACCATAGTAGAACAGTTTACCGCGGAATGAATAGAAGCACCAAAGTAAAGCTCAAATCTGAAGGCAAAATTGGCCATGTCAACCACAGAAAAAAACCTCTGACGCCAGTCAGAACAAAATTTACCTAACTGAAACTTTACATTGAAGTCTTCCAGACTACGCAAAACTCTAATAGAATCGTCTGACGCTAGCCAGATGAAATTTGTTTTTTTCAGGCTATCTTGGCTACGCCACAGCTCAATACAATCATGTGGCTAAAGACCGAACAAAGTTCCCAAAGGGAAGCTTTAATTTGAAGCCCCTTGGCCCAAGTAAAACCATACTTGAATCATCTAACTAGAGCCACAAAAATTGTCAACAAGAAAAGCTTTACTTTAAACCAAACTGAAGCTAAAATTTAATGCTCTCTAGTCTAACCCTAATCCTAATAGAATAATTTACTATCAACCAGAATAAAAGTTCCAAACTGAAGTCTTACTTCGAAGTCCCTTGGGCTACGCGATCCTCAATACAATCGTGTGCCACCAGCCTTGAGAAAAGTCCGCCCAAAAAGCTTCACTTTTAAGGCATGTGAACCGCTCCAAACCTGAACAGAATCATATTCAGAAGCCAGATTAAAAGTCCCCTATGAAAGCTGTGGGGTGAAGCTCTTTGGGCAACAAAATATCCCAAAGGAATTATCCGGTGCAAACAAAAAAAAAAAATGCGGAGCTATACTTTCAAACCCTGTGGGCCACGCCAATGTAGAGCAGATTCGACTCTTGCAGGATCAGAAGAAAACTCCCAAAGTGAAACTTTCCTTAAAAGCCTAGTGTGCCCCGCCAAATTCCAAAATAATCGGCTATTGCCACTGAAAAGAAAAGGTCCAAACAGAACCATTACTTTAAACCAAGGGTGGTCGCGCGAAACCACTATAAAATCGTCTTTCACCATCCAGTAGAAATGTCCCAAAGAAAAGCTTTATTTTCATTACTCGTGGACCACGCGATACCCGACGGAAATCCTTTTTGGAGGAAAAATAAGTGTCTCAAACTGATTTACTTTGAAGCCCTGAGGGCAGAGCAAAACCATAAAAGAATCGGATGGAGCCAGCTAGGAAAAACCCTAACAGAGCCTTTACTTGGAAAACCGTGGGGCACGAAAGAGAACTTATTAGATTCTTCTACTGCAAACTAGAAAAACAGAACTGATGATTTAATTCGTAGCCCTCTGATACACGCCAAAACCAAATAAAGACTGACGCTAGCCACAGAAATAGCTAAAACTGATGCTTTGCTTTGAACCCCTAAATTCACAATAAACCGTGATAGAATCACTTACCACGGTATGAATAGAAGTTCCAAACTTAAGCTTAACTTTGAAGCCACCATGGGCCACGTCAAACACGAAAAAATCCTCTGACGCCAACCGGAACAAAATTACCAAAGTGAAGCTTTACATTCAAGCACTCCGTGCTACGCCAAGCCCCAATAGAATCGTGTGCCGTTAGCCAGAAGAAAACTTTATTCAGAAGCCCCTTGGGGCACGCAAACCAGAAACTGATTATCTAATGAAGGCCAAAAAAGTAGTAAAAAAGAAAGGTTTACTTTGAAGCCCTTTGGACCACGAAAAGCCCAAAGTGAATCGTCTTGTGGATCCAGAACAAAAGTTCGAAACAGAAACTAAATTTTGAAGCTCTCCGGTTCAATTCTAAATGCTATTAGAATCATATCTCGTCAACCAGAACAAAATTCGAAAACTGAAGCTTTACTTTGAGGCCCCTTGGGCTACGTAAGGCCTCAATAAAATCGTCTACTGAAAGCCAAAAAAAAAAAAAAAAAATAGAAATACAAGAACGGAGAAGCTATTCCTTACAGCCACTTGGACCAAGAAAAACCCCAAGCGAATCGTTTTCGGAGCCAGAACAAAATTGAAACTAAAGCTAACTAATGAAGCTTTCTTGTCCACACAAAATCCAAAGAGAATCATCTGACAACAAAAAGAAGAAAAGTTCCAAACTGAAGGCATAATTTGAACGCCCGTGAGATACACCAAACCCTGATATAATCATCTGGCTCCTCCGTTAACAAAAGTGCCTCACAGAAGATTCATTTTGAACCAAGGGGAAACTCAAAAGAAGCATGTAGCCGAGCACGATTAAAAGTCTAAGATTAAAGCTTTACTTTGGAGCCCTTTACGGAACGAAAAACTCCAAGCGTTTGACACCTGCGAAAAGAAAAGATAAAGCCGAAGCTTTACTTTCAAGCCCCATATATTACGTCAAACCACAACAGAATCATTTGACTTCGGAAAGAATAATATTAACAATCTGAAGCGTTTCTTTAAAGGCACCATGATCCACGTAAAACCACAAATATTGTCTGACGCTTGCCAAAAAAAAAGAAAAAGAATATTTTCCAAGTTATCTCAGATACCCCAGAGCCCAATACAATCATCTGGCGAAAGACAGAACAAAGTTCCCAAACAGAAGTTGTAGCTCTTTGGGCAACGCTAAATCCCAAAGGAATCGTCTAGTGCATAAAAAATAAGCCTTACTTTGAAGCCCCGTGGGCGAACCTCAATCCAGAATAGATTCCATTCTGGCAGGATCAGAAGAAAGCTCCCAAAGTGACACTTCACGAAAAAAAATGCCCATTGGGCCTCACAAAATTTCAAAAAATTGGCTGGTGTCACTCAATTGAAAAGGTCCAAAGAGAACCATTACTTTAAGCCAAGGGTGGCCGCACGAAACCACAAGAATATCGCATGCCGCCATCCAAAAGAAAATGCCCCAAATAAAAGCTTTAATTTCATTACTCGTGGACCACACGAAACCAGAGGGGAATCATTTTTGGAGGAAGAATAAGTGTCTCATACTGATGCTTTACTTTGAAGCCCTGAGGGAAGACCAAACCCAAAGGGAATCGGCTTGATGCAGCTAAGAAAAAGCTAACAGAAAGTTTACTTGGAAACCGGATTGGCACGAAAAAAACTAACAGATTCTTCTACTACTAACCAGAAAAAAATGACAAACTGATGATTTACTGGACCACGCCAGAACTCAATGAAATCTCTGACGCCCGTCACAAACAATAGCCCATACTGATGCTTTACTTTGAAACCGGTGATTCACACTATACCACAATAGAACCGTTTATAGCAGCATGAACAGAAGTGCCAAAACAAAGCTTACTTTGAAGCCAGCATGGGCCACGTCAAACACGAAAAAAGTCCTCTGACGCCAATCAGAACAAAATCACCAAACTGAAGACTTACATTCAAGTCATCCGGGCTAAGCTAAACCCCAATAGAATCGTCTTTCATTAACCAGAGCAAAAGTCCCAAAGGGAAAATTTATCTAGAAGCCCCTTGTGACACGCAAAACCACAATAGAATTATCTAATGACAGACAAAAAAATAGTAAAAAAGAAACGAAAAGCTTTATCTTAAAGCTCTTTTGACCACGAAAAACCCAAAGGGAATCGTCTCCCGGAGGCAGAACAAAAGTTCGAAAATGCGACTAAATTTTTAAGCGCTCTGGTTCACTCCCAAACCCTAACAGAATGATCTGTCGTCACCAGAACAAAAGTCGAAAAGTGAAGCTTTACTTTAAGGCCACTTATTCTACATAAGGCCTCAATAGAATCGTCTAGTTAAAGTCAAAAAAAGAAAAAAAAGATACTGGAAGAGAGCTTTTCTTTAAAGCCACTTGGACAAAGAAAACTCCAAGCGAATCATTTTCAGAGCCGAATCAAAATCCAACCTTAAGCTCTATATTGAAGCTCTCTTGTCCACCAAAGATACTAAGAGAATCATCTGACGGCAACCAGGAGAAAGTCCGAGGATGAAGCTATAATTTGATCGCCAATGGGCTACGCCAAGCCATGTTTTAATCGTCTGGAACCAGTGTTAACAAAAGTCCCACACAGAAGCTTCATTTTGAAACTTCATGAACCAAGTGGAAACCAAAAAGAAAAATATGACGAAACTAGATTAAAAGTCCAAGAATGTAACTTTATGTTGAAGCCCTTTTCGCAACGGAAAACCCCAAGTGAAGCGTTTGACACCTGCCGAAGAAAAGAAAAAGCTGAAGCTTTACTTTCAAGCCCAAAATATTGAGCCAAACCACAAGAGAATCATCTGAAGCGTTACTTTGAGGCCACCATGGGCAACGTCGAAACCAGTGATATCGTCTGACGCTTGCCAGAAAAAAAAAACATTTTCCATGTTATCTACCCATAAAAGATAGTGCAAGCTTATGCTTTACTTTGAAACCCTTAATTAACTTTAAACCACAATAGAACAGTTTACTGTGGCAAAATTTAGAAGTACCAAAGTAAAGCTTAGCTTTGAAGTCAGCATGGGTCACGTCAAACACGAAGATAAACCTCTGGCGCCAGTCAGAACAAAATTTACCAAACTGAAATGTACATTTAAGCCTTCTGGGCTACGCCAAACCCCAACAGAATGGTCTGACGCCAGCCACACAAAAAGTCCCAAACAGAGACTTTATTTAGAAGCCCCTTGGTCCACGCAAAATTTCAATGGACTTGTCTAATGACAGACATATATATCAAAAAGAAAAGCTTTATTTTGAAGTCCTAAAGGCCACTAAAAACACAAAGGGAATCGTCTGGCGGCTCCAGAGCAAAAGTTCGAACCTGATTAGGATTTGGGAGTGAGCACTCCTGCTCACTCCCAAATCCTAATAGAATCATATATCGTCAACCAAAACAAAAGTCGAAACTGAAGCTATACTGTGAGGCCACTTGGGATACGTAAGGCCTCAAAAGAATCGTCTGGTTCAAGAATAAATCTTTACTTTGAAGCCCTTTCCGCAGCGGAAAACCCCAAGTGAAACGTTTGACAGCTGCCAAAAAAATAGAAATCTAAAGCTTTACTTTCAAGCTCAAAATATTACGCCAAACCACAACAGAATCATCTGAAGCGTTACTTTGAAGCCAACATGGGCAAAATCGAAACCAATAATATCTTCTAACGCTTACAAGAAAAAAACTATTTCCCTAGTTATCTGCCCGCAAAACAGCACAAACTGATGCCTTACTTTAAAACCCTTAATTCACTTTAAACCACAATAGGAGAGCTTACCGTGGTATGAATAAAAGTACCAAAGTAAAGCTTAACTTTGAAGTCGGCATGGGCCATGCCAAACACGAATATAAACCTCTGACGCCAGTCAGAACAAAATTTACCATACTGAATATTGACGCTCTCCTACCCACCCAAAATCCTAAGAGAATCATCTGAGGGCAACCAGAAGAAAGTCCTAAGCTGAAGATATAATTTCATCTCCCGTGGGCTACGCAAAACCATGTTATAATCGTCTGGGGCCAGTTAAAAAAAGTCCTACACAGAAACCTCATTTTGAAACTTCATGAATCAAACGGAAACCAAAAGGAAACATATGGTGAAACAAGATTAAAAGTTCAACAACAAAGCTTTACTTTGAGGCACTTTCCGCGACGGAAACCCCGAAGTGAATCGTTTCACACCAGACAAAGAAAAGAAAAAGATGAAACTTTACTTTCAAGCACGATATATTACGTCAAACCAAAACAGAATCATCTGAAGCGTTACTTTGAAGCCACCATGGGCAACGTCGAAACCAATAATATCCTCTGACGCTTGCCAGAAAAAAAAACTATTTTCCAAGTTATCTACTAACAAAAAATAGCCCAAAATAATGCTTTACTTTCAAACCCTTAATTCACTTCGAACCACAATAGAACAGTTTACTGCAGCGTGAATAGAAGCACCAAAGTAAAGCTCAAATTTGAAGGCAAAATGTGCCATGTCAGCCACGAAAAAACCTCTGACGCCAGTCAGAACAAAATTTACTAAACTGAAACTTTACATTCAAGTCTTCCAGACTACGCAAAACCCTAATAGAATCGTCTAGCGCTAGCCAGAACAAAATTTCCAAATGGAAACTTATTTAGAAGCCCCTTGGTCCAGGCAAAAGTACAATAGAGTTCTCTAATGACAGCCACATAGATAGTCAAAAAGATAAGCTTTATTTTGAAGCCCTAAGGATCACAAAAATACCAAAGGGAATCATCTGTCGGATCCAGAAAGAAATTTCGAAACTGAAACTAAATTTTGAAGCTCTCCGGCTCACTCCTAAATCCTGATAGAGTCATCTGCTGTCAAACTGAACTAAAGTCGAAAATTGAAGCTTTACCCTGAGGTCCCATGGTCTATTTAAGGTCTCAATAGAATCGTCTAGTGAAAGCCAAAAAAAAAAAAAAAAATGGAATAGAAAAGCTTTTCCTTAAAGCCACTTGGACCAAGAAAAACCCTAAGCGAATCGTTTTCGAATCCAGAAGAACATCCAAACTAAAGCTAAATACTGAAGCTTTCTTGTCAACCCAAAATACTAAGAGAATCATCTGACGGCAAACAGAGGAAATGCCCCAAACTAATCTAATAATTTGTACGCCCGTGAGGTACGCCAAACCCTAACATAATTGTATGGCCAGCGTTAACAAAAGTGCCTCAAAGAAGCTTCATTTTGAAACATCGTGAACCAAGCGGAAACCGAAAAAAAACATATAGCGAAACAAGATAAGAAGTCCAAGAATAGAGCTTTACTTTGAAGCCCTTTTCGCAACGGAAATCCTCAAGTGAAGCGTTTGACACCTGCCAAAGGAAAGAAAAATCTGATTATTTCCTTCACACCCAAAATATTGCAATAAACCACAACAGAATCATCTAAAGCGTTACTTTGAAGCCACCATGGGCAACGTCAAAACCATTAATATCGTCTGACGTTTGCCAGAAAAGAACAAAAATATTTTCCAAGTTATCTACCCACAAAAGATAGCTCAAAGTGATGCTTTGCTCTGAAACCCTTAATTCACTTTAAACCACAATAGAAGAGCTTACCGCGGTATAAATAGAAGAACCAAAGTAAAGGTTAACTTTGAAGTCAGCATGGGCAAGTCGAACACGAAGATAAATCTCTGACGCCAGTCAGAACAAAATTTACCAAAATGAAAATTTACAGTCAAACCTTCCGGGCTACGCTAAACCCCAATAGAATCGTCTTACGCCAAAAGTCCCAAATAGCAACTTTATTTAGAAGCCCCTTGGTCCATGCAAAACTTCAATAGAATTGTCTAATGACAGCCACATACGTAGTGAAAAAGAAAAGCTTTACTTTAAAGCCCTAAGGACCACGAGAAACCCAAAGGGAAACGTCTGGCTGATCCAGAGCAAAAGCTCGAAACTGAGACTAAATATTAAAGCTCTCTGGCTTATTCCCAAATCCTAATAGAATCATCTATCGTCAACCAAAACAAAAGTCAAAAACTGAAGCTTTACTCTGAGGCCACTTGGCTACGTAAGGCCTCAATAGAATCGTCTAGTGAAAGCTAGAAGAAAAAAGTACTGGAACAGAGAAGCATTTCTTTAAAGCGACTTGGACTAAGAAACTCCGAGCGAATCGTTTTCGGAGCCAGAAGAAAATCCAAACTAATGCTATACTGAAGCTCTCTTATCCATCTAAAATCCTAAAAGAATCATCTGAGGGCAACCAGAAGAAAGTCCCAAGCTGAAGCTATAATTTGATCGCTCGTGGGCTGGGGCCAGCGTTAACAAAAGTCCACACAGAAGCTTCATTTTCAAACTTCATGAACCAAGCGAAAGAAACATATGGCGGAGCAAGATTAAAAGTCTAAGAATAAAGCTTTACTTTGAAGCCCTTTCCGCAACGGAAACCACGCAGTGAAGCGTTTCACATCTGCCAAAGAAACGAAAAAGCTAAAACTTTGCCTTCAAACACGATAAATTACGCCAAACCACAACAGAATCATCTGAAGCGTTACTTTGAGGCCAACATTGGCAACGTCGAAACCAATAATATCGTCTGACGCTTGCCTGAAAAAAAGAACTATCTTCCAAGTTATCTACCTACAGAAAATAGCCCAAACGGATGTTTTACTTTGAATCCCTTAATTCACTTTAAACCACAATAGAACAGTTTACCGCGTCATAAATAGAAGTACGAAAGTAACGTTTAACACGAAAAAAACCTCTGACGCCAGTCAGAACGAAATTTACCAAACTGAAACTTTAATTCAAGCCTTCCGGACTACGCCAAAACCCAATAGAATTGTCTGGCGCCAGCAGAGCAAAAGTCCCTCAAGGAAATCTTGTTTAGAAGCCCATCGGTCCCCGCAAAACTACAATAAAATTGTCTAATGACAGCCACACAGATAGTCATAAAGAAGAACTTTACTTTGAAGCCCTAAAGACCACGAAAAACTCAAAGGGAATCGTTTGACGGATCCACAGCAAAAGTTCGAAACTGAAACTAAAGTTTTAAGCTCTCCTGCTCACTCTTCAATCCTAAAAGAATCACCTGTCGTCAACCAAAACAAAAGTCTAAAACTGAAGCTTTACTCTGAGGCCCCTTGGACTACGTAAGGCCTCAATAGAATCGTCTAGTGAAAGTAAAAAAAAAAGAAAAAAAATGGAACAGAGAAGCTTTTCTTTAAAGCCACTTGCACCAAAAAAAAACTCCAAGCGAATCGTTTTCAGAGCCAGAACAAAATCCAAACTAAAGCTAAATACTGAAGTTCTCTTGTCCAGCCAAAATCCTAAGAGAATCAATTGAGGGCAACCAGAAGAAAGTCCCTAGATGAAGCTATAATTTCATCGCCCGTGGGCTACGCCAAACCAAGTTATAATCGTCCGGGGCCAGTGTTAACAAAAGTCCAACACAGAAGCTTCATTTTGAAAGTTCATTAATCAAGCGGAAACCAAAAAGAAATATATGGCGGAAAAAGATTAAAAGCTCAAGAACAAAGGTCTACTTTGAAGCCCTTTCCGCAACGGAAACCACAAAGTGAAGCGCTTCACACCTACCATAGAAAAGAAAAATCCAAAACTTTATTTTCAAGCCCGATATATTACGGCAAACTACAACAGAATTATCTGAAGCGTTACTTTGAATCCACAATGGGCAACATCGAAACCAAAGTATCGTCTGACACTCGCCAGAATAAAAAAAAAAAAAACATTTACCAAATTATCTACCGATAAAAAATGGCCCAAACTGATGCCTTACTTTGAAACCCTTGATTCACTTTGAAACAATAGAACAGTTTACCGCGACATAAATAGAAGTACGAAAGTATAGCTTAACTTTGAAGGCAAAGCGGGACACGTCAACCACAAAAAAAAATCTTACTTCAGTCAGAACAAAATTTTCCAAACCGAAACTTTACATTCAAGGCTTCCAGACTACTCCAAATCTCAATAGAATCGTCTGGCTTCAGCCAGAATTAAAGTTCTAAATGGAAAATTTATTTCAAGCCCCTTAGTCCACGCAAAACTTCAATAGAGTTTTCTAATGACAGCCACATAGATACTCAAAAAGAAAAGCCTTACTATGAAGCCTAAAGGACCACGAAAAACCCAAAGTGAATCGTCTGACACATCCAGAACAAAAGTTCGAAACTGAAACTGTATTTTGAAGACATCCGGTTTACTCCTAAATCCTAATAGATTCATCTATTATCAACCAAAACAAAAGTAGAAAACTAATGCTTTACTTTGAGGCAAGTGGACTACGCGAAGCCTCAATAGAATCGTCTAGTGAAAGCCAGAAAGAAACAATACTGGGAGAGAAAAGCTTTTCTTTAACGCCACTCAGACCGAGAAAACCCCCAAGCAAATCGTTTTCGGAGCCAGAAGAAAATCCAAGTTAAACCTAAATTTTGAAGCTCTCTTGTCCACCCAAAATCCTAAAAGAATCATCTGACGGCAAACAGAAGGAAAGTCCCACAGTTTGAACGCCCTTGGGCTAAGCCAAACCCTAAATAATCGTATTGCGAAAGCGTTAACAAAAGTGCCTCACAGAAGCTTCTTTTTGAAACTTCATGAACCGAACGGAAATCCAAAAGAAACATATGGCCAAACAAGATTAAAAGTCCACGAATAAGATGTACTCTGAAGCCCTTTCCGCAACGGAAAACCCCAAGTGAAGCATTTGACATATGTAAAAAAAGTAAAGAAAACGCTGAAGCTTTATGTTCAAGCCCGATGTATTACTCCAAACCACAACAAAATCATCCCGCGTCGGAAAAAAATAATGTATCTGTCTGAAGCGTCAAGCCACCATGGGCGAAGTCGAAAATCAATAATATCGTAAAACGCTTGACAGAAAAAACTAATTTTCAGGTTATCTTTGCTACGCTAAAGCCACAGACATTCACCTTGCGATCGACAAAGTTCCTAAAGGCAGGCTTTAATTCGAAGCCCCTTAGCCAAAGTAAAACCATACGTGAATCATCTAACAACAGCCACAACAATAGTCACAAAGAAAAGCTTTTACTTTGAAGCTTATCGACCGCAAGAAATCCTAAAGTAAACATCTGGGTAATCCATAACAAAAGTCCCAAACTGAAGCGAAACTTTAAAGCTCTCCAGTCTACCACTAAACCTAATAGAATAATCGATCATCAACCAGGAGAAAAGTTCCAATGTGAAGCTTTACTTTGAAGTCCTGTGGACTACGGAAATCCCGATGCAATCGTCTGCCGCCAGCATTAAGAGAAATCCCTACAAAAAGTTCACTTTCAACCTGTGAGGGCTCAGCCAATCCTCAATAGAATCATTAGCACAAGCCAGATTAAAAGTAGTTCACCAAAGCTATGCAGTGAAGCCTTCTGAGCAACGCTAAACCCCGATGGAATCGTTTAGTGCGAAAAGAAATAAAAAAGTGAATTTCTACTTTGAAGTCCTGTGGGCCACGCCAATCCAGAGTGGATTAGACTCTTGCTGGATCAGAAGAAAATTCCCAAAATTACGCTACCTTGAAACCTGAGTGGCTCTCACCAAATTCTAAAACAATCGGCTACCGCCACTCGAAAGAAAAGGTCCAAAGATAGCCATTACTTTAAACAAAGGGTTGCCGCGCGAAACCACAATAAAATCGTCTATTGTCAGGCAAAACAAATGTCCCAAAGAAAAGTTTAAATTTCATCACTCGCGGACCACTCGAAACTCGAGGGGAATCAACTTTGGATGAATAACAAGTGTCTCAAACTGATCCTTTACTTTGAAGTCCTGAGGGCAAAGGAAAACAGAAAGTGAATCGGCTGGAGCCAGCTATGAAAAAACTTAATTGAAACTTTACTTGGAAACTCATGGGGCACGAGAAAACTTAAGAGATTCTCCTAATACTAACTAGAAGAAAATGATAAAATGTTGCTTTACTTTGTAGCCTTCTGGACCATGCCAAAACCCAATGAAAACTTGGCGCCAGACATAAGATATAGCCCAAACTGATGCTTTACTTTAAAGCCCGTAATTCACATTAAACCACAATAGAACCGTTTACCGCGGCATGAATAGAAGTAACAAAATAAACCTTAACTTTGAAGCCAGCATAGTCATATCAAACACGAAGAAAATCCTCTGACGAGAGTCAGAACAAAATTACCAAACTGAATCTTTATGTTCAATCCCTCTGGGGTACGCCAAACCCCAACGCCAGCCAGAAAAAAGTTCCAAAGTGAAACTTTATTTAGAAGCTCCTTGGGACACGCAAAACCAGAACGGAATTATCTAATGATAGCCAAAATAAAATAGTGAGAAAGAAAAGCTTAACTTTGAAGCACTTTGGACCACGAAAAACCTGAAGGAATCTGCTGGCGGATCCAGAAGAGAAGTTCGAAACTGAAACAAAATTTTGAAGCTCTCTGGATCGCTCCCAAATCCTAATAGAATCACCTGTCGTCAACCAGAACAAAAGTCGAAAACTGAAGCTTTACCTTGAGGCTCCTTGGGCTAGTAATGCCTCAATAGAATCATATAGTGAAAGAAAAAAAATGGAATAGAAAAGGTTTTCTTTAAAGCCACTTGGACCAAGAAAAACTCAAAGCGAATCGTTTCGGAGCCAGAACAAAATCGTAACTTAATCCTAATATTGAAGCTCTCTTTTCCACCCAAAGTCCTTAGCTGAAGCTATAATTTGAATGCCCGTAGGCTACGCCAAACCCTAATATAATCGTCTAGCGCCAGCATTGATAAAAGTGCCACACAGGAGTTTCATTTTGAAACTTAATGAACTAAGCAGAAACCCAAGAGATACATGAAGCGCAAACTAGAAAAAAGCTTTTCTCTGAAGCATTTACGCACCGGAAAACACCAAGTGAAGCGTTTGTTTCCTGCAAAAAGAACAGAAAAAGCTGAAGCCCGATATATTACGCCAAACCACGACAGAATTATCTGGCTTCGGAGAGCTTAATACTAAGAATCTGAATCGCTTATTTCAAGCCACCATGTGCCACTACGACTAATCCAAAGGTAAACATCTGGAGGAACCAGAACAAAAGAGCCAGACTGAAGCTAATTTTTGAAGCTCTTTAGTCTACCCCTAGACCTAATAGAATAATCCATCATCAACCAGAAGAAAAGTACCAAACTGAAGATGTACTTTGAAGTCCCGTGGGCTACGCGAATCCCAATACAATCGTCTGCCGCCAGTACTGAGAAAAGTACCCCCCAAAAGCTTCACTTTCAATCTTTGGGAGCCTAGCCAAACCTAAATAGAATCAAAATCACAGGCCTGATTAAAAATCCTTTAATATATCTAAATAGTGAAGCCCTTTGGGCAGCGCTAAATCCCAAAGGAATTGTCTGTTGCACACCAAAAGAAAAAAAAAAAGTGAAGGTTTACTTTGAAGCCCCGTGAGCCACGCCAATTCAGAGTAGATTCGATTCTTGCAGGATCAGAAGAAAATCCCCAAAGTGACTCTTTACTTAAAAGCCCATTGTGCCTTGCAATATATCAAAACAATCGGCTGGCGTCACTCAAAAGAAAAGGTTCAAAGAGAGCCATTAATTTAAACCAAATGTGGCTGCACGAAACCACAATAAAATCGCATGCCGTAATCCAAAATGAATATCCCAAATAAAAGCTTTAATTTCATTACTCGTAAATCACGCGATATCCGAGGGGAAACATTTTTGGAGGAAGAACAAGCGTCTTAAACTGATGCTTTACTTTGAAGTCCTAAGGGCAGAGCAAAACCCAAAGGGAATCGGCTAGAACCAGCTAGGAAAAAACCTAAAATAAACTTTACTTGGAAACCCATGTGGCACGAAAAAATTACTAGATTCTTCTACTACTAAGTGAAAAAAAATTGCAAACTGATGCTTTACTTTCAAGCCCCCTGGACCACGCCAAAACCAAATAAAAACGCTGACGCTAGCCACAAGAAATAGCCCAAACTGATGCTTTGCTTTGAAACCCCGTAATTGAAACTAAACCACATTAGAACCATTTACCGGAGCATGAATAGAAGTACCAAAATAAGCTTAACTTTGAAGCTAGCATAGGCCACATGAAAAACGAAGAAAATCCTCTGACGCAAATTAGAACAAAATTACGAGACTGAAGCTTTACATCCAAGCCCTCTGGGCTAAGGCAAACCTGAACAGAATCGTCTAGCGTTAGCCAGAACAAAAGTCCCGGAGGGAAACTTTACTTAGAAGCCCCTTGGGAAATGCAAAACCACAATAAAAGTATCTAATGACAGCAAAAAAAAGAAAAAAAGATGAAAAAGAAAAACTTTACATTGAAGCCCTTTGGACTACGAAAAACCCAAAGCGAATCGTCTGGCAGAGCTAGAACAAATGTAAGAAACTGAACCTGGATTTGAAGCTCTCCTTTTCACTCCCAAATCTTAATAGAATCATCTATCGTCAACAGTTACAAAAGTCGAATATTTAAGCTTTACTTTGAGGCCCCTTGGGCTACGTATGGCCTCAATGTAAACCTCTAGTGAAAGACCCCCCCCCAAAAAAAAAAAGATACTGGAACAGAAGTTTTTCTTTAAAGCCAGGTGGACCAAGAAAACTCCAAGCAAATCGTCTTTGGAGCCAGAACAAAATCGAAATTAAAGCTAAATATAGAGCCTCTCTTGTCCTCCCAAAATCCTACGAGAATCATCTGACGGTAACCAGAAAAAAAATCCCGAGCAGGAGCTATAATTTGAACGCCCGTGGGTTACGCCAAACCCTTAAATAATCGTCTGGCGCCAGCGTTAAAAAGAGTGCCACACAGAAGCTTCATTTTGGAACTTCATAAACTAAGCGGAAACCCAAAAGAAGCATACGGCGTAGCAAGATTTAAATTCCTAAATCAAAACTTTACCATGAAGCCCTTTCCGCAACGGGAAACCCCAATGAAGTATTTGACATCTGCCAAAGAAAAGAAAAGCTGAAGCTTTAATTTCAAGCCCAATATATTACGCCAAACCACAACAGAATCATCTGGTATCGGAAAGAATCAATATTAACAGTCTAAAGCGTTACTTTGAAGCTACCATGGGCAACGTCGAAGCCAATAATATCGCCTGACGCTTGCCAGAAAATAAATATTTTTCAAGCTATCTACCCACAAGAAAATAGCCCAAACTGATGCTTTACTTTGAAACCCTTAACGCACACTAAACCACAATAGAACCATTTATCGCTGCATGAACCGAAGTACCAAACTAAAGTTTAACTTTAAAGCCACAATGGGCCACGTCAAACAAAAAAAAAACCTTCTTACGCCAAAAAACAGAATTACCAGACTGGAACTTTATACTGCAGCCTTCTGGGCTACGCCAAACACAATAGAATCGTCTGGAGCCAGCGAGAACAAAATTCCCAAATGGAAACTTTATTTAGAAGCCCCTTGGTCCATGTAAAAGTAAAATAGAACTGTCTAATGATAGCCACGAAAATAATCAAAAAGAAAAGCTTTATTTTGAAGCACTTCTGACCATGAAAAACCCAAAGGGGATCGTCTGGCTGATCCAGAACAAAAGGTCAAAACTGAAACTAAATTTTAAAGCTCTCCGGTTCATTCCAAAATCCTAATAAAATCATCTGTCGCTAACCAGAACAAAAGCCGAAACTGAACCTTTACCTTGAGGCCCCTTGGGCTACGTAAGGCCTCAATTAAATCGTCTAGTGAAAGCCAGAATAACAATACCAGAACAGAAAAGTTTTTCTTTAAAACCAATTGGACCACGAAAAACCCGAAGAGAATGGCTTTTGGAGCTAGAACAACATCCAAACTAAAGCTAAATATTGAAGCTCTCTTATCCACCAATATTCCTAAGAGAATCACATGACGGCAAACAGAAGAAATGTCCCAAGCTAAAGTTATAATTTGAACGCCCGTGGGCTAAGCGAAACCGTAATATATATCGTATGGCTCCATTGTTAACAAAAGTGCCTCAAAAAAGCTTCTTTTTGAACTTATTGAACCAAGCGGAAACCCAAAAGAAACTTATGGCCAAACAACATTAAAAGTCCAAGAACAAACCTTCATTTTGAAGCCCTTTCCGCAACGGAAAACCCCATGTGAAGAGTTTGACATCTGTAAAAAAGAAAAAGAATAAGCTGAAGCATTTTTTTCCAAACCCGATATACTACTCCAAACCACAACAGAATCATCTGGCATCGATAAAAGAATAATACAACACTCTGAAGCGTCACTTGACAATGGGCGAAGTTGAAAACCAATATCGTCAGACTCTTGCCAGAAAAAAGAAGCTATTTTTCAGGCTATCTGGACTACGCCAGAACCCAATACAATCATCCTCCGAACGACAGAACAAAGCTCCGAAATGTAGGCTTGAATTCGAAGTCCTTTAACCCAAGTAAAAGCATACGTGAATCATCTAACGACAGCCACAACAATAGTCATGAAGAAAAACTTTACTTTGAAGCCCTTCAACTACGACAAATCCCAAGGTAAACGTCTGGATGATCCAGAACAAAAGTCCCAGAATAAAGCTAAACTTTAAAGCTCTCTAGTCTACCCCTAAACCTAAAAGAATAATCTATCATCAACCAGGAGAAAAGTTCCAGACTAAAGCCTTACTTTGAAGTGCGGGAATCCCAATACAATCGTCTGCCGCTAGAATTGAGAGAAGTCCTCCCAAAAAGCTTCACTTTCAACCTGTGAGGGCTTAGCCAATCCACAATAGAATCATGAGCACAAGCCAGATTAAAAGTCCTTTACCAAAGCTATGCAGTGAAGCCCTTTGGGTAACGCTAAACTCCAAAAGAATTGTCTAGTGTGAACAGAAATAAAGGAGGTGGATTTTTACTTTAAAGCCACGTGGGCCACGCCAATCCAGAGTAGATCCGACTCTTGCAGGATCAGAAGAAAGCTCCTAAAATTACACTTTACTTAAAACCTCAGTGGGTCTCGCCAAATTCTAAAACAATCTGCTAGCGCCGCTCTAAAGATAAGGTCCAAGAAGAACTTTTACTTTAAACCAAGGGTGGCCGCGCGAAACCACAATAAGATGGTTTGCCGCTAGTCAAAACATATGTCCCAAAAAAATGTTTTAATTTGATTACTTGTTGACCACTCCAAACCAGAGGGGAATCCATTTTGGACGAAGAACAAGTGTCTCAAACTGATCATTTACTTTGAAACCCTGAGGGCAAAGGAAAACCCTAAGGGAATCGGGGGCCAGCTAGGAAAAAACCTAACAGAAGCTTTACTTGCAAACCCGTGGGACACGAAAAAACTTAACAGATTCTTCTACTATTAACCAGAAAACAATAACAAAATGATGCTTTACTTTGTTGCCCCCTGGACCATGCCAAAACCCAATGAAAACTCTGGCGCCAGACACATATAATGGCCCAAACTGATGCTTTATTTGAAACCCCGTAATTCACACTAAATCAAAAAGAGCTGTTTATCGCAGTATGAATAGAAGTACAAAAATAAAGCTTAACTTTGAAGTTAGCATAGGCCACGTGAAAGACGAGGAAAGTCCTCTGCCGAGAGTCAAAACAAAATTACCAAACTGAATCTTTATGTTCAAGCCCTCCGGACTACGCCAAACACCAGTTAAATCGTCTAGCGCCAGCCAGAAGAAAATTCCCATAGTGAAACTTTATTTAGAAGCTCCTTGGGACACGCAAAACCACAATAGATTTATCTAATGACAGCCAAAAAAAAAAAAGAAAAATAGTAGAAAAGAAAAGCTTTACTTTGAAGCCCTTTGGACCACGAAAAACTTAAAGGGAATATTCTGGCGGATCCGCAACAAAATTACGAAACTTTAAAGCCACTTGGACTAAGAAGAGTTCCAAGCGAATCGTTTTGGAGCCAAAGCAATATCGTAAATAAAGCTAAATATTGAAGCTCTTTTGTCCACTAAAAATCCAAAGAAATTATCTGACGGCAATCAGAAGAAAAGTCCCTAGCTGAAGGTATAATTTGAACGCCTGTGGCCTACGGCAAACCCTAATATAACCGTCTAGCTCCAGTTTCAATAAAAGTGACACAAGAACTTTAATTTTGAAGAGACCCAAAAGAAACATGTGGCGCAAACAAGAAAAAAGCTTTACTATGAAGCCTTTTCCGCAACGGAAAACTCCAAGTGAAGCGTTTGACACCTGCCAAAGACATGAAAAAGCTGAAACTTTACTTTCAAGTCCGATATATTATGCCAAATCACAACAGCATCATCTGGCATCGGAAAGATTAATATTAAAAATCTGAAGCGTTATCTTGAATTCACCATGGCTCCGTCAAAAGCAATAATATCGTCTGAAGCTTGCCAAAAAGAAAAAGAAACTATTTTCTAAGTTATCTAGGGTACACCAAAGCCCAATTCGATCATCTGATGAAAGACAGAAAAAGCTGCCAAAGAGAATCTTTAATCAGAATTTCCTTGGGCTGAGTAAAACCATAGGTGAATAATGTGACGACAACCACAACAATAGTACAAAGGAAAAGCTTTACTTTGAAGCCTTTGGACTACGACATATCCCAGGGTAAACATCTGGAGGATCCAGAACAACAGTGCCAGTCTGATGCTAATTTTTGAAGCTCTTTAGTCTACCTCTAAACCTAATAGAATAATCCATCATCAACACGAAGGAAAGTTCCAAACTGAAGATTTAATTTGAAGATCCCTGGGCTACGCGAATCCCAATACACTCTTCTGCTGCCAGTATTGAGAAAAGTCCCCCCAAAAAGCTTCACTTTCAATCTCTGCCAGCCTAGCCAAATCTCAATAGAATCAAAAGCGTAGGCCAGATTAAAAGTCCCTAACTACAGCTATGTAGTGAAGCCCTTTGGGCAACATTAAATCCCAAAAGAATCGTCTGGTGCACACACACACACACAAAAAAAGATAAAAGTGAAGGTTTACATCGAAGCCCCATAGGCCACGCCAGTTCAGAGCAAATTCGACTCATGCAGGATCAGACGAAAAACCTCAAACTGACACTTTACTCGAAAGCCCATTGGGCCTTGCCAAATTTCAAAACAATTGGCTGGCGTCACTCAAAGGAAAAGGTCCAAAGAGAACCATCACTCTAAACCAAGTGTGGTCGTAAGAAACCACAATAAAATCGCATGCAGAAATCCAAAATAAATGTCCCAAAGAAAAGATTTAATTTCATTACTCGTAGATCACGCGATACCCAAGGGGAATCATTTTTGGAAGAAGAGCGAGGGTCTCAAACTGATGCTTTACTTTGAAGCTCTAAGGGCAGAGCAAAACCCAAAAGAATCGGCTGGAGCCAGCTAGTAAAAAAATAACGGAAACTTTACTTGGAAACCCATGGGATACGAAAAAACTTAACAGATTCTTCTGATACTAACCAGAAAACTAAGATGATGCTTTACTTTGTAGCCCCCTGGACCATGCCAAAACCTAATAAAAACTCTGGCGCCAGACATAAAAAAATAGCCCAAACTGATGCTTTACTTTGAAAACCCGTAATTCATATTAAACCACAATAGAACCGATTACCGTGGCCTGAATAGAAGTACCAAAATAAAGCTTAACTTTGAAGCCAGCATAGGTCAAGTCAAACACGAAGAAAATCCTCTGAAAAGAGTCAGAACAGAATTACGAAGCTGAATCTTTACGTTCAAGACCTCCAGGTTACGCCAATCCCCAATTGAGTCGCCTATCGCCAGCCAGAAGAAAAGTCCCAAAATGAAACTTTATTTAGAAGCTCCTTGGGACACTTAAAACCACGATATAATTATCTAATGATAGAAAAAAAAAGAATAGTGAAAACGAGAAGTTTTAATTTGAAGCCCTTTGGACCACAAAAATCCTAAAGGGAATCTTCTGGCGGATCCAGCACAAAATCACGAAACTGGGAGTAAATTTTGAAGCTCTACATATCACTCCCAAATCCCGATAGAATCTTCTGCCGACAAAAAGAACAAAAGTCGAAAACTGTAGCTTTACCCTGAGGCTCCTTGGGCTATGTAATGCCTCAACAGAATCGTCTAGTGAAAGCAAAAAAAATAAAAAAAGAAAATGGAATAAGAAAGCTTTTCTTTAAAACAATTTGGACAGAGAAAAACTCCAAGCGAATCGTTTCGGAGCCAGAACAATATCGTAACTAAAGCTAAATATTGAAGCGCTTTTGTCCACTAACAATCCAAAGATATTATCTGACGCCAATCAGAAGAATAGTCCCTAGCTGAACATATAATCTAAAAGCCCGTGAGCTACGGCAAACCCTAATATAATCATCTAGCGCCAGCTTTAATCAAAGTGACACAGAGAATCTTCATTTTGAAACTTCATGAACAAAGCGGAGACCCAAAAGAAACATGTGGTGCAAACAAGAAAAAAGCATTTCTCTAAAGCCTTTTCTCAATGGAAAACTCCAAGTGAAGCATTTGACACCTGCCAAAGAAAAAAAAAAGCTGAAACCTTACTTTCAAGCCCGATATATTACACCAGACGAAAACAGCATCATCTGGCATCGGAAAGATTAATATTAAAAATCTGAAGCGCTACCCTGAACCAAACATGGTCCCCGTCGGAAGCAATAATATCGTTTGACGCTTGCAAAAAAAAAAAGAAAAGAATTATTTTCTAAGTCATCTAGGGTACGCCAAAGCCCAATACGATTATCTGGTGAAAGACAGAACAAAGTTGCCATAGGGAATCTTTAATTTGAAGTTCCTTGGGCTAAGTAAAACCATACGTGAATAATGTAACGACAACCACAATGATAGCCACAAGGAAAAGCTTTACACTGAAGCCTTTGAACTACGACAAATCCCAAGGTAAACATCTGGAGGATCCTGAACAAAAGTGCCAAAATGAAGCTAATTTTTGAAGCTCTTTAGACTAACCCTAAACCTAATAGAATATTCCATCATCAACCCGAAGAAAAGTTCCAAACTGTAGATTTACTTTGAAGTCCCCTGGGTTACGCGAATCCCAATACAATCGTCTGCCGCCATTATTGAGAAAAATCCCCCCAAAACCTTTACTTTCAATCTCTGCCAGCCTAGCTAAATCTCAATAGAATAAAAATCGCAGGACATATCAAAAGTCCCTTACTATAGCTATATAGTGAAGCCCTTTGGGCAACACTGAATCCCAAAAGAATCGTCTGGTGCACACCAAAAAAAAAGTGATGGTTTGATTTGAAGCCCCGTGGGCCACGCCAGTTCAGAGTAGATTCGATTCACGCAGGATCAGAAGAAAATTCCCAAAGTGACACTTTACTCAAAAGCGCATTGGGCCTTGCCAAATTTCAAAGGAATCGGCTGGTGTCACTCAAAGGAAAAGGTCCAAAGAAATCCATCACTTTAAACCAAGTGTGGCTGCAAGAAACCACAATAAAATCTCATACCGCAATCCAAAAGAAATGTCCCAAAGAAAAGCTTTAATTTTATTACTCGTAGATCACGCGATACCTGAGGGGAATCATTTTTGGAAGAAGAACAAGTGTCTCAAACTGATGCTTTACTTTGAAGCCCCGAGGGCAGAGCAAAACCCAAAGGTAATCGGCTGGACCAGCTAGGAAAAAAACTAACAGAAACTTTATTTGGAAGCCAATGGGCCACGAAAAAACTTAACAGATTCTTCTAATACTAACCAGAAAACAATATCAAGATGATGCTTTACTTTGTATCCCCCTGGACCATGCCAAATCACAATGAAGACTTTAGGGCCAGACACAAAAAATAGCCGAAGCTAGTGCTTTACTTTGAAAACCCGTAATTCACACTAATCCAGAATAGAACCGTTTACCGCGCCATGAATAGAAGTACGAAAATAAAAGCTTAACTTTGAAGCCAGTATAGGCCAAGTCAAACACAAAGAAAATCCTCTGAAAAGAGTCAGAACAGAATTACGAAGCTGAATCTTTACGTTCAAGACCTCCAGGTTACGCCAATCCCCAATTGAGTCGCCTATCGCCAGCCAGAAGAAAAGTCCCAAAATGAAACTTTATTTAGAAGCTCCTTGGGACACGTAAAACCACGATATAATTATCTAATGATAGAAAAAAAAAGAATAGTGAAAACGAGAAGTTTTAATTTGAAGCCCTTTGGACCACAAAAATCCTAAAGGGAATCTTCTGGCGGATCCAGCACAAAATCACGAAACTGGGAGTAAATTTTGAAGCTCTACATATCACTCCCAAATCCCGATAGAATCATCTGCCGACAAAAAGAACAAAAGTCGAAAACTGTAGCTTTACCCTGAGGCTCCTTGGGCTATGTAATGCCTCAACAGAATCGTCTAGTGAAAGCAAAAAAAATAAAAAAAGAAAATGGAATAAGAAAGCTTTTCTTTAAAACAATTTGGACAGAGAAAAACTCCAAGCGAATCGTTTCGGAGCCAGAACAATATCGTAACTAAAGCTAAATATTGAAGCGCTTTTGTCCACTAACAATCCAAAGATATTATCTGACGCCAATCAGAAGAATAGTCCCTAGCTGAACATATAATCTAAAAGCCCGTGAGCTACGGCAAACCCTAATATAATCATCTAGCGCCAGCTTTAATCAAAGTGACACAGAGAATCTTCATTTTGAAACTTCATGAACAAAGCGGAGACCCAAAAGAAACATGTGGTGCAAACAAGAAAAAAGCATTTCTCTAAAGCCTTTTCTCAATGGAAAACTCCAAGTGAAGCATTTGACACCTGCCAAAGAAAAAAAAAAGCTGAAACCTTACTTTCAAGCCCGATATATTACACCAGACGAAAACAGCATCATCTGGCATCGGAAAGATTAGTATTAAAAATCTGAAGCGCTACCCTGAACCAAACATGGTCCCCGTCGGAAGCAATAATATCGTTTGACGCTTGCCAAAAAAAAAAAGAAAAGAATTATTTTCTAAGTCATCTAGGGTACGCCAAAGCCCAATACGATTATCTGGTGAAAGACAGAACAAAGTTGCCATAGGGAATCTTTAATTTGAAGTTCCTTGGGCTAAGTAAAACCATACGTGAATAATGTAACGACAACCACAAAGATAGCCACAAGGAAAAGCTTTACACTGAAGCCTTTGAACTACGACAAATCCCAAGGTAAACATCTGGAGGATCCTGAACAAAAGTGCCAAAATGAAGCTAATTTTTGAAGCTCTTTAGACTAACCCTAAACCTAATAGAATATTCCATCATCAACCCGAAGAAAAGTTCCAAACTGTAGATTTACTTTGAAGTCCCCTGGGTTACGCGAATCCCAATACAATCGTCTGCCGCCATTATTGAGAAAAGTCCCCCCAAAACCTTTACTTTCAATCTCTGCCAGCCTAGCTAAATCTCAATAGAATAAAAATCGCAGGACATATCAAAAGTCCCTTACTATAGCTATATAGTGAAGCCCTTTGGGCAACACTGAATCCCAAAAGAATCGTCTGGTGCACACCAAAAAAAAAGTGATGGTTTGATTTGAAGCCCCGTGGGCCACGCCAGTTCAGAGTAGATTCGATTCACGCAGGATCAGAAGAAAATTCCCAAAGTGACACATTACTCAAAAGCGCATTGGGCCTTGCCAAATTTCAAAGGAATCGGCTGGTGTCACTCAAAGGAAAAGGTCCAAAGAAATCCATCACTTTAAACCAAGTGTGGCTGCAAGAAACCACAATAAAATCTCATACCGCAATCCAAAAGAAATGTCCCAAAGAAAAGCTTTAATTTTATTACTCGTAGATCACGCGATACCTGAGGGGAATCATTTTTGGAAGAAGAACAAGTGTCTCAAACTGATGCTTTACTTTGAAGCCCCGAGGGCAGAGCAAAACCCAAAGGTAATCGGCTGGACCAGCTAGGAAAAAAACTAACAGAAACTTTATTTGGAAGCCAATGGGCCACGAAAAAACTTAACAGATTCTTCTAATACTAACCAGAAAACAATATCAAGATGATGCTTTACTTTGTATCCCCCTGGACCATGCCAAATCACAATGAAGACTTTAGGGCCAGACACAAAAAATAGCCGAAGCTAGTGCTTTACTTTGAAAACCCGTAATTCACACTAATCCAGAATAGAACCGTTTACCGCGCCATGAATAGAAGTACGAAAATAAAAGCTTAACTTTGAAGCCAGTATAGGCCAAGTCAAACACAAAGAAAATCCTCTGACAAGAGTCAACTCAAAATTACCAAGCTTAATCTTTACGTTCAAGCCCTCCGGGTTACGCCAAACCCCAATTGAATCGTCTAGCGCTAGCCAGAAGAAAAGACCCAAAGTGAAACTTTATCTAGACGCCTGCAGCTTTACCCTGAGGCTCCTTGGGCTACGAAATGCCTCAATAGGATCGTCTAGTGAAAGCAAAAAAAATAAAAAAGGAATAGAAAAGCTTTTCTTTAAAGCCGCTTGGACAGAGAAAAACTCCAAGCGAATCGTTTAGTAGCCAACACAATATCGTAACTAAAGCTAAATATTGAAGATCTTTTGTCCACTAAAATTCCAAAATAATTATTTGACGCCAATCAGAATAAAAGTCCCTAGCTGAAGCTATAATTTGAGCCCCGTGGGCTACGGCAAACCCTAATACAATCGTCTAGCGCCAGCTTTAATCAAAGTGACATAGAGAATCTTCATGTTGAAACTTCATGAATAAAGCGGAGACCCAAAAGAAACATGTGGTGCAAACAAGAAATAAACTTTCCTCTGAAGCCTTTTCCGCAATGGAAAACTCCAAGTGAAGTCTTTGAAACTTTACTTTCGAGCCCGATATATTACACGAAATCACAACAGCATCATCTAGCATCGGAACGGGCTACGAAATGCCTCAATAGAATCGTCTAGTGAAAGCAAAAAAAAAAAAAAAAAAGAGGAATAGAAAAGCTTTTCTTTAAAGCCACTTGGACAGAGAAAAACTCCAAGCGAATTGTTTCGGAGCCAGAACAATATCGTAACTAAAGGTAGATATTAAAGATCTTTTGTCCACTAAAAATCCAAAGAAATTATTTGACGCCAATCAGAATAAAAGTCCCTAGCTGAAGCTATAATTTGAACCCCGAGGGCTACGGCAAACCATAATATAATCGTCTAGCGCCAGCTTTAATCAAAGTGACATAGAGAATCTTCATTTTGAAACTTCATGAACAAAGCGGAGACCCAAAAGAAACATGTGGTGCAAATAAGAAGTAAGCTTTCCTCTGAAGCCTTTTCCGCAACGGAAAACTCCAAGTGAAGATATTGAAACTTTACTTTCAAGCCCGGTATATTACACCAAACCACAACAGCATCATCTAGCATTGGAAAGATTTATAGTAAAAATCTAAAGCGTTACCATGAACTCAACATGGGCCCCGTCGAAGACAACAATATTGTCTGACGCTTGCCAAATAACAAAAAAACTATTTTCTAAGTTATCTAGGGTACGCTAAAGCCCAATTGAATCATCTGGTGAACGACAGAACAAAGTTGCCAAAGGAATCTTTAATATGAAGTTCCTTGGGCTAAGTAAATCCATACGTGAAAAATGTAACGACAACCACAACAATAGTCACAAGGAAAAGCTTTACTTTGAAGCCTTTGGACTACGACAAATCCCAAGGTAAACATCTGGAGGATCCAGAACAAAAATGCCAAACTGAGGCTAGTTCTTGAAGCTCTTTAGTCGACCCCTAAACCTAATAGGTAATCCATCATCAACCCGAAGAAAAGTTCCAAACTGTGGATTTACTTTGATACAACAGAATCATTTACCGTGGCATGAATAGAACAACCATACTAATGTTTAACCTTAAAGCCAGAATGGGCCACCTCAAAAACGAATAAAATCTCGGGTTTCCCAAACTGAAGTTCTCCTTTCAAGCCCTCTGCGCTACGACAAACCCTAATTGAATCGCCTTTCGCCAGCCAGAAGGAAAGTCCCAAAGGGAAACTATACTTTGAAGCCCCCTTGGCAACACAAAACCACTATAGAATTATCTAGCGATAGCCATGAAAATAGTGAAAAAATCTTTACTTTCACGCCATTTGGATCCCGGATAACCTAAAGAGAATTATATGGCGGAGTCAGAACAAAAGTCAGAAACTGAAATTGAATTTTGAAGCTCTCCGGTTCACTGCCAAATCGTAATGAATTAAAATGTCGTCAAACCAGAACAAAACTCCAAAACTGAAGCTTTACTATGAAACCCCTTGGGCTTCGTAAGGCCTGAATTAAATCCTTTAGCAAATACTCAAGAAGAAAAGCTTCCCTTTAATGCTACTTGGACTGCAACAAAACCCACGCGAATCGTTTTCGGAGCCAGAAGAAAATCCAAACCATTGCTAAACACTAAAGCTCTCTTGTCCACCAAAATCCTAATAAAATCATCTGTTGGCAACGAGAAGAAAAGTCCCACGCTGAAGCTTTACCTTGAAGGCCAGTGGGCTACGCCAAACCCTAATATAATCGCCTGGCGCCAGCGTTAACAAAAGTCCCAACGGAAGCTTTATTTTGAAACATCATGAACCAACCGGAAACCCAAAGGAAACATATGGCGAAAACAAGATTAGAAGCCTAAGAATAAAGCTTTACTTTGAAGTCCTTTACGCAAAGGAAAACCCCAAGTGAAGCATTTGATGCCAACCAAAAAAGAAAAAAAAAAAATGATGCTTTACTTTCAAACCCAGTATATTACGCAAAATCACAATAGAATCTTATGGTGCCGAAATAAATAATATCTACAATTTGAAGCGTTACTTTGAAGCCACCATAGGCCACGTCAAAAGCCAATAATATTGTCTGACGCCGGCAAGAACAAAACCCTCAAACTTAAGCGTTCTTTCAAGCAATCTGAGCTATGCCAAATCTCAATACAATCATCTGAAGAAAGACAGAGCAAAATTCTCAGAGGGAAGCTTTCCTTTGAAGTCCTTGAGCCATGTAAAACCATACTTGAATCGTCTAACTACATCCACAACAATAGTCAAAAAGAAAAGCTTTACTTTGAATCACCTTAGACCACGACAAATCCTAAGAGAAACGTCTCCAGGGTCTAGAAAAAAAGTCCCAAACAGAAGCTTTACTTTGAAATCCCGTGGGCTACGCCAAACCCCAATACAATCGTCTGACGCAAGAATTAAGAAAAGTCCCAAAAAGAAGCTTCGCTTTCAAAATCTGTTCTGCAAACCAAACCTCAAAAGAATCATAAGCGTACTCCAGATTAAAAGTCCCTTAATAAAGGTATGCACTGAAGCCCTTTGGGCAACGCTTAACCCCAAGGGAATCGTCTGTTGGAATCCAGAATAAAATTAAGTGAAGCTTTAATTTGAAGTCCTGTGGGCCAAGCCAATCCAGAGTGGAATCGTCTGTTGCAGGATCAGATGAAAAATCCCAAGGTGACACTTTACTTAAAAGCCCTGTGGGCCTCGCCAACCTCCAAAACAATCGGCTGGCACCACTCAAAATAAAAGTTCCAAAGAGGCTCTTAACTTTCAAGCAAGGGTAGCCTCGCGAAAACACAATAAAATCGTCTGCCTGAAGGCAAGACAAATGTGTCAAAACAAAGCTTAAATTTCATTACTCGTGGAACACGTGAAACCTGAGGGGAATCTTTTTTGGAGGCAGAACAAGTGTCTCCCAGTAGAATCGTCTGGTGCCAGCCACACGCAAAAGGAAACTATATTTTCAAGTCCCTTGATCCGCGCAAAACCACAATAGAGTTGTCTAGCGATAGCCACAAAATCAATAAAAAAAGAGTTTTACTTTGACACTCTTTGGACCACAAAAACCCAAAGAGAATCGTCTGGCAAAGCCAGAACAAAAGTCTGAAACTGAATCTAAGTCTTGAAGCTCTCCGGTTCACTCCCAAATCCAAATAGATTCATCTGTCGTCAACAAGAACAAAAGCCCAAAACTGAAATTTTACTTTGAAGCTACTTGGGCTAACGGAAGCCAAAAAAAGAAAGATACTGAAAAAGCTTTTCTTTAAAGTCACTTCGACCACGGCAAACGCCATGCGAAACTTTTCCGGAACCAGACCAAAGTTCTAAATTAAAGCTAAACATTGAAGCTCTTGTCCAACCAAAATAATAATAGAATCATCTGACGGCAACTAGAAGAAAAGTCCCAAGCTAAAGCTTTACTTTGAAGGCCCGTGGGCTAAGGCAAACACTAATATAATCGTCTGGCGACAGCGTTAACCAATGTCCCACACAGAAGTTTCATTTTGAAGCTTCATGAACCAAGCGGAAAACCAAAATACACATAGTGTAAACAAGATTAAAAGTTGAAGAATAAAGCTTTACTTTGAAGCCCTTTACCCAACGGAAAACCCCTAGCGAAGAGTTTGACGACACCAACAACAAAAAAAAGACTAAAAGAAAAGACTGAAGCTTTACTTTCATGCCCAGTACACTACGCCAAACCACAATAGAATCATATGGCAACGGGAAAAAAATGTAATATTAATAAGCTGAAGCGTGACTTTGAAGCCACCCTGGGCCACGCCGAAAAGAAAATCGTCTGACGCCGGTTAGAAAAGAGCCCCCAAATATATGTCTATATTTTTCAAAGCTATCTGGGGTACACCAAAGCCGAATACAAACATATGGTGATAGACAGAAAAAGTTTCCAAAGGGAAGCTTTACTCTGAAGCACCTTGGGCCATGTAAAACCTTTACTGAATCGTCTAACGACAGCCATAGACATATTCACTAAGAAAGGGTTTACTTTGAACCTTCTAAGCCACGACAAATCACTAGGGAAACGTCTGCAGGAAAAAGAACAAAACTCCGAAACTGAAGGTAAAATTTGAAGCGCTGTAGTCTATCCCTATACCCAATAGGTTTGGCCTGTGGACTACGCCAAACTCCAATGAAATCGTCTGCCGCCGGTATTAAGAAAAGTCCCAAAAACAAGACTCAGTTTCAATCTGTGAGCTAAGCCAAACCTCAATATAATCATAAGCGGAAGATAGATCAAACGTCCCTTACCAAAATTATGCACTGAAGCCCTTTCGGCAACGTTAAACCCGAAGGGAATCATCTGGTGCAAGCCAGAAAAAAAGTAAGTGAAGATTTACTTTGAAGGCCCATGGGATACGCGAATCCAGAATAGAAACGGCTGTTGCCGGATCAGAATAAAACTCCCAAAGTGACACTTTACTTCAAAGCCCTGTAGACTGCCCCAATCTCCAAAACAATCGGCTGGCGCCACTCAAAAGAAAAGTTCCAAAGAGGATCATTATTTTCTACCAAGGGTGTCTACGATAAACTACAGTTAGATCGTCTGCCGCCAGCCAGAACTAATGTCCCAAAGAAAAGTTGTAATTGCAGTACTCGTAGATCAAACGGGAATCATATTCGGAGCCAGAACAAGTGTCTCAAACTGATGCTTTACTTTGAAGCCCTGAAGGCAACACCAGACGGTAAGGGAAACGGCCGGATCCAGTTAGGAGAAAAGAAAATGAAACTTTATTCAGAAACCCGTGGGCTAAGAAAACCCTTAATTAGATTCTTCTAGTACTAACAAGAAAAGAAATTACAAGCTGAAGCTTTAATTTGCGGCCCAAATGAAACACGCGAAAACTCAAAGAAAATCTCTGACGCCAGCCACAAAAAAGTAGCCCAAAGTGATGCTATATTTTGAAACCTCGTAGGTCACAGTGACGCCAGTCAGAACAAAATTCCCAACTGAAGCTTTACTTTCAAACCCTACGGGTTACTCCGAACCCAATTAGAATTCTTTGGCCCCAGCAAGAGCATAAGTTCCAGAGGGAAACTTATTTTGAAGCCCCTTGGATCACGAAAATCCTAAAGGGAATCGTTTGGGGAAGCCAGAACAAAAGTCCGAAACTAAAACTAAATATTGAAGCTCTCCGGTTTCTCCAAAATCCTAATAGAATCATCTGTTTTCAAGTAGAAAAATTATCGAAAAATGATGCTCTACTTTCAAGCCCCTTGGACTACGTAAGGCCTCAAGAGAATCGTCTAGCGAAAGCCAAAAAAGAAAAGAAAAAAGAGAAAAGCTTATCATTAAAACCACTTAGCTTAAGTAAAACCTCAAGCGAATCGTTTTCGGAGCCAGAACAGAAGTCCAAACTATGGCTAAACATTGAAGCTCTCTTATCCAATCGAAATCCTAATAGAATCATATGACAGCAACGAGAAGAAAAATCTTAAGCTCAAGCTCTACTTTGAAGGTTCACGGGGTACTCGAAAATCTAATATATTCGTATGGCGCCAGCGTTAACAAAAGTCCCACACAGAAGCTTCATTTTGAAACTTCATGAACCACGCGGAAACCCAAAAGAAACATATGGCTCAAACAAAGTTAAAACTCCAAGATTAAAGGTCCAAGATTAACGCTTTAGTTTGGAACCCCTTACACAACGGAAACCCTCAAGTGAAGAGTTTGACGCCAGCCAAAAAAGAGAAAAACTAATTCTTTACATTCAAGCCCAGTGTTTTACACCAAACCACAATAGAATCATATGGCGCCGAAAAAAATAACATTAACAATCTGAAAAAAAAGGAAAAAGAAAGCCTAACTTAAAAGCCAAATGGACCACCAGAAGCCCCAAGTGAATCGTTTTCTGAGCCAGAACAAAAGTCCCATACTAAAGCTAAATATTGAAGCTCTCTTGTCCACCCAAAATCAAAACAGAATTATCTGAGGGCAACCTGAAGAGAAGTCAAGCTTAAGCTTTAATTTGAAGGCCCATGGATTACGCCAAACCCTAATACAGTCCTCTGGTGCCATCGTTAAGAAAAGTCCCACACCGAAGCGTAATTTTGAAGTCTTATGAACCAAGTGGAAACCCAAACGAAACATATTCCCCAAACAAGATTAAATTCCAAGTATAAAAGTTTGCTTTCAAGCCCTTTACGCAACGGAAAGCCCCAAGTGAAGCGTTTGACGCCAACTAAAAAGAAAAAAAAGAAAACTGAAGGTTTCCTTTCAAGCCCAGTTTATTACGCGAAATCGCAATATGATCATCTAGCGCCGGAAAAATAAAAAACAGTATTAACAATCTGAGGCGTTACTTTGAAGCCTCCATGGGCCACGTCGAAAACCAATAATATCGCTTGACGCAGACCAGAACAAAACCCCCAAAACTATTTTTCTTTCTTATGCTATCTGGGCTACGCCAAAGCCCAATACAATCATCTGGCGAAAGACAGAACAAAATTCCCAAATGGAAGCTTTACTTTGAAGCCCCTTGGGCCATATAAAACAATAAGAGGATCGTCTAAAGACAATATTCAAAAAGAAAAGCTTTACTTTGACGGCCCTTGGACAACGCTAAATCCCAATGGAAACGTCTGAAGAATCCAGAACAATAGTTCCAAACTTAAGCTAACTTTGAAACTCTCTAGTCTACCCCTAAACCTAATAGAATAATCTATCGTCAACCAGAAGAACAATTCCAAACTGAAGCTTTACTTTGAATGCCCGTGGGCTACGGCAAACCCCAATACAATCGTCTGCCGCCAGCATTAAGAAAAGTCCCGAAGAGAAGCTTCGCTTTCAATCTCTGTGAGCCAAGCCAAACCTCAATAGAATCATAAGCAAACGACAGATTAAAAGTCCCTAAATAATAGTATGCACTGAAGCCCTTTGGGCAGAGCTAAATCCCAAGGGAATCGTCTGGTTCAAGAGAGAATATAGATGGATGAAGCTTTAATTTGAAGCCCCGTGGCCCACACCAATCCAGAGTAGAATCGTCTGTTCCCGGATCAGAAAAAATCTCCTAAAGTGACTCTTTACTTAAAGGCTCCATGGGCCTCGCTAAACTCCAAAACAATCGGCTGGCGCCACTCAAAAGAAGAGTTAAAGAGATCTATTGCTGTAAACCAAGGGTGGCTTCAAGTAATCACAATATAATTGTCTGCAGCCAAGCAAAATAAATGTGCCAAAGAAAAGCATTAATTTCATTATTCGCGGACCACGCGAAACCTGAGGGGAATCATCTTTGGAAGCAGAATAAGTATCTTAAAGTGATGCATTACTTTCAAGCCCTGAGGGAAACGGAAAACCTAAGGGAATCGACTGGAGATAGCTAGGAAAAAATATAACAAACTTTACTTGGACATTCGTGGGACACGAAAAATGTCAACTGATTCCCCTACTTAGTACTAGACAGAAAAAGTGACAAACTGAAGATTTACTTTAAACCCTCTGGACCACGTCAAAACCCAATGAAAAACTCTGAGGTCAGCAAAGAAACAAAGAATGATGCTCTACTTTGAAATCCCGAAATTTACGCTATACCACAATAAAATCGTTTGCCGCGGCATGAATAGAATCACCAAACATATGCTTAACTTAGAAGCCAGCATGGGCCGCGTCAAACACGAATAGAATCCTCTGACGCCAGTCAGAACCAAAGTCCTAAACTGAAGCTTTCCTTTCAAGCCCTCTGGGTTATGCCAAACCCCAATAGAATCTTCTTTCGCCAGCCAGAACAAAAGTCCCAAGGAGAAACTTTAGAGCCCCTTGGGCCAAGCAAACCCACAATAGAGTTATCTAACGACAGCCACAAAAGTAGTGAAAAAAGCTTTACTTTGAAGCACCTTGGACCACGAATACCCAAAGGGAATCCTCTGGCGGAGCCAGAACAAAAGTCCAAAATTGAAGCTAAATTTTGAAGCTCTCCGGTTCACTGCCAACTCGTATTAGAATCGAATGTCTTCAACCAGAAAAAAAGTCCAAAACATAAGCTTTACTATGAAAGTCCTTGGGCTACGTTAGGCTGGAGTTGAATCATCTAGCGAAAGCCAAAAAAAAAATCCACTTGGTCCACAACAAAACCCCAAACGAATCGTTTTCGGAGGCAGAACAAAATCTTATCTAAAGCTAAACAATGCAGCTCTCTTGTCCACCGGAAATCCTAATGAAATCATCTGACGGCAACCAGAAGAATATTGCTAAGCTGAAGCTTTAATTTGAAGGCCCATGGGCTACGCCAAACCCGAATATAATCGTCTGGCGCCGTCTTTAACAAAAATCCCACTCAGAATCTTCATACTCCAGCTTAATGAGCTAAGCGGAAACGCAAAATAAGAATATGGCATAAACGAGATTAAAAGTCCAAGAATATAGCTTTACTTTGAAGTCCTTTACCCAACGGAAATCCCAAAGTGAAGCGTTTGAAGCTTTACGTTCAAGCTCAGTATCTTACGCCAAACCACAATAGAATCATCTCGCGCCGGAAAAAATCATTTTAACAATCAGAATCGTTACTTTGAAGCCACCATGAGCAACATCGAAAGCCAACGTTATCGTCTCACGCTAACCAGAACAAAAACCCTAAACTGTCTGGGCTACGCCAAAGCCCAATACAATCATCTGGCGAGAGCTAGAACAAAATTTCCAAAGAGAAGCCTTACACTGAAACCCTTTGCGCCATGTGAAACCATAAGTGAATCGTCTAACGACAACCAAAGCAATAATCACAGAGAAAAGCTTTATTTCGAGCCCCCTTGGACCACAACAAATCCCAAGTGAAACATCTGGATGATCCAGAACAAAAGTTCCAAACTGAAGCTAAAGTTTGAAGGCCCTGGGCTACGCTGAACCCCAGTATAATCCTCTGCCGCCAGCATTGAGAAAAGACCCCAACAGAAGTTTCACTTTCAATCTCTGTGAACCACTCCAAACTTTTATAGAATCACAAGCGTAAGCTAGATTAAAAGTCCTTTACTAAAGCGATTCATTGAAGCTCTTTGGGCAACGCTAAACCTCTAGTGAATCGTCCGGTAAAAGCGAGAAACAGAAAAGTGATCCTTTATTTTGAAGCCCCTTGGGCCACGCCAATCCATAGTTAAATCGTCTCTTTCAGGATCAGAAGAAAACTCCCAAAGTGACACTCCTTCACATTCGGCTGGCCCTACTCAAAATAAAAGATCCAATGAGAACCATTACTTTAAACCAAGGGTGGCCTCGCTAAAGCACAATAAAAACGTCTGCCGCCAGCCAACACAAACGTTACAAAGAAAAGCTTTAATTTCAGTACTCGTGGACCACGCAAAACCCAAAGGGTTTCGTTTATGGAGGCAGAACAAGTGTCTCAAACAGATGCTTTACTTTGACACCCTGAGGGCTACGCAAAACCTTAAGGGAATCAGCTGGAGTCAGCTAGGAAGAAAGCAAGCTGAAATTTTACTTGGAAACCCGTGGGCCAAGAAAAGAATCAACAAATTCGCCTGTTACTAACCAGAAAAGATATAAACTGAAGCTTTGCTTTGCAGCCCCCTGTAACACGCCAAAACCTAATGAAAAATTCTGACGCCAGCTACAAAAATGTAGCCCAAACTGATGCTTTACTTTGAAACCACCTAATTTACGCTAAATCACAATAGAATCGTTTACTGCTTCATGAATGGAAGTACCAAACTAAAGCTTAACTTTGAAGCCAGCATGGGCCATGTCAAACACGAATGACATCCTCTGACGTCAGTTAGAACAGAATTCCCAAACTGAAGCTTTACTTTCAAGCCCTCCTGGCTACGCCAAACCCCAATAGAATCGTCTGGCGCCAGCCAAACCAAAAGTCCCAAAGGGAAACTTATCTTAAAGTCCCTTGGGCCACGCGAAACCACAAAATAATTGTCTAAAACAGCCACAGAAATACTAAAAAAAAGTTTTACGTTGAAGCTCTTTAGATCACGAAAATCCTACAATGAATCGTCTGGCGGAGCCAGAACAAAAGTCCGAAACTGAAACTGATTCTTGAAGCTCTCCGGTTCACCTCAAATTCTAATAGACTCATCAGTCGTCAGCCAGAACAAAAGGCCAAAACTGAAGCTTTACTTTGAAGCCCCTTAGGCTACGTAAGACCGTAAAAGAATCGTCAAGCGAAAGCCAAAAGTAAAGATACTAAAAAAGAAAAGTTTTTCTTTAAAGCCACTTGGACCAAGACAAACGCTATAAGAAACGTTTTCTGAGCCAGAACAAAAGGTAGCTATTAAAGGTAAACATTGAAGCTCTCTTGTTCCATGCAAACTCTTAAAAGAATCATCTGACGGCAACCAGAAAAAAAATCCCAGTCTGAAACTTTAATTAGACGGCCCGTGGGCTACGCCAAACTCTAATATAATCATCTGGCGTCAGCGTTAACAAACGTCCCACACAAAAGTTTCTTTTTGAAGCTTCATGAACCAAGCGGAAAGCCACAATAGATACATAGCCTAGACAGGATTAAAAGTCGAAGATAAAGCTTTACTTTGAAACACTTTACCCAACGGAAAACCCTTAGCAAAGAAAAAGTAAAACCCGAAGCCATATTTTCATGCTCATCATATTACACCAAATCACAATAGAATCATCTGGTGCTGGAAAAAAATTAATATTAACAATCTGGAGCGTGACTTTCAAGCCAATAAATTTGTCTGACGCAGGCAAGAACAAAACTCCCAAATATTTGTATTTCTTTTTTTTTTTTTGAGCTATCTGGGCCACGACAAAAGCCGAATACAATCATATAGCGAAAGACGGAACATAATTTTCAAAGGGAAGCTTTACTTTGAAGCCCCTTGAGCCATTTAAAACCAGTAATGAATCGACTAACGACAACCACAAAAATACTCACTAAGAAAAGCTATACTTTGAACCCCCTGGGCCACGACAATTCCCAAGAGACACGTCTGCAGGATAATGAACAAAACCTCCAAGTCAAAGCTAAGCTTTGAAAATCTGTAGTGTACACCTAAACCCAATAGAACAATCTATCGTCAACCAGATGAAAAGCTCCAAACTGAAGCTTTACTTTGAAGGAGTTGGGCTACGCCTAACCCCAATATAATCGTCTGCCGTGGGCATTTACAAAAGTACGAAAAAGAAGACTCACTTTCAATCTCTGTGAGCCAAGCCAAACCTCAATAGAGTCATAAGTGCAAGCCAGATCAAAAGTCCCTTACCAAAGCTATGCATTGTAACCCTTTGGGCAACGTTAAACCTCAAGGGAATCATATGGTGCAAGCCAAAAAAAAAAGAAAATAAGTGAAGGTTTACTTTTAAGGCCCGTGGCTCACGCCAATTAAGAGCAGAAACGTCTGTTGTCGATCAGAATAAAACTCCCAAAGTGGTACTTTACTTTAAAGCCCTGTAGGCCTAGCCAATCTCCAAAACAATCGACCTGCGCCATTCAAAAGAAACGCTCCACAGAGAATCATTATTTCATGCCAAGGGTGGTCACGCGAAACGACAATGAAATCGTCTGCCGTCAGCCAAAACAAATTTCCCAAAGAAAAGCTTTAATCTCAGTACTCGTAGACCAAATGAAATCCGAAGAGAATCATTTTCGGAGCCAGAACGAGTCTCTCAAACTAAAGATTTACTTTGAAGCCCTGAGGGCAACACAAAACCCTAAAGGAATCGGCTGGAACCAGCTGGGAAAAAAAACAAACAGACTTTACTTGGATATCCGTGAGTCACAAAAAACTTAGCAGATTCCTGTAGAACTAACCAGAAATAACATTACAATTTCAAATTTTACTTTGAAGCCTCCTAGACCACGCAAAAATCCAATGAAAATCTCTGACGGTAGCCAAAAAAAAAAAAAGAAAGAAAAAGCTTAAACTGATTCTTTACTTTGAAACCCCCTAATTCACGCTAAACCACAATAGAATCTTTAACAGCGGCATGAATAGAAGTACCAAGCTAATGCTTAACTTTGAAGCCAGGTTAGGCCACATCACACACGAATAGAATCCTCTGACTCCAGTTAAAGCAGAATTGCCAAACTGAAGCTTTACTTTTAAGCCCTCAGGGATACGCCAATCCCATTAGAATTATTTGGCGCCAGCTACACTAAATGTCGCAAACGGAAAGTTTTTTATGAAATCCCTTGTACCAAGCAAAACTACAATAAAATTGTTTAGCAACAGCAATAAGAATAGTAAAATAAAGGTTTTACTTTCACGCTCTTTGGACCACGAAAAACCCGAAGGGATTCGTCTGGCGGAGCCAGAACAAAAGTCCGAAACTGAATCTAATTTTTGAAGCTCTTCGGTTCACTCCCAAATCCTAATAGAATCATCTGTCGTCAACCAGAACAGTCCCAAACTGACGCATTACTTTGAAGCCCCTTGGGCTAGCGAAAGCTAAAAAAAAAGATGGTGAAAAAGAAAACCTTTTCTTTAAAGATACTTGCGAAACGTTTTCGGAGCTAGAACAAGTTAGAAAATACAAGAAAACATTAAAGCTCTCTTGTCCACCCGAAATCCTAATAGAATCATCTGACGGCTACCAGAAGAAAAGTCCCAAGCTGAAACTTTACTTTGAAGGCCCGTGGTCTCCGCGAAACACTAAAATATTCGTCTGCCACCAGCGTTAGCAAAAGTCCCACACAAAATTTTCATTTTGAAGTTTCGTGAACCAAGGGGAAATCCAAGATACACACATGGCGTAAACAGGGTTAAAAATCGAAGAATAAAGCTTTACTCTGAAGCCCTTTACCCAACGGAAAACCCCTAGAGAAGCGTTTGATGCCAGCCAAAGGAAAAAAAAAAAAGAAACACTGAAGCTTTAATTTCAAGCCCAGTATATTACGCCAAACCACAATAGAATCAGCTGGCGCCAAAAAAAATGATATTAACAATCTGAAGCGTGACTTTGAAGCCACCATGGGCCAAATCGAAAACCAATAAGATCGTTTGACGCAGACGAGAAAAATAAATATGTTTCTGTTTTTATCTTTTTAAGCTATCTGGGCGACGCCAAAGCCGAATACAATCATATGGCGAAAGACAGAATAAAATCTCCAAGGCAAAGCTTCACTTTGAAGCCCCTCGGGGCATGTTAAACCATTAGTGAATCGTTTAACGACAGACACAAAAATACTCACAAAGAAAAGCTTTACTTTGAACCACCTGGGCCACGACAAATCCCAAGGGAAACGTCTGCTGGATAAAGAACAAAAGTCCCAAACTGAAGCTAACTCTTGAAGCTCTGTAGTCTACCCTTAAACATAATAGAATAATCTATAGTCAGCCAAAAGAAAAGTTCCAAACTGAAGCCTTACTTTGAAGGCCCGTGAGGGACGCCAAACACCAATACAATCGTCTACTGCCATCATTAAGAGAAGTCCCTAAAAGAAGACTCACTTTCAATCTCTCTGAGCCAAGCCAAACCCCAATAAAATCATAAGCGCAAGCCAGATCAAAATTCCTTTACCAAAGCTTTGCATTGAAGCCCTTTCAGCATTGTTAAACCCCAAGGGAACCGTCTGGTGCAAGCCAAGAGAAAATAAGTGAGGGTTTACTTTAAAGGCCCGTGGGCTACGCCAATCCAGAACAGAAACATCTGTTGCCGTATGAGAATAAAACTACCAAAGTGACACTTTACTTAAAAGCCCTCTGGGCCTCGCCAATCTCTAAAACAGTCGGCTGGCGCCACTCAGAATAAAAGTTCCACGGAGAATCATTATTTTATGCCTAGAGGGGCCATGCGAAACCACAATTAAATCGTCTGCCACCAGCCAAAACAAATGTCCGAAAGAAAAGCTTTAATTTCCGTACTCTTAGAGTACTGAAATTAAAGCTGCCTCTAACTGATGGTGGAACAAGCAAGGAAAAATCCAAACTGAGACCTTACATGGAAACCTGTGGACCACGAAATACCTCAACAGATTCCTGTACTACTAATCAAACAAAAAAAATTATAAACTGTAGCGTTAATTTGCAGCCCCCTGGACCACGCCAGAACCCAAAGAAAAACTCTGAAGTCAGCGACAAATAACAGCCCAAAGTGATGCTTTACTTTGAAATCCCATAGGTCACGCTAAGCCACAAAATATTAGTTGCCGCGGCAGGAATTCGAAGCAACAAACTAACGCTTAACTTTGAAGCCAGCATGGGCAACGTCAAACACGAATAAAATCCTCTGACACCAGTCAGAACAAAATTCCCAACTGAAGCTTACTTTCAAGCTCTCTGGGCTACTCCAAACCCCATTAGGTTCATCTGGCTCCAGTTAGATCAAAAATCCCAAAGGGAAACTTTATTTTGAAGCCCCTATGCAACGCAAAACGACAAAAGAATTATCTAGCGACAGCCACAAAGATAGTGAGAAAAGCTTTACTTTGAAGCCCCTTGGAGCACGAAAATCCCAAAGGGAGTCATCTGGCTTAGCAAAAACAATAGTCCGAAACTGAAAGTATATTTTGAAGCTCTCCAGTTCACACCCAAATCCTAATAGAATCATTTGTCGTCCACCAGAACAAAAGTCCAAAAAGTCCTATTGGACAAAACAAAAGCACAATAGAGTCGTCTAGAGGAAGCCCCCCCCCTAAAAAAACAGCAACAACAACAAACAATGAAAAAGAAAAGCTTTACTTAAAAGGCACTTGGAGCACCAGAAACCTCAAGCGAATCGTTTTCGGAGCCAGAACAAAAGTCCCACACTAAAAGTAAATATTGAAGCTCTCTTGTTCACCCGAAATCCAAACACAATCATCTGGCAGTAATCTGAAGAAAAGTCAAGCTTAAGCTTTACTTTGAAAGCCCGTGGACTACGCCAAACCCTAATACAGTGTTCTGGCGCCAGCGTTCCCAAAGTCTCACACAAACGTGTAATTTTGAAGCTTTATGAACCAAGCGGAAACCCAAAAGAAACACATTTCCCAAACAAGGTTAAGATTCAAAGGATAAAAGTTTACTTTGAAGACCTTTACGCAACGAAAAGCCCCAGGTGAAGCCTTTGACGTGAGTAAAAAAAAAAAATGTAGGTTTAATTTCAAATCTAGTAATATTGCGCTAAACCGCAATAGAATGATCTGGCGCCGGAAACAAATGTTATTAACAATCTGAAGCGTTACTTTAAAGCCTCCATGGGCCACGTCGAAAACCGAGAATATCACTTGACGCAGACCAGAACAAAACCCCAAAACTTGTTCTTTTGCTTAACCTATCTGGGCTACGCCAAACCCCAAAAGAATCATCTGGCGAAAGACAGAACAATATCCCCAAATGGAAGCTTTACTTTGAAACCCCTTGAGCCCTGTAAAACCATAATTGAATTGCATAACGACAACTACAGCAATAGTCAAAAAGAGAAGCTTTACTTTGAAGCCCCCTGAACACGCCAAATCCCAATGGAAACGTTTGTAGAATCCAAAACAAAAGACCCAAACTGAAGCTAACTTTCAAGCTCTGTAGTCTACCCTCAAACCTAATAGAATAACCTATCGTCAACCAGAAGAAAAGTTCCTAACTGAAGGTTTACTTTGGAGGCCCGTGGGCTACGGCAAACCCCAATACAATCGTCTGCCGCCAGCATTAAGAAGTCCCAAATAGAAGCTTCGTTTTCAATCTCTGTTAACCAATCCAAACTTCGACAGAATCATAAGCGTACTACAGATTAAAAGTCCCTTACTAAATGAATGCACTGAAGCACTTTGGACAGCGCTTAAACCCAAGGGAATCGTCTGGTGCACGCCAGAATAAGATAAAGTGAAGCTTTAATTTCAAGCCCCATGAGCCACGCCAATCCAGAGTAGAATCTTCTGTTTCCGGATCAGAGAAAAGTCACAAAGTGACACTTTACTGAAAAATCCTCCAAAACAATCAGCTGGCGCCACTCAAAAGAAGAGTTAAAGAGATCCATTACTGTAAACCAAGGGTGGCCTCGAGTAACCACAATATAATCGTCTACAGCCGGCCAAAATAATGTGCCAAAGAAAAGCTTTAATTTCATTACTCGCGGACCACGCGAAACCTGAGGGGAATCATTTTTGGACGCAGAACATGTGTCTCAAACTGACGTTTTACGTTGAGTTCAGCCCTGCGGGCAACGCAAAACCCTAAGAGAATCGGCTGGAGCCAGCACGGAAAAAGCATAACTTAAACTTTACTTGGAAACCCGTGGGCCGCGGAAAAAAATCAACAGACTCGCCAACTACTAGACATAAAAATGACAAACAGAAGATTTACTTTGCAACCCTCTGGACCACGTTAAAACCCAATGAAAAGCTCTGACGCCAGCCAAGAAGCCCGCCAAGAAGAAAAATAAACTGATGCTTTACTTTGAAATCTAGTAATTCACGCTAACCACAATAAAGTCGTTTACCGCGGCATGAATAGAACAACCAACTTTATGACTAACTTTGAAGCCAGCATGGGCCACGTCAAACACGAATAAAATCATCTAATGCCAGTCAGAACAATATTTCCAAACTGAAGTTTTCCTTTCAAGCTCTCCAGGGTACGCCAAACACCAACAAAATCCTCTTTCTCCCTCCAGAACAAAAGTCCTAAGTGGAAACTTTATTTTGAAGCCTTCTGAGCCACGCAAAACCACAATAGAATTATCTAGCGACAGCCACAGAAATAGTGAAAAAAAGCTATAATTTGAATCCCCTTTGGTCACGAATACCCAAAGGGAATTGTCTGGCGGAACCAGAACAAAAGTCCGAAACTGAAACTAAATTTTGAAGCTCTCCGGTTCAATGCCAAATCGTAATAGAATCAAATGTCATCAACCAGAACAGAAGTCCAAAACTGAAGCTTTATTATAATGGTCCTTGGGCTACGTAAGGCCGGAAATGAATCGTCTAACGAAAGCTAAAAAGAGAAAAAATACTGAGAAAGAAAAGCTTTCATTAAAAGCCACTTGGACTACAGCAAACCCCAAACGATTCGTTCAAGCAGCCAGAAAGAAATCCGAACTAAAGTTCCACTCAGAATCTTCATATTCAAGCTTAATGAACAAAGCGAAAATGGAAGACTAAAAGTCGAAAAAGAAAGCTTAAATTTGAAATTCTTTACTCAGTGGAAAGCCCAAAGTGAAGCGTTTAAGGCTCCACCCCCCCCCCCCACACACACACACAAACTAAAAAAATAAAGAAGCTTTATGTTCAAACCCATTATTTTACGCAAAACCACAATAGAATCATCTCGCTCCGAAAAAAAACCAAATTTAACAATCCGAAGTGTTACTTTGCAGCCACCATGGACCACGTAGAAAACCAATGATGTCCTCTCACGCTGACGACAACAAAACCCCCGAACTTAAGCATTTTTTTCAAGTTGTGTTGGCTACGCCAAAGACCAATATAATCAATCATCTGGCAATAGAACAAAATTCCTAAAGGGAAGCTTTACTTTCAAACCGTTTGCGCTATGTAAAACAATATTTGAATCGTCTAACGACACCCACAAAAATAGTCACAAAGAAAATCCAAGTTAAACGTCTGGAGGATTCAGAACAAAAGTTCCAAACTGATGCTAAACTCTAAGGGCCTTGGTTACGCTAAACCCCAATATAATCCTCTGCCGCCAGCATTGAGAAAAGACCCAAAAGTCGGCTTCACTTTCAATCTCTGTGAGCCAAGCCAAACTTCAATAGAATCATAAGGGCAAGCCAGATTAAAAGTCCCTTACTAAAGCTATTCACAGAAGCCCTTTGGGAAACGCTGTACCCCAAGGGAATTAGCCGGTACAAACGAGAAACAGAAAAAGTGAAACTTTACTTTGAAGCCCCTTGAATAACGCCAATCCAGAGTGAAATAGTCTCTTTCGGGATCAGAAGAAAACTCCCAATGTGAAACTTTACTTAAAAGCCCTGTGGGTCTCGCCAAACTCCAAAACATTCGACTAGCCCAACTCAAAAGGTCCAATGAGAACCATTACTTTAAATCAATGGTGGCCTCGCAAAACCACAATAAAATCGTCTGTCGCTAGGAGCCTAAATATATGTCCCAAAGAAAAGCTTTAATTTTAGTACTCGTGTACCACGCGAAACCCGAAGGGATTCATTTTTGGAGGCAGAACAAGTGTCTCAAAGTGATACTTTACTCTGAAGCCCTGAGGGTAACGCAAAACCCTAAGGGAATCAGCTGGAGCCAGGTAGGAAAAAGGGAAGCTGAAACTTGGACACCCGTGGGCCACGAAAAACCTCGACAGATTCGTCTACTACTAACCAGAAAAAGATTACAAACTGAAGTTTTATTTTGCAGCCCTCTGGAACACGCAAAACCCAATAAAACTCTGAAGGCAGCACAAAAAAAAATTGATGCTTTACTTTGAAACCAAATACTTCACACTAAACCACAATAGAACGTTTATCACGACACGAATAGAAGTACCAAACTAAAGCTTAACTTTGAAGCCAGCATGGGCCATGTCAAACATGAATAACATCCTCTGACGCCAGTTAAAAGAGAATTACCAAACTAAAGCTTTACTTTCAAGCTCTCTGGGATAGGCCAAACCCCAAAAGAATCGTCTGGCGCTAGCCACACCAAAAGTCCCAAAGGAAACCTCATTTTGAAGTCACTTGGGCCACGTAAACCTACGGTAGAATTGTTTAGCGACGGCACAGAAATAGTAGAAAAGCTTTACTTTGAAGCTTTCTCGATCACGAAAATCCCAAAGGGAATCGTCTGGCGGAGCCAAAACATAAGGCCGAAACTGAAACTGACGCTTGAAGCTCTCTGGTTCACTCCCAAATTCTAACAGACTCATCAGTCGTCAACCAGAACAAAATTCCAAAACTGAAGCTTTACTTTGAAGCCCTTTGGGCTACGTAAGACTACAAAAGAATCGTCTAGCTAAAGCCAAAAGTAAAGATACTGAAAGAGAAAAGCTTTTCTTTAAAGCCACTTGGACCAAGACAAACCCCATGCGAAACGTTTTCGGAGCCTGAACAAAAGTTAGAAATTAAAGGTAAACATTGAAGCTCTCTTGTCTGCCCGAAATCTTAATAGAATCATCTGACGGCAGCCAGAAGAAAAGTCCTAATTTGAAGCTTTGATATGAAGGCTCGTGAGCTACGCCAGTTTTTAATATGATCGTCTGGCGCCAGCGTTAACAAAAGTCCCACACAGAAGTTTCCTTTTGAAACTTCAGGAAGCAAGCGGGAAACCAAAATAAACATATATGGCGTAAACAAGACCAAAAGTTTAAGACTAAAGCTTTTCTTTGAAGCCCTTTACGCAACGGAAAACCCAGAGTAAAGCGTTTGTCGCCAGCAAAAAAAAAAAAGAAAAAGAAAGAAAAAACTGAAGCTTTACTTTTTAAGTTCAGCATGTTACGCCAAATCACAAGAGAATCATCTCGCGCAGGGAAAAAAAAAATAATATTAGCAATCTCAAGCGTGAATTTCAAGCATCCATTGGATGATTCGAAAACCAAAAAAATAGTCTGACGCCGGCCAAAACAAACCCCCAAATATATGTTATCTTTAAGCTATCTGGCCAACGCCAAAGCCGAATACAATCATATGGCGAAACACAGAACAAAATTTCTAGATGGAAACTTTACTTTGAAGCCCCTTAAGCCATGTAGAAGCATCAGTGAATCGTCTAACGACAGCCACAAAATACTCACCAAGGAAAGCTTTACTTTGAGCCCCATGGGACAAAACAAATCCCAAGGGAAACGTCTGCAGGATAAAGAACACATGTCCTAAACTGGAGCTAAACTTTGAGGTTCTGTATCCCACCCCAAAACCTAATAGGATAATATATCGTTAACCACAAGAAAAGTTCCAGACTGTAGCTATACGTTGAAAGCCCTTGGACTACGCCAAACCCAAATACAATCGTCTACAGCCAGCATTAAGAATAGTCTCAAAAAGAAGACTTAATTTCAGTCTCTGTGAGCCAAGCCAAACCTCAATAGAATCATAAGCGTAAGCCAAATCAAAAATATCGTACCAAAGACATGCATTGAAGCTCTTTAGGCAACGTTAATACCCAAGGGAATTATCTGGTGCAAGCCAGAAAAAGATTTGTGAAGGTTTACTTTGAAGGCCCGTGAGATACGCCAATTCAGAGCAGAAACGTCTGTTGCCTTGTCAATCTCCAAAACAATTGGCCGGCGCCACTTAAAGTAAAAGTTCCAAAGAGAATCTTTATTCTATACCAAGGGTGGCCACGTGAAACCACAATTAAATCGTCTGCCGCCAGCGAAAACAAATGTCCCAAAGAAAAGCTTTAATTTCAATACTCGTAGGCCAAACGAAACCTGAAGGGAATCATTTTTGGAGCCAAAACAAGTGTCTCACACTGATGCTTTTCTTTGAAGCCCTGAGGGCAACGCCAAACCCTAAGGGTATCGGCTGGAGCCAGCTAGGAAAAAAACAAACTGAAACTTTACTTTGAAACCCGTGGGCTGCGAAAAACATCAATAGATTCTTCTGCTACTAAACAGAAAGAATTACAAACTAAACCTTTAATTTGCAGCCCCCATGGAACACGCCAAAATCTAATGAAAAACTTAGCCACAAACAGTAGCCCAAAGTGATGCTTTACTTTGAAATCCTGTAGGTCACACTAAACCACAATAGACTGGTTACCGCAGCAGGAATACGAGTAAGAAACAAACGCTTAACTTTGAAACCAGCATGGACAACGTCAAACACGAATAAAACCCTTTGACACCAGTCACAACAAGATTCCCAACTGAAGCTTTACTTTCAAGCCCTCCGTGCTACTCCAAGCACCATTAGGATCGTCTGGCTCCGGCCAGAAGAAACGTCCCAAAGGGAAACTTTATCTTAAAGTCCCTTAGACCAAGAAAATCCCAGAGGGAATCTTCTTCCGGAAACAGAAAAAAGTCGAAAACTGAAACTAATTATTGAAGCTCTCCGGTTCACTTCCAAACTCTAACAAAATCATCTGTCGTCAATCAGAAAAAAGTCGAAAACTGAAGCTTTATGAAGCCCCTTCGACTTCGTATGACCTCAATAGAATCGTCTAGCGAAAACAAACAAACAAAAAAAACACTGAAAAAGAAAAGCTTTTTTTAAAGCCACTTGGCCCAAGAAAAAAAAAAACAAGCGAATCGTTTTCGGAGCCAGAACAAAAGTTCAAACTAAAGTTAAACACTGAAGCTCTCTTGTCCACCCGAAATCCAAATAGAATCATCTGACGGCAACTAGACGAAAAGTCCCAAGCTCAAGCTTTACTTTGAAGTCCCGTAGGTTACTCGAAAATGTAATATAATCGTCTGGCGCCATCGTTAACAATGTCCCACACACAAGCTTTATTTTGAAACTTTATGAACCAAGCGGAAACCCAAAAGAAACATATGGCGCAAGCAAGATTAGAAGTTCAAGAAAAAAAACTTTAGTTTGAAGCCCTTTACGCAACAGAAAACCCCAAGTGAAGTGTTTGACGCCAGCCAAAAAAAAAGAAAAAAAAAAAAAGGAAAAGGAAAAACTGAAGCTTTACATTGAAGACCTGTACATTACGCCAAATCACAATATAATCATCTGGCGCCGGAAAAAAATAATATTAACAATCTGAAGCGTGATTTTAAAGCCACCATCGGCAAAGTCGAAAACCGATAAAATCGTCTGACGCCAGCCAGAACAGGAAGCACGAATGTTTTTTTTTTTTTTCTTAAACTATTTGGGCTACGCCAAAGTGGAATACAATCATATGGCTAAAGACAGGAAAAAAATTCCAAGGGGAAGTTCTGTTTTGAAGCCCTAGGGGCGATTCAAAATCATTAGTGAATCGTCTAACGACAGCCTCTGACGCCAGCCACGTTAAAATTCTAAACTCACGCTTTGCTTAGAAGCACCGTGGGCAATACTATACCTATATGGAATCACCTGGCGGCAGCCAGGAAAAATTCCAAAACTGAAGCTTTAATTTCAAGCCCCGTGGGTCACGCCAAATCCAAACAAAAATCCCGAACTGAAGTTTTAGTTTGAACCCCTTCGGCCAAAGAAACCTTAATTGAATCGTCTGTCGTTAGCCGAATTCAAAGTCCCAAACTGAAGCTTTACTCTGAACCCCTGTGATCAATGCCAAACCCCAAAAGAATCATCTCTGACACCTACAAGAAAAAAGTCTCAAACTTATGTTTTTTTTTTGTTTTTTTTTTTAAGCACCATGGGCAACGACAAAAAGAAAAAAAATGATGATAAATGAATAAAGAAATAAAGAAATACAATCATCTGTTGCCAGCAAGAACACAATCTGACGTCTTTTTTTCTTTTTTTAAGCCCTGTGGACTATGAGAAAGGCCAATAGAATCGTCTGACGCCACCCAGAAATAAAGTCCTAATGAAAAGCTTGCTCTAAAGCCCTGAGGGCCACCTGAAAACAATAGAATCGTCTGACGCCAGCCTTACATAAGTATAATATTGAAGTTTCGCTTTGAAGCTCCGTCGGCCACACTAAACCACAATAGAATCCTGTGCCGCCAGTCACAACAAAAGTCCTAGAGAAAATATTCACATTAGGTTCAGTGAACTCCGCCAAACCAAAAGGTAATCTTCAGGTGGTGCTAGAACAAAAGGCCCAAATCTATGCTAAAATTTGAGGCCCCTTGGGCCTTTCCAAACCCCAATAGAATCGTCTATCGCCGGGAACAACAAAAGTCCTACACTTAAGATTTTCTTTAAAACCTTGTGCGACACGCCAAACCCTAACCGAATAGTCTAGTTCCTAACAGATAAAAGTCCCAAATTGGAGCTTTACTTTGAAGCCCTGGAGGTCCCTCAAGACGTCTATAGAATGGTTTGGCCATAGCCACAACAAAAGTATCAATTTGAAGGTTGCTTTTGAAGCCCCGTGGACCACGCCAAAGGCGCCAGCCTTAAGAAAAGTCCCAAACTGAAATTTTATTTGAAAACTCGTCGTCACGGCAAACCCCAATGGAATCGTCTGGTTTTAGCCAAAATAAAAATCCCAAACAGACGCTGTACTTTAAAGTCGAGATTGCCACTCTAAACTCCAATTGATTCATCTGTCACCAGCAAGATTATAAGTAGCAAACAGAAGTTTTACAGCCAGAAGTTTTACAGCCAGAAAAACAGCCCAAAACTATATCTTTAATTTAAAGCCCCAGAGGCCACGCCAAACCCAAAAAGAATCGTCTAGTGCCAGCCAGAACAAAAGTTTTACATTGAAGCTTTACTTTGAAGCTCAATGGGCCACTCTAATCCCCAATATGATCGACAGGCGCCAGTCACATCAAAATTCTAAATTGAAGCTTTGCTTAGAAGCACCGTGGGCAACATTGTACCTATATGGAATCGTCCGGCGGCAGACAGAAAAAACAAAACAAAATTAAAGCCTTACTCAAGGCTCGTGGGGAACGCCGAATCTAAATACAATCCTCCGGCGCCAGCCTTAACAAAAATCCGTAATTAAGTTTTAGTTTGAACCCCTTCGGCCACTTCAAACGCCAATAGGGTCATCTGTATTTAGCCAGAAAAGTGTCTTAAACAAAAGCTATACTTTGAAGGTCAGTGGGCCACCCCGCCGGCAACGTCATACCCCAACAGAATCATCGTGCACCATCCAAGACAAAATTTCCAAACTGAAGCTTAAAATTGAAGCTTTTTGGACCACATCGAAACTCAATGAAATCGTCTAGTGGAGCTAGATTAAAAGTTCCAAACTGAAGCTTTACTTTGAAGCCCTGTGATCAACACCAAAACCCAAAGGAGTCGTCTCTGATACCTACCAGAAAAAGTCTCAAACTTATGCTTTACTTTCAAGCACCATCGGCAGCGCCAAACCAAACCAAAATCAACTGTTAGCAGGAACAACAAACTTTTAACCTAAGTCTTTTTTTTAAGCCCTGTGGGTTACGGAAATGCCCAATAGAATCGTCTGGCGCCACCCACAACCAGTTCCGATGGATAGTTTTACTGTAAAGCCCTGTAGGCCACCTAAAACCACAAAAGAATCTTTTGACGCCTGCCTTAAAAAAGTCCCATATTGAAGCATTACTTTGAAGCTTCGTCGGCGACACTAAACCACAATAACCACAGCAACTCAAAAAGTGAAGCTTTACTTTCAAACCCATTGGGCACGCTGAATCCAAATACAATCCTCTGGCGGCAGCCCTAACAAAAATCCAGAACTAAAGTTTTGTTTGAACCCCTTCGGGCACGGCAACTCCCAATCAAATCGTCTAAACAAAAGCTATAGTTTGAAGTCCAGTGGGCCTCTTCGTCGGCAACGTCACACCTCAATAGAATCATCTGACGCTATCCAAGACAAAATTACAAAACTTAAGCTTAACTTTAAAGCCCCTTGGACCACCTCGAAGCTGAATGGAATCGTCTGGGGGAACCAATTTAAAAGTCCCAGACTCAAGCTTCATTTGAAGCCATGTGATCAACACCAAAGCCCAAAGGAATCATCTCTGACATCTGCCAAAAAAATCTCAAACTCTTGTTTCACTTTCAAGCACCACGGGCAACGCCAAACCAAACTAAAATCATCCGTTGTAAGTTGGAACAAAACTTCCAATCTGATGTATTTTTTCTAAGCCCTGTGGGATACGGGAAAGGCCAAGAGAATCGTCTGTCGCCACCCAAAAAAAATGTCCCAAAGGGAAGCTTTACTGTAAAGCCCCATGAGCCACCTAAAACCATAATGGATTTATTTGACGCCAGCCTTTAAAACGTCTCATATTAAAGCTTTATGTTGAAGCTCCGACAGCCAACGCAAAATCAAAAATAGAATACTTTGCCGCCTGTCACAGCAAAAGTCCCAAAGAGAAGATTTACTTTAGGTCCCATGCACTCCACCAAACCAAAAGAGAATCATCTGGTGGCGCCAGAACAAAAGACCTAGATGGATGCTTAAATTTGAAGCCCCAAGGACCACCCAAAACCCAAAAAATTAGTCTGACGCCGGCTTTTCTTTGAAGCCTTTTCTGACACGCCAAACCCTAGTAGAATCGTCTAGTGCCTAACAAAAAAGTCCCACATCAACGCTTTACTTTGAATCCCTGGAGGCCACTGTGGACGCAATTAAAATCGTTTGACCATAGCTACAACATTGGAGATTACTTCTAAAGCCCCGTGGACCACGCCAAACCCTAATGCAATGTTTTGGCGTCAGCTTTAAGAAAGGTCCAAAACTGAAGTTTTATTTGAAAACCCGGCGTCAAGGCAAACCTCAATGGAATCGTCAGGTTTCAGCCAAAATAAGAAATACCAAGCTGAAGCTATACTTTAAAATCAAGAGGGCCACTCCAAACTTCAAAAAGATTCGTCTGGCTCCAGAGAGATTAAAAGTCCAGCACTGAATCTCTACTTTGAAACCGTCGCCAGCCAGAAAAAAATAGACCTGAACGGAATCTTTAATTTGAAGCCCCGTAGGCTACGCCAAACCCCAATAGAATCGTGCAGCACCAGTCAGAACAAATGTTTTACACTGAACCTTTCCTTTGAAGCCCCCTAGGCTACTCCAGTCCTCAATATAATCGACTGGCGCCAGCCACATAAAAATTCCAAACTGACGCTTTCTATAGAAGCACCGTGAGCAACACCAAACCTATATGGAATCGTCTGGCGCCAGGAAAAAAAGCGAAAAAAAAATCCAAAACAGGCTTTTCTTTAAAGCCCCGTGGGTCACGGCAAATCCACATACTATCCTCTGGCGGCAGCCTTAACAAAAATCCTGAACTGAAGTTTTGGTTTGAACCCTTCGGCCACGGCAAACCCCATTGGAATCGTCTCTCGTTAGCCAGAAAAAAAGTCCTAAACAAAGGTACACTTTCGCGCCCATTGGACCACCCTATCGGCAATGTCAAACCTTGATAGAATAATCTGGCGCCATGTCAAACAAATTTTCCTAAATGAAGCTTAACTTTGAAGCCCCATAGACCACTTCGAACATCAATGGAATTGTCTGTAGGAGCCGGATTTAAATGCCCCAACTGAAGCTTTAATTTGAACCCTTGTGGGCAACGCCAAACAACAAAGGAATCGTCTCTGACATCTGTCAGAAAAGTCTGAAGGTTATGTTTTACCTTCAAGCACCAGCGGCAGCGCCAAAAAAACTATTATCAGACGCCTTCATTTCTTTTCTTTTTTTTCTTTTTGAAGCCCTATGGGCAACAGGAAAGGCCCATAAAATCGTCTGGCGCCAACCAGAACAAAGGTTCCCAAGGGAATTTAGATTGTAAAGCCCCGTGGGCCACCTAAAACCTGACGACAGCCTTAAAAAATTCTCATATTAAAGCTTTATCAGACGCTTCGTCGGAAGTACTAAACCATAATAGAATCTTTTGCCGCCAGTAACAGCAAAAGTCCCAAAGAAAAGACTTACTTTAGGCCCCTGCACTCCCCAAAGCAAAAGCGAATTTTCTGGTGGTGCTTTTTTTTCTAAGTCCGGTGGGCTACGGCAAAGCCCAATAGAATCGTCTGGCGCCACGCACAATAAAAGTCCCAGAAGGAAGTTTTACTGTAAAGTCCCGTGAGGCACCTAAAACCACAATAGAATTATCTGACGCCAGCCTTAAAAAAAAATCCTATAAAAAACTTTATATCCAGCTTCGTCGGCCGCACTAAAACACAATAGAATCCTTTGCTGCCAGTCACAGCAAAAGTTCCAAAGAAAAGATTTACTTTAGGCCCTATCGACTCCGCGACACCAAAAGAGAACAAAAGCCTAAATTGATGCTAATATTTAAAGCCCCGTTGGCCATCCCAAACCCCAGTGGACTCGATTAGCGCTTCGGCCACAAGAAAAGTTCCAAATTTAAGCTTTTCTTTGAAGCCATATGGGATGCGCAAACCCTAACAGAATTGTCTAGTGCCTAACAGGAAAAACTCCCAAATAGAAGATTTACTTTGAAACCGTGGAGGCCACTCCAGACGCCAATAGAATCGATTGCCATAGACAAAACAAAAATCACAAAATGCAAATATCTTTTGAAGCCATTTGGAACCCGCCAAACCCCAATGCAATGATTTGGCTCTAGCCTTAAGAAAAGTCCTAAACTGAAGATTTATTTGAAAACCCGCCGTTACGGCAAACCAAAATGGAATCATCTGGTTTTAGCCAAAATAAAACATCCCAAACTAAAGTTATACTTTAAACTCGAGATGGCCACTCCAAACTCATATAGATTCGTCTGACACCAGTAAGATTAAGTCCTAAACTGAAGTTTTACTTTGAATCCCCATAGAAGAAGTGAAACCCTAATTGAATTTTCTGTCGTCAGCCAGGAAAACAGTCCCAAACTGAATCTTTAATGTGAAGCCTCGTTGGCCGCGGCAAACCCAATGGAAAGGAACGTCTAGTGCCAGCAAGAACAAACTTTTTGCACTTAAGCTTTTCTTTAAAGCTCCATGGGCCACTCCAGTCCCCAATATGATCGACTGACGCCAGCTATATAAAAATTCTAAACTGATGCTTTGCTTAGAAGCATCATGGGCAACAATATACCTGTATGGAATCATCTGGCGTTAGCCAAAAAAAAACATTCCAAAATTGAAGCTTCAATTTCAAGCCCCGTGGGTCACGCGGAATCCAAATACAATCCTCTGGCGCCAGCCTTAAAAAGAATCCCGAATTGAAGTTTTAGTTTATGCTCCTTAGAACACGGCAGAACCTAATGGAATCGTATATCGTTAGCCAGAAAAATATCCTCAACAAAAGCTATACTTTGAAGCCCATTGGGCCACCCCATCGGCAACGTCAAACCCTTATAGAATCATCTCGCGCCATCCAAGACAAAATATCCTAACTGAAGCTAAATTTTGAAGCCCACTTGGGCCACGTTGAACCTCAATGGAATCGTTTAGCGGAGCCAGATTAGACGTCCCAAACTGAAGATTTACGTTTAAGCCATGTGATCAACGCCAAAGTCTAAAGCGATCGTCTCTGACACCTGCCAGAAAAAAAGTCTTAAACTTATGTTTTACTTTCAAGCGCCATGGGCAACGCCAAACCAAATTAAAATCATCTGTTGCCTGCAAAAACAAAACTTCCAACCAGAGTTCTTTTTTTTAAGCTCTGTGGGCTACAGGAAAGCCGAATACAATTGTCTGGCGCCAATCAGAACAAAAGTCTTACAGGGAACTTTTACTGTAAAGTCCCGTGGGCCACCTAAAACCACAAGAGAATCGTCTGACATCAGCCTTGATAAAGTCCCATATTAAAGCTTTACTTTGAAGCTCCGTCGGCCACGCAAAACGACAACAGAATCCTTTGCCGCCAGCCACAGCAAAAGTCCCAAAGAAAAGATTTACTTTAAGCCATTTGCACCCCACCAAACCGAAAGGGAATCTTCTTGTAGTTCCAGAACAAAAGGCCCAAATTGATGATATATTTGAAGCCCCGTTTGCTACCCGAAACACCAATAGATTCGTCTGGCACCAGACACAAGAAAAGTCCAAACCGAAGCTTTTATTTGAAGCCTTGTGGGACACACCAAACCCTAACAAAATCGTCTAGCGCCTAGAAGAATAAAGTCCCAAATGGAAGTTTTACTTGGAAGCCTTGGCGGCCGCTCCAGACGCCAATAGAATACCACGGCCAAAGCCACAGCAAAAGTTTCAAATTGAAGATTTATTTTGAAGCCCAGTGGACCACGCCAAATCCTAATGCAAAGCTTTGGCGCCAGCCTTAAGAAAAGTTCCAAACTGAAGTTTTACTTGAATACCCGTCGTCACGGTAAACCACAAAGGAATCGTCTGTTTTCAGCCAAAATAGAAAAAAAAATTCCAAGCTGAAGCTATACTTTAAAGTCAAGAGGGCCACTCGAAACTCCAATAGATTCGTCTGATACTAGCGAGATTAAAAGTCCTAAAATGAAGTTTTACTTTGAAGCCCCTAGGCAAAGTGAAACCCTGATGGAATCGTATGTCGCCAGCCAGAGAAAACAGTCCCAAATCGAATCTTTAATTTGAGACACCGGAGGCCACGCAAAATCCCAATATAATCGTCTAGCGCCAGCCAGAACAAAAGTTTTACACTAAAGCTTTAATATGAAGTTCCATGGTCCACTCCAATCCCCGATATAATCGACCGGCGCCAGCCAGATTGAAATTCTAAACTGACGCTTTGCCTAGAAGCATCGTGGGCAACACTATACCTATATGGAATTGTCTGGCGCCGGCCAGAAAAAAATTCGAAAACTGAAGCTTTATTTTCAAGCCCCGTGTGTCGCGCCAAATCCAAATACACACCTCTGGCGCCAGCCCTAATAAAAATCACGAACTGAAGTTTTTGTTTGAATCCCTTCGACCACGGCAAACCCCAATGGAATCGTCTGTCTGTAGCCAGTAAAAAGTCCCTAACAAAAGCTCTACTTTGACGCCTGGTTGGCCACCCGAACTCTTATAGAATCGTCTGGTGCCAGCCAATTTCAAAGTTTCAAACTGAGGCTCTAATTTGAAGCTCCGTCGACAGCATCAAACCCCAATAGAATCATTTGTCGCGATCAAAGAAATAGAAATCAAACTGAAGCTTAAGTTTGAAGGCCCTTAGAACACTTTGAACCTCAATGGAATCGTCTAGCGGAGCCAGATTAAAAGTCCCAAATTGAAGCTTTACCTTAAACCCTTGTGGGCAACGCCAAACACCGAAAAAAATCATCTCTGACGCCTGCCAGAAATTAGTCCCAAACTTATGTTTTCTTTCAAACTCCAGGGGCAACGCCAAACGAAAATGAATTCATCTGTTGCCAGAAAGAAGAAAACTTCCATCCTGACGCCTTTTTTAATTTCTATGGGCTACGAAAAATCCTAATAGAATCGTCTGGCGCCACCCAGAACAAAAGTTCCAAAGGAAAGTTTTACTGTAAAATCTGTGGGGCCACCTAAAACTACTTTAGAATCGTCTGACGCCATCCTTATGAAATTCCCATATTAAAGCTTTACGTTGAAACTCCTTCGGCAACGCAAACCCACTTTAATCCTGTGCCGCCAGTCACAACAAAAGTCCCAGAGAAAAGATTTACTTGAGGCTCCTTACACTCCACCAAACCAAAAGGGAAATTTTTGGTGGTGCTAGAACAAAACCAAATTCATGCTTAAATTTGAAGCCCCTTAGGCCACCCCAAACCCGAGCAGATTCGTCTAGCGCCGGCCAAAACAAAAGTCCCACAACTAAGCTTTTCATTGAAGTCTCGTGGGATACGCAAACCTTAACAGAGGAGGCCACTCCAGATGCCATAGCCACAACAAAATTTTGAAATTGAAGATTTATACTAAAGCCCCGTGGATCACACCAAACCCCATGCAAGACTTTGGCGCCAGCCTTAAAAAAGCCCCAAATTGAAGTTTTATATGAAAGCCCGTCATTAAGTCAAAGCCCAATGAAATCGTCTGGTGTCAGCCAAAATAAAAAATCCCAAGCTGAAGTTATGCTTCAAAGTCAAAAGGGCTACTCCAGACTCCAAGAGATTCGTCTGACACAAGCGAGATTTAAAGTCCTAAAGTGAGGTATTACTTTGAAGCCCCGTGGGAAAGTGAACCCTAAGGAGATCGTCTGTCACCAGCCAGGAAAACAGTCCCAAAGGGAATCTTTAATTTGAAGCCCCGTTGGCTACGCCAAACCCCAATTGAATCGTGTAGCGCCAACCAGAACAAACGTTTTACACTGAAGCTTTTCTTTGAAGCTCCATGGGCCACTTCAATCCCTAATATGATCGACTGGCGACAGCCATATAAAAGATCCAGACTGACACCGCTTAAAAGCACCTAGGGCAACACCAAACCTATGTGGAATCGTCTGGGGCAAGCCAAAAGAAAAATCCAAAACTGAAGTTTTAATTTCAAGCACCGTGGTCACGCCAAATCCAAATACAATCCTCTGGCGGCAGCCTTAACAAAAATCCCGAACTGAAGTTTTAGTTTGAGCCCCTTCGGCCACTGCAAACCCCATTGGAATCGTCTGTCGTTAGCCAGAAAAAAACTCCTAAACAAAGGAACACTTTGAAGCCCAGTATGCGACCCAGTCGGCAACATCAAACCACAATAGAATCATCTGGCTCCATCCAAAATAAAATTTCCAAACTCAAGCTTAACTTTGAAGCTCCTTAGACGAAGCAAAACCTCAATGGAATCGTCTAGCGGAGCCAGATTAAAAGTCCCAAACAGAAGCTTTACTTTGAAGCCCTATGGAATCGTCTCTGACACCAGCCAGAGAAAAAGTCTCAGTTATGTTTCACTTTCAAGCACCATGGGTAACGCTAGACCAAATTGAAATTAGCTGTTGCCTGCAAGAACAAAACTTCCAGCCTGAAGCATTTTATTTTTATGAATCCCTTTGGGCTACGGGAAAGCCCAATAGAATCATCTGCCGCCCACTAGATCAAACGTCCTACAAGGAAGTTTTGCTGTAAAACCCCATGGGCCACCTAAAACCACAATAGAATAGTCTGACGCCTGACTTAAAAAAAATCCCATATTAAAGCTTTATTTTCAAGCTACGGGAAGGCCCAATAGAATCGTGTGGTGCCCACCAAAACAAAAGTCCTACAGGGGAGTTTTACTGTAAAACACCATGGGCCACCTAAAACCACAATTGAATCGTCTGACGCCAGACTTTAAAAAATTCCCATATTAAAGCTTTACTCTGAAGCTCCATCGGACACGTTAAACCACAAGAAAATCCTTTGCCGCCAGTCACAGCGAAAGTCCCAAAGAAAAGATTTATCAAAGGCCCCTTGCACTTCGCCAAACTGAAAGTGGAACCGTCTTGTGGTGCCAGAACAAAAGGCCCAACTCAATGTTTGGATTTGAAGTCCCTTCGGCCACCACAAACCCCAAAAAATTTCTTTGGCGCCGGCCAGAAGAATAATCCCAAGCTTAAGTTTTTCTTTGAAACCCTGTGGGACCAGCCAGACCCTAATAGAATCGTCTATCGCCTAGCAGAAAAAGGCCCATAATGAAGTTTTTCTTTGAAGCCATGTAGGCTACTCAAGACGCGAATAGAATCGGTTTGGCCATAGCCACAACAAAAGTTTCAATTTGGAGATTTCTTTTGAAACCCCGTGGGCCACGCCGAACCCTGATGCAATGCTTTGCCGCCAGCCTTATTGAAAGTCCCAAACTGAAGTATTACTTTGAAGCCCAGTGGACAAAGTCAAACCCTAATTGATTTGAATCCTCGCAGGCCACGTCAAAACCCAGTGGAATCGTCTCGTGCCAGCCAAAGTAAAAGTTTTACACTGAAGCTTTAATTTGAAGTTCCATGGACCACTTCAATCCCCAAAATAATCAACTGGCGCCAACCAGATTAAAATTCTACACATGATTTCCTTGGAAGCACCGTGGGCAACACTATATCTATATGGAATCGTCTGGTGCCAGCAAGATAAAAATTTCAAAACAAACTTTTCTTTCAAGCCCAGTGGGACACATCAGATCCAAATACAGTCCTCTGGCGCCAGCCTTAACCAAACTCCCAAACTGAAGGTTTAGTTTGAGCCACCTCGGCCTCGGCAAACCCCAATTGAATCGCCTGTCGTTAGCCAAAAAAAAAAGTACTAAACAAAGGTACAGTTTCAAACATAGTGGGCCACCCCGTCGACAACGTCAAACCCCAATAGAATCATCTGGCGTCATTAAAGCAAAATTTCTTAACTGAAGCTTAAGTTGAAGCTCCATGGACCACTTCGAACCAAAATGGAATCGTCTGGCAGAGCCTGATTAAGAGTCCCAAACTGAAGCTTTACTTTGAAACCTTACAATCAGCGCCGAAAATCAAAGGAATCATTTCTCACACCTTCCAAAAAAAAGTCTCAAACTTATGTTCTACTTTCAAGCACCATGAGCAACGCCAAACCTAACTGCAATCATCTGTTGCGAGCAAGAACAAAACTTCGAACCTGACACCTTTTCTTTTTTTTTTGAAACACCGTGGGATACGGGAAAGGCCAATAGAATCATCTGGCGCCACCCAGAACATAAGTCCCAAAGGGAAATTTTACTGTAAAGCACCGTGGGTCATCTAAAACCACCATAAAATCATCTGACGCTAGCCTTAAAAAGTCCCATAATAGCATTATTTTGAAGTTCCGTAATCCACACTAAACCACAAGATTCTCTTGCCGCCAGTCAGCAAAAGTCCCAAAGAAAAGATTTACTTTAGGCCCCTCGAATTCCGCCAAACCAAAAGGGAACCACCTGGAAGTGCCAGAACAAAAGGCTCAAATTTTTGCTAAAATTTGAAGCCCTGTGGGCAAACAGATCCGCTCTTCGGCCACAGCAAACCCTCATTACAGAGCAAGATTAAAAGTACCAAACTGAAGCTTTACTTTGAAGCCCTGTGAGCAACGCCAAATCCTAATGGAATCGTCTCCAACACCTGCCAGAAAAAAGTCCCAAACTTTTTGTTTACTAATAAACACCATGGGAAAATACAATCCAAAATAAAATCATCTGTTGCTAGCAAGAACTAAACGCTAAACCTAAAGCTTTTTTTTTTTTTTTTTTGAAGCTACGGAAAGCCCTAGAGAATCGTCTTGCGCTACCCAGAACAAAAGTCCCAAAGGGATGTTTTACTGTAAAGCCCCGTGGGGCACCTAAAACCACAATAAATTCGTCTAACGCCAGCCTTAAAAAACTCCCATATTAAAGCTTTGCTTTGAGGCTCCGTCGGCAGAGCAAAACCCAAATAAAATCGTGTGCCGCCAGTGGCAACAAAAGTCCCAGAGAAAAGATTTACTTTAGGCCCCAGGCACTACGCCAATCCCAAAAAATCTTCTGGTGGTGCCAGAACAAAAGTTCCAGATTGCCGCTTAATTTTGAAGCCTAGCGGTCCAAGCCAAAGCCAAATAGAATCGTCTAGCGCCTATAAGAAAAAAGTCCCAAATAGAAGCTTTACTTTGAAGCGCTGGAGGCCTTGCCAAACCCAAATAGAATCGTTTAGCGATAACCACAACAAAAGTTTCAAATTGCAAATTTCGTTTGAAGCCCCATGGACCACGACAAACCCCAATACAATCCTTTGGCGACAGCCTTAACAAAAGTCCCAAACTATTTGAAGCCCCGTCGTCAACGGCAAACCACAATGAAATCATCTGGCCTCAGCCCGACCAAAAAAAAGTCATAAGCTGAAGCTATATTCTTAAGTCAAGTGGGCCACCCCAAACTCCAGTAGATTCCTCTAGCGCCATCGAGCTTAAAATTTACAGACTGAAGCTTTACTTTCAAGCGAAAGCGAAACCCAAATGGAATCTTCTGTCGCCAGTCAGAACAAAAGTTTCACACTGAAGTTTTACATTGAAGCTCCATGGGCCACTCCAATCCCCAATAGGATCGACTGGCGCCAGCCAGATTAAAATTCCACACTGAAGCTTTGTTTAGAAGCCTCGTGGTCAACACCAAACTTCAATGGAATCGTCTGGAGACAGCCAGAAAAAAGATGCCAGAACTTTCAAGCTCCGTGGTTCACGCCAAATCCAAACACAATCATCTGGCGCCAGCCTTAACAGAATTCCCGTATTGAAGTTTTAGTTTGAACCCCTTCGGACACGGTAAACTTCAAAGCAATCGTGTGCCATCAGCCAAAGAAAGTCCCAAACAGGAGGTATACTTTGGAGCCCAGTTGGCTACCCTAACTCCAATAGAATCGTGTGGTGCCAGCCAAATTAAAAACACCAAACTGAAGCTTTACTTTGAAGCTTTGTCGGTAGCACGAACCTTAACAGGAACAACTGGCGCCAGCCACAACGAAAAGCCATGAAGAAAAGTCACAAACAGAACCTATACTTTAAAGCCCAAACTCTAATAAAATCGTCTCACGCCAGCCAGAATAAAAATCCCTAAATTAAAGGTTTAATATGAAGCCCCTCGCTCATGCCAAACCCTAATGGATCCAGCTCGAAAATAAAATCCCAAACTGAGTATTTACTTCGACGCCGCGTGCTCCACGGTACACACCAATGGAACTGTCTGCTGCCAATGTAATCATCTAGTTTCAGCCAGAAAAAAAAGTTCCAAAATGACGATTTAATTTGAAGCCTTGTTGGCCACGACCAACCCCAACAAAATCCTCTCGCGCTAGCTAGAACAAAAGTTTCAAGCTTTGAAGCCCCTTACGCCACGCCAGATCCGAAAAGAATCATCTGGGGTCAGACAGAATAAAAGTTTCAAACTTACACTTTACCGTGAAGCCCTCTGGTCCACGCGAAACCCCACTACTACGGTCTTGCGGCAGCTAGAACAAAAGAACATAAGGAAAGCTTTACTTTATAGCCCCGTGGGACAGGCAAACCACAATAGAATCGTGTGCTGTTAGCCATAACATAAGCTCCAAAGAAAAGCTTTACTTTGAGCCCCTATTAACCACACTAAACCCACAGGGGAACCCTCTTGGGTAACCAGAAAAAAAGTCCCAAACCGATGCTTTACTTTGAAGCCTAGAATAAAAGTTCAAAACTAGTAATCTGCTTTGGAGACCCATGGGCAACGCCAAACCACAACAGAATCGTCTCGCGCAAACCAGAACAAAAGCTTCAAGCTGAGGATTTAATTTCAAGCTATATGCGCCAGCCAAACCGCAATAGAATCTTTTGGTGTTGGCCAGATCAAACGTTCCAGAAGGAAGCTTTACTTTCAAGCCCTGTGGCCAACGCCAAATCCCAATGGAATCGTCTGACACCCGCCACGAAAAGAAAGTCCCAAACTTACTCTTTACTTCCAAACACCTTAAGCCAAGCTAAACCCAAATATAATCGTCTGTCGCCTGAAAGAACAAAACTTCCAATCTAACGCTTTTTAAGCCCTCTGGGCCATGCGAAACCACAATAGAATTGGCTGAGGCCAACCTTGAAAAAGCTGCCCTTTAAAGCTTTACTTTGAAGCTCCGTCGACCACGCATAACCACAATAGAATCATGTGCTGCCAGTCACAACAAAATTCCCAAAGAAAGGACTTATTTTAAGCCCTCAGCACTCCGCCGAACCGAAAGGGAATCTTCTGGTGGTGCCAGAACAGAAGGCCCAAAATGATCCGAAGATTTGAAACCCCGTGGGCCACCCCATACCCCAGGAGATTCGTCTGGCGCCGGGCAAAACAAAAGATCCAAACTTAAGCTTTTCTATGAAGCCTCATTGGACACGAGAAACCCTAATAGAATCATCTAGCGCCTAACAGAATAAAGTACTAACCTGAAGCTTACTTTGAAGCCCTGGAGGCCACTCCAGACGCCAAAAGAATCATTTGGCGATAGCCACAACCAAAGTTTCAAATTGAAGATTTTTTTGAAGTCTCGTGCAACATGCCAAACCCCAGTGCAATCCTGTGGCACCACCCTTAACAAAAGTCACAAACATGTGAAACCCCAGAGGAATCGTCTGGTTTCAGCTGAAGCTGTATTTCAAAGACAAGTGGCCTCTCGAACTCCAATAGGTTCAACTGGCACCAGCGAGATTTAAAGTCCCGAATTGAAGTTTAACTCTGAAGCTCCGTGGACAAAGTGAATCCCTAATGGAACCATCTGTAATCAGCCAGAAAAACAATCCCAAACTGAAGCTTTCATTTAAAGCCCCTAGGCCACGCCAAACCCTAATAGAATTGTCAAGAACCAGACAGAACAAAATTTTTAAGCTGAAGCTTTAATTTGAAGATCCATGGGCCACTCTAATCCCAATAGATTCAACTGGCGCTAGCCATATCAAAATTCTAAACTGAAGCTTTGCTTAGAAGCACCGTGGGCAACACTATATCTACATGGAATCGTCTGGCGCGAGCTAGAAAATCATTCCAAACTTGAAGCTTCACTTTCAAGTGCCGTGGGTCACGCCAAATCCAAATATAATCCTCTGGCACCATCCATAGCAAAAATTCCGTACTGAAGTCTTAGTTTGAACCCTTTCAGCCACGGCAAACCCCAATGGAATCGTCTGTCGTTAGTCAGGAAAAAGTCTCAAACAGAAGTTATACTTGGAAGCCCATTGGGCCACCCCAACTTCAATAGAATGATCTGGCGCCAGCAAAATTAAAAGACACAAATGGACTCTTTAATTTTGAAGCCCCGTCGGCAAAGTCAAACTTCAATAGAATCACCTGGCGCCATTATAAAAAGAATTCAAACTGAGGCTTAATTTTGAAGCTCCTTGGACCACGTTAAACCTCAAGAGAGTCGTATGGCGGAGCCAGATTACAAGTTCCAAAATGAAGCTTTGCTTGAAGTCCTGTGGGCAACGCCAAACCCCTATGGAATCGTCTCTGACCTCTGCCAGAAAAAAGTCCCAAATTCATGGTTTACTTCCAAAACACCATGGGCAAATGAAAACCAAAATAAGATCATCTTTTGCCAGCAAGAACAAAACTTCCAGCCTGACGTCTACTATTTTAAGCCCTGTGGGCTATGGGAAAGCCCAAGAGAATCACTAGGCGCAAGCCAGAACAAAAGTCCCAAAGGGAAGTTTTACTCTAAAGCCCCGTGGGTCACCTAAAACCATAAATGAATCGTCTAACGCCAGCCTTGAAGAAAGTCCCTTACTAAAGCTTTACTTTGAAGCTCCGTCGGTAGCGTAAAACCCCAATAGAATCGTGTGCCGTCAGTCACAACAAAAGTCCCAAAGAAAAGATTCACTTTAGGCCCTATGCACTACGCCAAACCCAAAGGAAATTTTCCCAGATTGATGCTTAACTTTGAAGCCTTGTGGGCCAAGCGAAACTTTAATAGAGTCGTCAAGTGCCTATCAGAAAAAGTCCCAAACTGAAGCTTTACTTTTAAACGCTGGAGGGCACGCCAAACCCCAATACAATCGTTTGGCGATAGTCACAACAAAAGTTTCAGATTGAAGATTTCGCTTGAAGCCCCGTGGACCACGCCAAACCACAATGCAATCCTCTGGCGACAGCCTTAACAAAAGCCCCAAACTGAAGTTTTATTTGAAACCACGTCCTCCACGGCAAACCCCAATGGAATCGTCATGCTTCAGCCAAAAGGAGTCCCAAGCTGAAGGAATACTTTAAGTCAAGTGGGCCACCCCAAAATCCAATATAATCGTCTAGCGCCCCCGAGATTAAACGCTCCAAACTGAATCTCTACTTTGAAGCCTCGTGGGCAAAGCTAAGCCCAAATAGAATCGTCTGTCGCCAGCTGGAACAGTTTCATACTGAAGCTCCACATTGAAGATCCATGGGCCACTCCAATCCCCAATAGGATCGACTGGCACCAACCGGATTAAGATTCCAAACTGAAGCTTTGTTTAGAAGCATCGTGGGCAACACTAAACCTCAAAGGAATCGCCTGGAGACAGTCAGAAAAAATTTCAAAACTGAAGCTTTAATTTCAAGCCTTGTGGGTCACACCAAATCAAAATTCAATCCTCTGGCGCCAGCCTTAACATAAATCCCGTCCTGTATACATAAATCCAGTACGGTAAACTCCAATGCAATCATCTGGCGTCAGCCAAAAACAAGTCTCAAGCATAAGCTATACCCTGGAACCCAGAGGGCCACCCCTATTCCAATAGAATCATCTCTCTCCAAATTAAAAGTCCCAAACTGAGCCTTTACTTTGAAGCCTCGTCGGAAAAGCGAAACCCTAACAGAATCATCTGGCGCCTGCCAGAACAAAAAGTCAAAGTAAAGCTTTACTTTGAAGCCCCTTGGATCAGGCAAAACCCCAAGGAAATCGTCTGACGAGACCAAAAGAAAATTCCCATACAGAATGTTTATTTTCAAGCCCCTTTGCCTACTACAAGCATCAATAAAATCGTTTTGCTGAAGCTTTAACAAAATTCCCAAACTGAATTTTACTTTCAAACCCCGTGGGCGACGCTAAACCCCAATAGAATCGTTTTTCGCTAGTCAATTCAAAACTCCCACACTGACGCTTTACTGTGGGCCACGCTAGATTCCATTAGAATTGCATGGCGCCAGTCACATTAAAAGTACCAAAGGGAAGCTTTACTTTAAATCTCCATGGGACACGAAAAACCACAATATAATCGTGTGCCGCCAGTCACAAAAAAAGTTCAGAAGAAACAATATGCTTTATGCAGCGTGCATCACGCCAAACCCCAAAGGGAACACAAGTCCCAGACTGATCCTTAGTTTGAAGACCAGTGGATCGTACCAAACCCTAACAGAATCGCGTGGCGCTAACCAGAATAGATGTTCAAGCTGAAGCTTTACTTTGAACGCTATGCGCCACACCAAACTCCAGTACAAGCGTCTGGCGTTAACCACATCAAGAGTCCCAAACTGAAGCTTTGCATTGAACCTCTGTGGGCAACACTAAATCCCAATGGAATCGTGTGATACCAGCCAGAAAAAAGTCCCAAGCTAAGAACAAAACTCCCAAACTGACGCCTTTCTTTGAAGCCCTTTTGACTTCGCGAAATCCCAATAGAATCATCTGGAGCCAGCAAGAACAAAAGTCCCAAATTGAATGTTTACTATGAAGCCTCGTGAGCCACGCAAAATCACAATACGGTCATCTGGCGCGAGCCTTAACAAAAATCCCAAATGGAAGTTGTACTTTGAAGCCTTGTGGGCCACGCCAAACCTTAATAGATTCGTCTGGCGTCTGCCTCAACAAAAGTTTCAAACTGAAACTTTACTTTAAAGCCCCGTGGGCCACGCCAAACTCTAATAGAATCGTCTAGCGTCAGCCTTAACAAAAATCCCAAACGGAAGTTTTACTTTGAAACCCCCTCCGCTACGGTAAACCTCAATTGAATCGTCTGTCATTAGCCAGACAAAAGTCCAAACTAAAGATATACTCTGAAGCCGAGTGGACCATCCAAAACTCGAGAATAAAAGTCGCAAAATTAAAGCTTTACTTTGAGGCCCCCTGAGCCACGCCAAACCCCAATATGATCGTCTGACGGCGGTCAGAACAAAAGTTTCAAACTTAAGTTTAATATTGGAAGTCTATGGGCCACCCCAAACTCCAATAGAATCTCCTGGCGTCAGCCAGATTAAAAGTCCCAAACTGAAGCTCTACTTTGAAGCCCCATGGGCAACGCCAAATCTCCATTGAGTCGTGTAGCGCCTGCCAGAATAAAAGTTCAAAACTGAGGCTTACTTTGAAGCCCCGTAGGTCCCACCAAGCGCGAATAGAATCTCCTGGGCTAAGCCATAACAAGAGTTTCAAACTGAAGCTTTACTCTGAAGCCCCATGAGACACATCATACCACAATAGAATCATCTGGCACCAGCCTTAACAAAAGTCTCAAACTGAAGTTTTAATTTGAAGATCCGTTAGCCAAGGGAAACCCCAATTAAATCGTCTGGCATAAACCAGAAAAAGCCCGAGACTGAAGCTATACTTTAAAGCCCAGTGGGCCACCCCAAACTCGAATATAATCATCTCGTACCAACCAGAATAAGTCTTAAACTTGAAGATTTAATTAAAGCCCCCTGGGCCACGCCAAACCCCAGTAGAATCGTCTATTTGCAGCTAGAAAAAGTCCTAAACTGAAGCTTTTCTTTGAAGCCCGTAGACCACGTCAAACCCCAAAAGATTTGTCTGGCGCCAGCCAAAACAAAAGTTACAAACTGAAGCTTTAATCTGAAGGTCCTTAGGCCACGCCAATTCCCAATAGAAGGATCTGGTGCCAGCCACCACAAAACTCACAAACTGATCTTTCACTTTGAAGCTCCGTGGGCCACTGCAAACCCCAGTGAAATAAAAGTTCCAAAAGTTCCAAAAAGCTCTTGTAAGTCAACCCAAGCACCAATAGAATCGTCTCGCGCCAGCCAGAATAAAACTTCCGAACTTGAAGCTTTAATCTGAAGCCCCCGTGTCACGTGAAATCTTAATGGAATAGTCTGGTGCTAACCAGAAAACAAGTCTTAAACTGAAGCTTTACTTTGAAGCCCCCTAGGCTAAGCCAAACCCCCTTGGAATCGTCTGGTGTCAGCCAGTGAAAATGTCCCAAACTGGTTTTAATTTGAAGCTCAGCGGGCCACCCCAAACTCCAACAGAATCGTCTGGCGCTAGCCAGAATAAAAGTCCCAAACCTGAAGCTTCAATATAAAACCCGCTGGGCCACGCTAAACTACAATATAATTGTCTGGTGCCAGACACACTAAAACTTTCAAACTGAGGCTTTACTTTGAAGCCCTTTGGGTGACGCTAAACTCCTATTTAATGGTCTGGCGCCAGCTAGAACACAATTACAAACAAAAGCTTTACTTTGAAGCCCCGTACGCAACCCCAAACACTAACTGAATCGTCTGCCTCCAGTCAGAAATAAATCCCAAACTGAAGCTTTACATTCAAACCCCGTGGGCCACGCCAGAACCAAGGAGAATTGTCTGTTGCCAGCAAGAGCAAAACTCCTGAGCTGAAGATTTAATCTGAAGCCTTTCGGGCCACGCGAAACCATAGTACAATCGTCAGGCGCCAGCCAGAACAAAAGTCCTAAAGAGAAACCTTACATTCAAGCCTCGTTGGTCATGTAAAACTGCAATAGAATCATCTGGCGTCAGCCAAAATATATGTCCCAAAGTACATCTTTATTTGTAGGCCCAGAGGATAACGCCAAACCCCATAGGGAATCTTCTGGTGAAGCCAGAACAAATGTCCCAAACTAATTCTTTAATTTAAAGCTGCGTGGGCCACCCCAAACTCCATTAGAATCGTCTGGTTCCAGTCGGAACAAGAGTCCAAAATAAAAGCTTAAGTATGAAGCCCTGTGGGCCACGATAAACGTATATATGATCGTCTGGCGCCTGCCACAACAAAAGTCCCAGTGGGCCACCCAAACCCCAATAGAATCGTCTGGTGCCAGCCTTAACAAAAGTCCCAAACGAAAGCTTTACTTTCATGCTCCGTGAGCCACGCCAAGCACAATAGAATCGTCTAGCGCCGGCCAGAAAAAATATGCCAAACTGAAGATAACCCGAGAATCGTCTGGCGCAAGCCACAACAGAAGCTTTAAACTGAAGCTTTACATGGGCCATGCCAAATCGCAATTGATCGTCTGTCGCCAACCAGAACAAAACTCCCTAACTGACGCTGTGAGGAACAGGAATCCCCCATTTGAATCGTTTGGTGCAAATTACAACAAAAGTCCCAAAGGGAAACTTTACTTTATAGCCCCATGGGCCGCGCAAAATCACAAAATAATCGCTATCGCCAGCGGCAACATAAGAGCCAAACTGGTTTAACTTTGAAGTCCCGTGGGCCACGCGAAACCCCAATAGCATTGTCTAGCGCCAGACAGAAAAATTCTACCAAACAGAAGCTTTACTTTCAAGCTCTGTAGGCGACGCCAATCCCACCACCCCCTAAAAAAAATAATCGTCTGAAGACAGACAAAAAAAGGGTTAAACTGAAGCTTTCTTTTGAAGCCTCTTGAGCCACACCAAACCGAAAGAGAATCGTCTGGCGCAGCTTTAACAAAAATCCCAAACTGAAGTTGTAATTTGAAAGCCCATTTCGCTACTGGAATTCCCAATTGAATCGTCTGGCGCTAGCCAGAAAAAAATCCTAAACTAAAGCTTTACTTTGAAGCCCTGTTGGCCACCCCAAACTACAATAGAATCGTCTAGCGACACCCAGAAAAAATCCAGAAAAGAATCTTTGCTTTAAAGGAACGTGGCCCCAGCCTAGCCCCAATAGAATCATCTTGCATCAGCCTTAACAATAGTCCTTAATTGAAGTTTTACTTTGAAGCCCCTTGGGCCACCCCTCAGCCTATTGGAATTCTCTGACCACACACAATAAAAGTCCCAAACTAAAGCTTTACTTTGAAGCCCTATGGACAACATCAAACCCTAATGAAATCTTCTAGTTACAACCAGAAAAAACAAGGTGAAGCATTGCTTTCAAGCCCCCTAGGCCACGCCAACCCACAAGAGAATCGACTAGCACCAGCCAGATTAAATTTCCCAAAATGAAGCTTTGCTTTGAAGCACCTGGGCAACGCCAGACCATAAAGGAATCGTCTGACGCCAGCCAGAAAAATACTCCAAAACTGAAGCTTTATTTTCAAGCCCCGTGGTTCACGCCTAACCCCAATAGAATCGTCTGACACCAAACCCCAATAGATGCGACGAAACGAGATTGAGGTAGATTAACAGAAGAAGTAGAACTGAAGGATGTTGAGTCGTCAACGTATGAGTGCTTTTGGTTATTTATGGAAGAAAGGAAGTCGTTGATGAAAACGAAAAAATGTGCTAGAGAAAGATCATGACCTTGTTGGAGAAAGGGGAAAAGTCTTATCCATCAACAACCGTGGAAATAGATCGTCCAGCGAGGAAGCTAGATATGAGGGAGCAAAGTGGGGGAGGGAAGCCAAAAGAGGGGAGCTTGGAGATCAGAGCCCGATGCAACTCCTTGTCACAAGCTTTGGCCATATCAAGGTTAACAACATAAGATTCTCCAAAATTTTTCATAAGTGATAACCATACATACGTAAGATAGGAAAGAATGTCACCAGTGGATCTCGCCTTACGGAAGCTACACTGGTGATCAGATAAAAGACTGTGAGACTCAAGACGTCCGAGGATGTGGGAGTTGAGGAAAAATTCAAAGACTTTGGAAATGATAGCTATCAAAGCACTTGAACGATAGGTTGAAGAGTTAGAACGGTCGCCCTTTCAGGGATACGCTGTATCAACGTATGCTTCCAAGAAGGAAAAGTTCTGGATTTCAAAGAAGAAACGGAATAGACGAGCAAACACAGGTGCCCGTTCAGAGGCACACTTTTTCAGTGCATTAGTAAGAGGAGCATCAGGGGGCGAAAGAATGCTAGAGTCACCCAAGATACAGTTAGAGGAGAAAAGGAACCAAAGAGAGTTGCTTTGTCTACGAGAGAGACAGCTACAGTACCGTCAGAAAGTAAAAGTGAAGGAAATTTACAGCAACAGAAACTGTTAGCGAAGCCTTAAGCTGGAGACCAGAAAGAACTATCGGTGGATGACGTAGAGAAATTATCCCACCTCCTTTGAACAAAGGAAGTCTTTGCCTCAAGGATAACGTATTTACAATTTCTAAGGGCAGTGAGAAATGCTGAATGGGAGTCAGAGGAAGGAGAGTTTTTCCCTTGTTTGTATGACCATAGAGCAGTAACAGTTGAACCATGGATTGGATGAAGAGGTAATATAAAAGAACGGGTGTAGGATTAGCAAGAGATAAGTAAAGGGGTGAGAATTTCCCTGGCTCAGGAAGACGTACAGACTTTCCGTGCCCATGATTCTTCCCAGAGGGAGGTAATGTCCGCCCTATGGCGAGGATCTTCAACCAGGATGAGGGAGAAGATCCTGCGTAGTCCCACAGGATACCGTGACCATTGCTGCCCCTTCTCCTTCATCATGGTTTCCTCCATATCCTGTAGGGTGAGGGATGGGCGCGTGAGACGGTACAGAACCACCCCAAGGGACCAAATGTCTGCCTTGTAAGGGTCGTATTTGTTCTGCATGAAGACCTCCGGCGCCATTGTGTAGAACGTACCACACACAGTCTTGGCGGGCCCGAAGCCCAGGTGACAAAGGCCGAAGTCACAGAGACTGACGTGGTAGTGTGGGTGACGGGGCCGGCTCTTCACCAGGATGTTCTCCAGTTTGATGTCCCTGTGGGCCACAGACCGGCCATGCACGTATTGCAGGGCGAGCACCAGCTGCTGGAACACGCAACGCACGTGTGAGAGGTCAAAGGATTCCTGGTGGTCGGAGAGGACCTGATTCAGGTCACCCTCCTCGTACAGCTCCATGAGGAACAGGGTGCCCTCCAACCTACGATCGACCTTCAAAACGGTCACCAGGTGCGGGTGACGGAGTTCCTTGGCGCAGTATTCTTCGCGCTCCAGCAGGTGGCTGGTGGTACCGTCACGGTCAAAGACAACCTTACAGGCCAGGCGGCGAGTGAAGTCGTCCGTCGCGTACATGTACACGTTGCCGAAATGTCCCCGGGCCACCACACTCTCCGGCCTCCACACCTCTCCATCGTACTCGATGTCGAGGGGACCCAGCTATAAATGTACACAACGGAGCAAAATCAGATCCAGCACCCGGCTTTTCAGCCGCTCCATCCATCTCAATACTCTCAACAACAGTGTGAATACCATTTTGCAACTTTTTCTGATAATCAAATGGAAAAAAAAGAGTTATGGATATGTTCATCAGAATTTGAGTCGTACAATGGTAGCATGTTGGTTACTGGGCTCGAGTGAGGAGCCTTTGTCTGGCACCACATGTTGGGTTAACGAATATGGTATAGTTCAGAGCAGCAGCTATCGGACCAAACTCAAAATTACCTTACATGACACAGTTCATTACTTATCTAAATCCCACAAACTCTAGTTGACGGGCCACACTTAATGAACTACAGCTGATACACCACAGCTGATGGTCCACGGATGATGGGTCACAGTTGATGGGCCACAGTTGCTGGTAGCCACAGTTCAAGGGACAACGTTGGTAGGCTACCGCTGAAGGGCTACAGTTCTTAGGCGACGGTTAATGGGCAACAATTGATGGGCGATGGTTGATGGGCCACAGTTAATGGGCCATTCAGGAAAGCAACGGGCCAAAATTAAACTGATAATGACAAATTACATTCTGGCAATTTCTCGACCAGAAGACTTTCAGATTTGATTGGAAGATCCAAAATCTTGCTGTAAACTAAATTATCCTATGTAGATGACGAGGAAAAGGATAAAAAAAGAATCAGCAACATCTACAGATCAAAAAAGACTCGTCACACCACAGGATGCGAGAAACGCTTTAAAATTCGGCTGAAACTCGCTCGATCACTTGATTACATAGAAAACAGAAACTCTTTAGTGTTGGATTGATTTTTACGGGCATGTAAGATATCGGTTGAGCTTTCTGTGATGGAGGCATCTAAAGATCAGTATAGGAAATGATACAAAGATATCTTCCTACTGTGTATAGGTGTGTGGGTTGAGGCAGATGCTGTGGACGAACATTAAGACAGGTGTTTGATACAATGAGGTGTCCGTCTCATATAATATGAGAGTTTTGCAGAAAACAGCATCTTCCTTTGCTTTCAATGATTTCTTTATGATGTCATATGAGTGTCTTGCATAACTTGATAAAGACTTGCATTCAAGAGGAAAGTCGTTATACTGGAAAAAGAACTCTTCTTGGATTACTATGAGAAACCGCGTACATACATTTGAGAAGGTGAACGTTATGGGTGGATATACCTTGAAAATTTGAAGACCCAACTTCTTAACCTAAGGATTAGGACGTTAGGCATGATGTAGAACCTACCCTCAGACATAACTTAAGACTTAACTTAGGACTTGAATTAGGAGCCTATCCGAGTCAAGAACCTAAGGACATTACCTACGACTTACAAAACTAGCCTAAGACTATTCAGCTACAACTAGGAATCAACCCAGAATCCTAAACTGATTATGGATTTACTTAACATATCTATCTTAATCTGGGACTGTAAATGAGGACAAGACTAGAAACCTGGTCTAAGGACATGATGTAGGAAGGTTAGTAACAGCTCCTTAGTGTGCCAGCACTTTATTGGTTGTCAAGTTGCACTCCTATGACATCAGGTAGAAGTAGTAGGTAGGATCATTAGATAGAAGAAGTCATTAAGAACATTAGGTAGGAGTCTCTGCATACACTGCGCTAGACTTGCCCTCTGCCAGAATCATGATAAGGATGAAACACTAAAGGCTAAGAAGCGGCACTGGAGTTCTTCAGTTATAGAGACTGTTGCCGTGGCTACCCATTTGAGGGAGTTCTAATTGGAACAGGCATCAGGGATATAGATAGATAGACTAACTTAAGACTTAACCTAGTAACTTGATCTAACATCCGAACGAGCATTAGCCTTACCTTGGCCCTAACCAAACACACTCTGCGAGATATTCTGGAGACAGCATACTTTCGCTATTGTGATGAAATGTTAACTGAATTTTTGTATTATGATTAGATTACGAAACAGTCATAAAGTATCAAGCGAGTGCTAACAATACTAAAGATATTTCTTTCACTTTAGTTTTACTATGGAAATAGAAAATAAAGAAACATCTATATATAACAGTTTTGCTTGCATAACTGGAAAGTGGGTAGCTTTAGAAAAGAACTGGTAGTGATCTGGATAGCTAGGTTTATCATTCCACCCATAAAGACCGTGCGATTTTTAGCATTTTTTCTTACCCTGAAGTAGGGGTAATGGGAAGGGGCAAATACGGGAAAAAAATTGGGTAAAAGTGCGTGAAACACTTCTAGAAATCAACAAATCATATGAAGACTCCCCTCACCTAACTTCTCAAGGCAAACTACATATCCTTTTCTTTTTTTTTTTCTTTTTTTTTGTGTGTATGTGTGTGTGCGTACTTAAAGAAACACTGTGAATGGTAGGATTTGATGTTGCGGTTTGTTCACCGAAATGTTTGTTGCGTTCGCTCTGTTTATTTCTTCCCAGCATATGCTGCCCATTCAGGATAGACCCTACAATCCGGCGGGTGGATCCTACAACCTGGGAAATGGATCCTAGAACCTGAAGGGTGGATACTACAACCTGAGGAATGGATCCTACAACCCGGAATTGATATTACAACCCGGGGATGGATCCTACAACCAGGAAATGGATCCTACAACCCGATGGACGGATCCTACAAAACAGAGGTGGGCACTACAACCTTTGGGTGGATGCTACAACTCAGGGGATGGATCCTACAACCCAGGGTGGAACCTAAAGTCTGGGGGTGGATATCAAGCCCGGTGGGGTGGATGATTCAACCTGGGGGATGGATTCTACATCCCGGGGTGGATACTACAACCCGGGGATGGATCATACAACCCAGGGGGTGGAAACTACAACCCAGGGTGGATAATACAAGCCAGGGGGTGGATGATACAAAACAGGGGGTGGTTGGACCTTACAACCCGGGGTATATATTCTAAAATCCCGGTGATGGATCCTACAACCCGCGGATGGATCCTACAACACGGGGATGAATCTTACAACTTGGGGGTGGATACTACAATCGGGGGTACGGATCCCACACCGGTAGACCAAGAGGATGTCATAAACTTGGGGGATGGATCCCATTACCCAGGGGATGAATCCTACAACCCGGGAGGTTGGATTCTACAACCTAGGAGGCTGGTTCCTACAACCCGTGGATGAATTCTACAACCCAGACATCGGATCTTACAATACGAGATGTGGATCCCACAATTCGGGGATGGATCCTACAACCCGGGGGTTGGATTCTACAACCCGAAAAGACTCATCTTAGAACTAGGATAGATGGACCCTACAACCAGGGAACATGGATCCTACAACCAGGAGGATTGATCCTACAACCCATTGGATGGATCCTACAACTCGGGCATGGATCCTACAACCGGGGGTTGGACACTACAAACCGGTGGATGGATATTGAAACCCAGAATGGGTCCTACAACATGTGAGATGTATCCTACAACCATGGAGATGGCTTTACTACCCAGGGGATTTATCCTAAAACCAGAGATGAATCCTACAACCCTGGGCATGGATCCTGCAACCCGAGGGCTGGATACTTCAACCGAGGGGACGGATTTCACACGGGAAGATCAAGAGGTTATCATAAACCTTGGGGACGGATCCCACAACCCAGAGGATGAATCCTACAACCCGGGTGTTGGATCCTAGAACCCGAGTTATGAATCCTACATTCCTGGAGAGGAATCCTACAATCTGGGACGGATCCTACGGCTCGTTGATGATTGGATTCTAGAATCCGGGGCTGGCTCCTACAACCGGGGTTAGATTCTACAGCCCGAGAGGACTCAGGGATCCTGCAACCAAGAGGATTGATCCTACAACCCACAGGATGTATCTTCGAACCCTTGGAGATGGACCCTACAATCCGGGGGATGGATCCTACAACCCGGGGATGGATCCTACAACCCGAGGATGAATCTTACAACCCAGGGGGTGGACACTACAAACAGGAGGATGGGTATTAAAACCCGGGGATGGACCTTACAACCCGGAGGATGAATTCTTCAACCTGGAGATGGATCCTACAATCCGGGGGATGAATTCTACAACCCAAGGGATGGACACTACAACCAAGGGAATGGATCCATTAATCCGGAGGGGACTGATCCTACAGCAAGAGGGGTGAATCTTAGAGCACGAAGGATAGACCCTACAACACAGTGGATGAATCCTAAAACCCTGTGAGATGGATCGTAGAATCCGAGGGATGGATCCTAAAACCCGTGGGGAATGATCCTACAACCCGGGGATGAAGCCTACAACTCAGGATGGATTCTAAAACACCCAGGGGACGGATCCCACAACCCAGGGATGAATCCCACAACCCGAGAGTTAGATTCTACAACCTGAGGTATGGATTCTACAGCCCGGGGTATGGATCTTGAAACCCGGGCGTTAGGTCTTACAACCCAAAAAGACTCATCCTACAACCTGGATAGATGGACCCTACAACCAGAAGGATTGATCCTACAACGCACAGGATGGATCCTACAACCCGGGGAAATGGACCCTACAATCCATGGGATGGATCCTACAACCCGGGAGATGGATACTACAACCCGGGGGATGGATATAAAAACCCGGGGATGGAATCTGCAATCCGTGGGATAGATAGTACAATCATTGCGATGGATCTTGCGACTCGGGGGATGCATCTTACAACTTAACAACCCAGGGAGATGGACCCTACAATCCGTGGGATGGATCGTACAACCCGGGAGATGGACACTACAATCAGGGAAAGGATCTTACAACCGGAGATGGATCCATAAGCTTGGAGAGGACGGATCTTACAGCCCATAATTTGGATCCTACAACCCGAGAAATGGACCCTACAACCAAGGGATGGGTCCGGAATCCGGGAGGATAAACCCTACAACACAGAGGATGGATCCTACAGCCCTGGGGGATGAATCCTACAACCCAGAAAATAAACTGTAAAATCCGGGAAATGGATCCTACAACTCGTAGGGGTCTGACCCTAAATAAACGATTGATTGACCCTACAAATTGATGTGATGGATCCTACAACCCGGAGGATGGGTCCTATAACACGGGATTCATCCTGAAACACACAAGGGATGGATTCTACAACCGGGGGATGCATTCTACAACTACGAGATCGAACCTAAAACTCGGGGTTGGATCCCACAGTCCGGAGAATGTATACTATAACGGAGGGGTAGATACCACAACCCAGGGAATGGATCCTACACCCGTGAGTGGATACTACAACCCAGGGGATGGATCCTACAACCCAGAGGATGGAACCTATATCCTAAGGATGGATCCTACAGCCCGGGGGTGGATACTACAACCAGGGGACGGATCACACAACCCTGAGGATGAATCCTTCAACCCGGGTGTTGCATCGTACAACTCGAGGTATGGATTCTATAACCCGTAAAATGGATCCTACAACGCGGGGTGGATATCAGAATTCGATGATGCTTGGATACTACAATCCGGGGGGTAGATACTACAACCCGGGGGTTAGATCCTACAACCCAAGAAACTCACCCTATAACCCAGATAGATGGACCCTACAACCATGGAGCAGGGATCCTACAACCAGGATGATTGATCCTACAACCGATAGGATGGATTCTACAACCCGGGGAATTGGACCCTACAATCCGTGGGATGAATCCTACATCCCGGGGGACGGACACTGCTACCCGAGGGATGGACACTACAACCTAAAGAATGGATCGTACATCCTGGAGATGGATTCATAAACCCGGAGAGGACGGATCCTACAATAGGGGGATGGATCCTAAATTCCAAAGGATGGATCATACAACACTGGGATGGCTCCGTAAACCCGGATGATAGACCCTACAACACAGAAGATGGATCCTAAAACCTTGGATGATGGATCCTACGACCCAATGATGGATCGTACAACCCGGGGATGGATCCTAAAACCCGCAAGAAATGGATCCTACAACCTGTAGAGTTTGATCCTCAAAACGTGGTGGATGGATTCTGTAAACCGGTGTGATGGATCCTAAAACCAGAGGTATAAATCCTACAATAAGGGATGGATCCTAAAACACCCAAGGGATGGATCCTACAACCAGGAGATGGAACTTAAAACCACGGGGATAGATCCTACAACCAAGAGAGTGTATACTACAACCCAGGGGTTGGATACTACAACCTGGGAGTGGTTAGTACAACCCAGGGATAGATCCTACATCCCGAGGATGAATCCTACAACCCGGAAAGTGGATACTGCAATCCGAGGATGTATTCTACATTCCGCGGGGTAGATCCTTCAATCCGGGGGATGAATCCTATAGCCCACGCAGTGGATACTACAACCTGGGGACGGATCTCACTCAGGTAGATCAAGAGGATATCATAAACCCGGGGCACGGATTTAACAACCCATGGGATGAATCCAACAACCTTGGAGGTTGGATCCTACAACCCAGGTGCTGGAATCCTACAACCCGGATGTATGAACCCTACAACCAGAAGGCATAGATCCTACAACCAGGGTACTTGATCCTACAACCCACAGGATAAATCCTACTACTCGGGGAGATGGACCCTACAATTCGTGGGATGGATCCTACAACTCGGTGAATGAACCCTACAACCTAGGAATGGAAAGTAAAACCACAGGGATGAATCCTACAACCCAGGGAGTGTATGATACAGCCTAATGGAGGTTTCCTAAAACCTGAGGATGGATCCTACAATCCGGGAGATGGACCTTACAACCCTGGGAATGGATACTGTAACCTGAGGACGGATTCCATAGAGGTAGAGTAAAAGGATATCATAAACCGGGGAATGGATTCCACAGCCCAGAAGATGAATCCTACAACCAGGGAGGTTGGATCCTACAATCCGTGGATGAATCCTGCAACCGGGTGTTAGATCCTATAACCCGATGTATAGCTCCTCCAACCGGGGATGTATCCTGCAACCAGAGGCGGATCCCAGAGGAAATTCTATGGCTAGACCCCAAACTGGGCCATCTTGTTGATGCTGTCCCAACTTTTCTATATGAAAATCTACGGGGCTATTGTCTACAGTGACTGCGCCCACTCTGCAGTAAAGCGAGTCTGCAACTACGTTTGATAAGCCTGTTGCATATTGTCGTTAAAAAACACTTATCAAAGCTCTGTGATCTGTACAAGCTTTAATAGGGTAAATATATATATATATATATATATATATATATATATATATATATATATATATATATATATATATATATATATGTATATATATATATAGTGGTTCCAACAATGTTGTATGGTTGCGAGGCGTGGGCTATGGATAGAGTTGTGTGCAGGAGGATGGATGTGCTGGAAATGAGATGTTTGAGGACAATGTGTGGTGTGAGGTGGTTTGATCGAGTGAGTAACGTAAGGGTAAGAGAAATGTGTGGAAATAAAAAGAGCGTGGTTGAGAGAGCAGAAGAGGGTGTTTTGAAGTGGTTTGGGCACATGGAGAGAATGAGTGAGGAAAGATTGACCAAGAGGATATATGTGTCGGAGGTGGAGGGAACGAGGAGAAGAGGGAGACCAAATTGGAGGTGGAAAGATGGAATGAAAAAGATTTTGTGTGATCGGGGTCTCAACATGCAGGAGGGTGAAAGGAGGGCAAGGAATAGAGTGAATTGGAGCGATGTGGTATACCGGGGTTGACGTGCTGTCAGTGGATTGAATCAAGGCATGTGAAGCGTCTGGGGTAAACCATGGAAAGCTGTGTAGGTATGTATATTTGTGTGTGTGGACGTATGTATATACATGTGTATGGGGGTGGGTTGGGCCATTTCTTTCGTCTGTTTCCTTGCGCTACCTCGCAAACGCGGAAGACAGCGACAAACTATAATAAAATAAATAAAATATATATATATATATATATATATATATATATATATATATATATATATATATATATATATATATATATATATATATATATATTATGCAAAGGCTAAGGGGATAAGAGTGAGTGCTCAAATTACAGAGGTATAAGTTTGTTGAGTATTCCTGGTAAATTATATGGGAGGGTATTGATTGAGAGGGTGAAGGCATGTAAAGAGCATCAGATTGGGGAAGAGCAGTGTGGTTTCAGAAATGGTAGAGGATGTGTGGATCAGGTGTTTGCTTTGAAGAATGTATGTGAGAAATACTTAGAAAAGCAAATGGATTTGTATGTAGCATTTATGGATCTGGAGAAGGCATATGATAGAGTTGGTAGGGATGCTCTGTGGAAGGTATTAAGAATATATGGTGTGGGAGGCAAGTTGTTAGAAGCAGTGAAAAGTTTGTTATCGAGGATGTAAGGCATGTGTACGTGTAGGAAGAGAGGAAAGTGATTGGTTCTCCTTGAATGTAGGTTTGCGGCAGGGGTGTGTGATGTCTCCATGGTTGTTTAATTTGTTTATGAATGGGGTTGTTAGGGAGGTGAATGCAAGAGTTTTGGAAAGAGGGGCAAGTATGAAGTCTGTTGTGGATGAGAGAGCTTGGGAAATGAGTCAGTTGTTGTTCGCTGATGATACAGCGGTGGTGGCTGATTCATGTGAGAAACTGCAGAAGCTGGTGACTGAGTTTGGTAAAGTGTGTGAAAGAAGAAAGTTAAGAGTGAATGTGAATAAGAGCAAGGTTATTAGGTACAGTAGGGTTGAGGGTCAAGTCAATTGGGAGGTAAGTTTGAATTGAGAAAAACTGGAGGAAGTAAAGTGTTTTAGATATCTGGGAGTGGATCTGGCAGCGGATGGAACCATGGAAGCGGAAGTGAATCATAGGGTGGGGGAGGGGGTGAAAATCCTAGGAGCTTTGAAGAATGTGTGGAAGTCGAGAACATTATCTCGGAAAGCAAAAATGGGTATGTTTGAAGGAATAGTGGTTCCAACAATGTTGTATGGTTACGAGGCGTGGGCTAAGGATAGAGTTGTGCGCAGGAGGGTGGATGTGCTGGAAATGAGATGTTTGAAGACAATGTGTGGAGTGAGGTGGTTTGATCGAGTAAGTAATGTAATGGTAAGAGAGATGTGTGGAAATAAAAAGAGCGTGGTTGAGAAAACAGAAGAGGGTGTTTTGAAATGATTTGGGCACATGGAGAGAATGAGTGAGGAAAGATTGACCAAGAGGATATATGTGTCGGAGGTGGAGGGAATGAGGAGAAGTGGGAGACCAAATTGGAGGTGGAAAGATGGAGTGAAAAAGATTTTGTGTGATCGGGGCCTGAACATGCAGGAGGGTGAAAGGAGGGCAAGGAATAGAGCGAATTGGATCGATGTGGTATACCGGGGTTGACGTGCTGTCAGTGGATTGCATTAGGGCATGTGAAGCGTCTGGGGTAAACCATGGAAAGTTGTGTGGGGCCTGGATGTGGAAAGGGAGCTGTGGTTTCGGGCATTATTGCATGACAGCTAGAGACTGAGTGTGAACGAATGGGGCCTTTGTTGTCTTTTCCTAGTGCTATCTCGCACACATGAGGGGTGAGGGGAATGGTATTCCATGTGTGGAGAGGTGGCGATAGGAATGAATAAAGGCAGACAGTATGAATTGTGTGCATAGGTATATATGTGTTTGTCTGTGTGTGTGTATATATGTGTACATTGAGATGTATGGGTATGTATATTTGCGTGTGTGGACGTGTATGTATATACATTGTGTATGGGGGTGGGTTGGGCCATTTCTTTCGTCTGTTTCCTTGCGCTACCTCGCAAACGCGGGAGACAGCGACAAATTGAAATAAATAAATATATAATAAATAAATATATATATATATATATATATATATATATATATATATATATATATATATATATATATATATATGTATATATATATATATATATATATATATATATATATGTGTGTGTTATGTATATATATATATATATATATATATATATATATATATATATATATATATATATATATATATATATATTATCCCTGGGGATAGGGGAGAAAGAATACTTCCCACGTATTCCCTGCGTGTCGTAGAAGGCGACTAAAAGGGGAGGGAGCGGGGGGCTGGAAATCCTCCCCTCTTAATTTTTTTTAATTTTCCAAAAGAAGGAACAGAGAAGGGGGCCAGGTGAGGATATTCCCTCAGTGGCCCAGTTCTCTGTTCTTAACGCTACCTCGCTAACGCGGGAAATGGCGAATAGTTTGAAAAAAAAAAAAAAAAATATGTGTGTGTGTGTGGTGAGGTGGCGATGGGAATGCATAAAGGCAGACAGTGTGAATTGTGTGCATGGGTATATATGTATGTGTCTGTGTGTGTAATATATATGTGTACATTGAGATGTATAGGCATGTATATTTGCGTGTGTGGACGTGTGTGTATATACATGTGTATGGGGGTGGGTTGGGCCATTTCTTTCGTCTGTTTCCTTGCGCTACCTCGCAAACGCGGGAGACAGCGACAAAGCAAAATAAATAAATAAATATAATATATATATATACATATATATATAATATATATATATATATATATATATATATATATATATATATATATATATATATATATATATATATATATATATATATATATATATATATATATATATGAAAGCGAGATATACATAAGTATACTTATGTATGTAGGAGAGATGGCCAGAGAGCGTTATTGGATTACGTATTAATTGACAGGCGTGCGAAAGAGAGACTTTTGGATGTTAATGTGCTGAGAGGTGCAACTGGAGGGATGTCTGATCATTATCTTGTGGAGGCTAAGGTGAAGATTTGTATGGGTTTTCAGAAAAGAAGAGTGAATGTTGGGGTGAAGAGGGTGGTGAGAGTAAGTGAGCTTGGGAAGGAGACCTGTGTGAGGAAGTACCAGGAGAGACTGAGTACAGAATGGAAAAAGGTGAGAACAATGGAAGTAAGGGGAGTGGGGGAGGAATGAGATGTATTTAAGGAATCAGTGATGGATTGCGTAAAAAATGCTTGTGGCATGAGAAGAGTGGGAGGTGGGTTGATTAGAAAGGGTAGTGAGTTGTGGGATGAAGAAGTAAGAGTATTAGTGAAAGAGAAGTGAAGAGAGAGGCATTTGGACGATTTTTGCAGGGAAAAAATGCAATTGAGTGGGAGATGTGTAAAAGAAAGAGACAGGAGGTCAAGAGAAAGGTGCAAGAGGTGAAAAAAAGGGCAAATGAGAGTTGGGGTGAGAGAGTATCATAAAATTTTAGGGAGAATAAAAATATGTTCTGGAAGGAGGTAAATAAAGTGCGTAAGACAAGGGAGCAAATGGGAACTTCAGTGAAGGGCGCAAATGAGGAGGTGATAAAGAGTAGTGGTGATGTGAGAAGGAGATGGACTGAGTATTTTGAAGGTTTGTTGAATGTGTTTGATGATAGAGTGGCATATATAGGGTGTTTTGGTCGAGGTGGTGTGCAAAGTGAGAGTGTTAGGGAAAATGATTTGGTAAACAGAGAAGAGGTAGTGAAAGCTTTGCGGAAGATGAAAGCCGGCAAGGCAGAAGGTTTGGATGGTATTGCAGTGGAATTTATTAAAAAAGGGGGTGACTGTATTGTTGACTGGTTGGTAGGGTTATTTAATGTATGTATGACTCATGGTGAGGTGCCTGAGGATTGGCGGAATGCGTGCATAGTGCCATTGTACAAAGGCAAAGGGGATAAGAGTGAGTGCTCAAATTACAGAGGTATAAGTTTGTTGAGTATTCCTGGTAAATTATATGGGAGGGTATTGATTAAGAGGGTGAAGGCATGTACAGAGCATCAGATTGGGGAAGAGCAGTGTGGTTTCAGAAGTGGTAGAGGATGTGTGGATCAGGTGTTTCCTTTGAAGAATGTATGTGACAAATACTTAGAAAAGGAAATGGACTTGTATGTAGCATTTATGGATCTGGAGAAGGCATATGATAGAGTTGATAGAGATGCTCTGTGGAAGGTATTAAGAATATATGGTGTGGGAGGAAAATTGTTAGAAGCAGTGAAAAGTTTTTATCGAGGATGTAAGGCATGTGTACGTGTAGGAAGAGAGGAAAGTGATTGGTTCTCCTTGAATGTAGGTTTGCGGCAGGGGTGTGTGATGTCTCCATGGTTGTTTAATTTGTTTATGGATGGGGTTGTTAGGGAGGTAAATGCAAGAGTTTTGGAAAGAGGGGCAAGTATGAAGTCTGTTGGGGATGAGAGAGCTTGGGAAGTGAGTCAGTTGTTGTTCGCTGATGATACAGCGCTGATGGCTGATTCATGTGAGAAACTGCAGAAGCTGGTGACTGAGTTTGGTAAAGTGTGTGGAAGAAGAAAGTTAAGAGTAAATGTGAATAAGAGCAAGGTTATAAGGTACAGTAGGGTTGAGGGTCAAGTCAATTGGGAGGTGAGTTTGAATGTAGAAAAACTGGAGGAAGTGAAGTGTTTTAGATATCTGGGAGTGGATCTGGCAGCGGATGGAACCATGGAAGCGGAAGTGGATCATAGGGTGGGAGAGGGGGCGAAAATTCTGGGGGCCTTGAAGAATGTGTGAAAGTCGAGAACATTATCTCGGAAAGCAAAAATGGGTATGTTTGCAGGAATAGTGCTTCCAACAATGTTGTATGGTTGCGAGGCGTGGGCTATCGATAGAGTTGTGGGGAGGAGGATGGATGTGCTGGAAATGAGATGTTTGAGGACAATGTGTGGTGTGAGGTGGTTTGATCGAGTGAGTAACGTAAAGTTAAGAGAGATGTGTGGAAATAAAAAGAGCGTGGTTGAGAGAGCAGAAGAGGGTGTTTTGAAGTGGTTTGGTCACATGGAGAGAATGAGTGAGGAAAGATTGACCAAGAGGATATATGTGTCGGAGGTGGAGGGAACGAGGAGAAGAGGGAGACCAAATTGGAGGTGGAAAGATGGAGTGAAAAAGATTTTGTGTGATCGGGGCCTGAACATGCAGGAGGGTGAAAGGAGGGCAAGGAATATAGTGAATTGGAGCGATGTGGTATACCGGGGTTGACGTGCTGTCAGTGTATTGAATCAAGGCATGTGAAGCGTCTGGGGTAAACCATGGAAAGCTGTATAGGTATGTATATTTGCGAGTGTGGACGTATGTATATACATGTATATGAGTGGGGGTTGGGCCATTTCTTTCGTCTGTTTCCTTGCGCTACCTCGCAAACGCGGGAGAATGCGACAAAGTATAATAAAAAAAAAAAATAATATATATATATATATATATATATATATATATATATATATATATATATATATATATATATATATATATATGTATATATATATATATATATTTATATATATATATATATATATATGAGATGGACAGTCATATGTTTACCAAATGGCGTCCTAGCTTCGTCTCTTCGATGTATATCAACTGAGGACAATATATATATATATATATATATATATATATATATATATATATATATATATATATATATATATATATATATATATATATATATATATATATATATATATTTATTTATTTATTTCCATTTATTTATTTTGCTTTGTCGCTGTCCCCCGCGTTTGCGAGGTAGCGCAAGGAAACAGACGAAAGAAACGGCCCAACCCACCCCCACACACATGCACACACATACACGTCCACACACGCAAATATACATACCTACACAGCTTTCCATGGTTTACCCCAGACGCTTCACATGCCCTGATTCAATCCACTGACAGCACGTCAACCCCGGTATACCACATCGATCCAATTCACTCTATTCCTTGCCCGCCTTTCACCCTCCTGCATGTTCAGGCCCCGATCACACAAAATCTTTTTCACTCCATCTTTCCACCTACAATTTGGTCTCCCACTTCTCCTCGTTCCCTCCACCTCCGACACATATATCCTCTTGGTCAATCTTTCCTCACTCAGTCTCTCCATGTGCCCAAACCATTTCAAAACACCCTCTTCTGCTCTCTCAACCACGCTCTTTTTATTTCCACACATCTCTCTTACACTTACATTACTTACTCGATCAAACCACCTTACACCACACATTGTCATCAAACATCTCATTTCCAGCACATCCACCCTCCTGCGCACAACTCTATCCATAGCCCACGCCTCGCAACCATACAACATTGTTGGAACCACTATTCCTTCAAACATACCCATTTTTGCTTTCCAAGATAATGTTCTCGACTTCCACACATTCTTCAAGGCACCCAGGATTTTCGCCCCCTCCCCCACCCTATAATTCACTTCCGCTTCCATGGTTCCATCCGCTGCCAGATCCACTCCCAGATATCTAAAACACTTTACTTCCTCCAGTTTCTCTCCATTCAAACTTACCTCCCAATTGATTTGACCCTCAACCCTACTGTACCAAATAACCTTGCTCTTATTTACATTTACTCTTAACTTTCTCCTTTCACACACTTTACCAAACTCAGTCACTAGCTTCTGCAGTTTCTCACATGAATCAGCCATCAGCGCTGTATCATCAGCGAACAACAATTGACTCACTTCCCAAGCTCTCTCATCCACAACAAAATTAATTCTTTCCCCTCTTTTAATAACTCGTGCATTCACCTCCCTAACAACCCCATCCATAAACAAATTAAACAACCATGGAGAAATCACACACCCCTGCGGCAAACCTACATTCACTGAGAACCAATCACTTTCCTCTCTTCCTACACGTACACATGCCTTACATCCTCGATAAAAACTTTTCACTGCTTCTATCAACTTGACTCCCACACCATATATTCTTAATACCTTCCACAGAGCATCTCTATCAACTCTACAATATGCCTTCTCCAGATCCATAAATGCTACGTACAAATCCATTTGCTTTTCTAAGTATTTCAAACATACATTCTTCAAAGCAAACACCTGATCCACACATCCTCTACCACTTCTGAAACCACACTGCTCTTCCCCAATCTGATGCTCTGAACATGCCTTCACCCTCTCAATCAATACCCTCCCATGTAATTTACAAGGAATACTCAACAAACTTATACCACTATAATTTGAGCACTTACTCTTATCCCCTTTGCCTTTGTACAAGCATTCCGCCAATCCTCAGGCACCTCACCATAAGTCATACATACATTAAATAACCTTACCAACCAGTCAACATTACAGTCACCCCTTTTTTAATAAATTCCACTGCAGTACCATCCAAACCTGCTGCCTTGCCGGCTTTCATCTTCCGCAAAGCTTTTACTACCTCTTCTCTGTTTACCAAATCATTTTCCCCAACCCTCTCACTTTCCACACCACCCCGACCAAGACACCATATATCTGCCACTCTATCATCAAACATATTCAACAAACCTTCAAAATACTCACTCCATCTCCTTCTCACATCACCACTACTTGTTATCACCTCCCCATTAGCGCCCTTCACTGAAGTTCCCATTTGCTCCCTTCTCTTACGCACTTTATTTACCTCCTTCCAGAACATCTTTTTATTCTCCCTAAAATTTAATCATACTCTCTCACCCCAACTCTTATTTGCCCTCTTTTTCACCTCTTGCACCTTTCTCTTGACCTCCTGTCTCTTTCTTTTATACATCTCCTACTCAATTGCATTTTTTCCCTGCAAAAATCGTCCAAATGCCTCTCTCTTCTTTCACTAATAATCGTATTTCTTCATCCCACCACTCACTACCCTTTCTAATCAACCAACCTCCCACGATTCTCATGCCACAAGCATCTTTTCCGCAATCCATCACTCATTTCCTAAATACATCCCATTCCTCCCCCACTCCCCTTACTTCCATTGTTCTCACCTTTTTCCATTCTGTACTCAGTCTCTCCTGGTACTTCCTCACACAAGTCTCCTTCCCAAGCTCACTTACTCTCACCCCCCTCTTTACCCCAACATTCACTCTTCTTTTCTGAAAACCCATACAAATCTTCACCTTAGCCTCCACAAGATAATGATCAGACATCCCTCCAGTTGCACCTCTCAGCACATTTACATCCAAAAGTCTCTCTTTCGCGCGCCTGTCAATAAACACGTAATCCAATAATGCTCTCTGGCCATTTCTCCTACTTACATACGTATACTTATGCATATCTCGCTTTTTAAACCAGGTATTCCCAATCATCAGTCCTTTTTCAGCACATAAATCTACAAGCTCTTCACCCTTTCCATTTACAACACTGAACACCCCATGTAAACCAATTATTCCCTCAACTGCCACATTACTCACCTTTGCATTCAAATCACCCATCACTATAACCCATCACCCATTACTATATATATATATATATATATATATATATATACATTTTTTTTTTTGCTTTGTCGCTGTCTCCCGCGTTTGCGAGGTAGCGCAAGGAAAGAGACGAAAGAAATGGCCCAACACACCCCCATACACATGTATATACATACGTCCACACACGCAAATATACATACCTACACAGCTTTCCATGGTTTACCCCAGACGCTTCACATGCCCTGATTCAATACACTGACAGCACGTCAATCACGGTATACCGCATCGATCCAATTCACTCTATTCCTTGCCCTCCTTTCACCCTCCTGCATGTTCAGGCCCCGATCACACAAAATCTTTTTCACTCCATCTTTCCACCTCCAATTTGGTCTCCCACTTCTCCTCCTTCCCTCCACCTCCGACACATATATCCTCTTGGTCAATCTTTCCTTACTCATTCTCTCCATGTGCCCAAACCATTTCAACACACCCTCTTCTGTTCTCTCAACCACGCTCTTTTTATTTCCAAACATCTCTCTTACCCTTACGTTACTTACGCGATCAAACCACCTCACACCACACATTGTCCTCAAACATCTCATTTCCAGCACATCCATCCTCCTGCGCACAACTCTATCCATAGCCCACGCCTCGCAACCATACAACATTGTTGGAACAACTATTCCTTCAAACATACCCATTTTTGCTTTCCGAGATAATGTTCTCGATTTCCACACATTCTTCAAGGCTCCCAGAATTTTCGCCCAGTCCCCCACCCTATGATCCACTTCCCTTTCCATGGTTCCATCCGCTGCCAGATCCACTCCCAGATATCTAAAACACTTTACTTCCTCCAGTTTTTCTCCATTCAAACTTACCACCCAATTGACTTGACCCTCAACCCTACTGTACCTAATAACCTTGTTCTTATTCACATTTACTCTTAACTTTCTTCTTTCATACACTTTACCAAACTCAGTCACCAGCTTCTGCAGTTTCTCACATGAATCAGCCACCAGCGATGTATTATCAGCGAACAACAAGTGACTCACTTCCCAAGCTCTCTCATCCCCAACAGACTTCATACTTGCCCCTCTTTCCAAAACTCTTGCATTCACCTCCCTAACAACCCCATCCATAAACAAATTAAACAACCATGGAGACATCACACACCCCTGCCGCAAACCTACATTCACTGAGAACCAATCACTTTCCTCTCTTCCTACACGTACACATGCCTTACATCCTCGAAAAAACTTTTCACTGCTTCTAACAACTTGCCTCCCACACCATATATTCTTAATACCTTCCACAGAGCATCTCCATCAACTCTATCATATGCCTTTTCCAGATCCATAAGTGCTACATACAAATCCATTTGCTTTTCTAAGTATTTCCCACATACATTCTTCAAAGGAAACACCTGATCCACACATCCTCTACCACCTCTGAAACCACACTGCTCTTCCCCAATCTGATGCTCTGTACATGCCTTCACCCTCTCAATCAATACCCTCCCATATGATTTACCAGGAATACTCAACAAACTTATACCTCTGTAATTTGAGCGCTCACTCCTATCCCCTTTGCCTTTGTACAATGGCACTATGCACGCATTCCGCCAATCCTCAGGCACCTCACCATGAGTCATACATACATTAAATAACCTTGCCAACCAGTCAATAATACAGTCACCCCCTTTTTTAATAAATTCCACTGCAATACCATCCAAACCTGCTGCCTTGCCGGCTTTCATCCTCCGCAAAGCTTTTACTACTTACTAGAATAAGTGAGCTTGGGAAGGAGACTTGTGTGAGGAAGTACCAGGAGAGACTGAGTGCAGAATGGAAAAAGGTGAGAACAATGGAAGTAAGGGGAGTAGGGTAGGAATGGGATGTACTTAGGGAATCAGTGATGAATTGCGCAAAAGATGCTTGTGGCATGAGAAGAGTGGGAGGTGGGTTGATTAGAAAGGGTAGTGAGTGGTGGGATGAAGAAGTAAGATTATTAGTGAAAGAGAAGAGAGAGGCATTTGGACAATTTTTGCAGGGAAAAAATGCAATTGAGTGGGAGATGTATAAAAGAAAGAGACAGGAGGTCAAGAGAAAGATGCAAGAGGTGAAAAAGAGGGCAAATGAGAGTTGGGGTGAGAGAGTATCATTAAATTTTAGGGAGAATAAAAAGATGTTGTGGAAGGAGGTAAATAAAGTGCGTAAGAGAAGGGAGCAAATAGGAACTTCAGTGAAGGGCGCAAATGGGGAGGTGATAACAAGTAGTGGTGATGTGAGAAGGATATGGAGTGAGTATTTTGAAGGTTTGTTGAATGTGTTTGATGATAGAGTGTCAGATATAGAGTGTTTTGGTCGAGGTAGTGTGCAAAATGAGAGGGTTAGGGAAAATGATTTGGTAAACAGAGACGAGGTAGTAAAAGCTTCGCAGAGTATGATATATATATATATATATATATATATATATATATATATATATATATATATATCCCTGGGGATAGGGGAGAAAGAATACTTCCCACGTATTCCCTGCGTGTCGTAGAAGGCGACTAAAAGGGAAGGGAGCGGGTGGCTGGAAATCCTCCCCTCTCATTTTTTTTTTTTTTTTTTTTTTTTTTCCAAAAGAAGGGACAGAGAAGGGGGCCTAGTGAGGATAATCCCTCAAAGGCCCAGTCCTCTGTTCTTAACGCTACCTCGCTAATGCGGGAAATGGCGAATAGTATGAAAGAAAAAAAGAAAAGATATATATATATATATATATATATATATATATATATATATATATATATGTATATATATATATATATATATATATATATATATATATATATATTTTTTTTTTTTTTTTTTTTTTTATACTTTGTCGCTGTCTCCCGCGTTTGCGAGGTAGCGCAAGGAAACAGACGAAAGAAATGGCCCAACCCCCCCCCATACACATGTACATACACACGTCCACACACGCAAATATACATACCTACACAGCTTTCCATGGTTTACCCCAGACGCTTCACATGCCTTGCTTCAATCCACTGACAGCACGTCAACCCCGGTATACCACATGACTCCAGTTCACTCTATTTCTTGCCCTCCTTTCACCCTCCTGCATGTTCAGGCCCCGATCACACAAAATCTTTTTCACTCCATCTTTCCACCTCCAATTTGGTCTCCCTCTTCTCCTCGTTCCCTCCACCTCCGACACATATATCCTCTTGGGGGTGACTGTATCGTTGACTGGTTGGTAAGGTTATTTAATGTATGTATGACTCATGGTGAGGTGCCTGAGGATTGGCGGAATGCGTGCATAGTGCCATTGTACAAAGGCAAAGGGGATAAGAGTGAGTGCTCAAATTACAGAAGTATAAGTTTGTTGAGTATTCCTGGTAAATTATATGGGAGGGTATTGATTGAGAGGGTGAAGGCATGTACAGAGCATCAGATTGGGGAAGAGCAGTGCGGTTTCAGAAGTGGTAGAGGATGTGTGGATCAGGTGTTTGCTTTGAAGAATGTATGTGAGAAATACTTAGAAAAGCAAATGGATTTGTATGTAGCATTTATGGATCTGGAGAAGGCATATGATAGAGTTGATAGATATATATATATATATATATATATAAATATATATATATATATATATATTTTTTTTTTTTTTTTTTTTTTTTTTTTTTTTTTTTTTTTTATACTTTGTCGCTGTCTCCCGCGTTTGCGAGGTAGCGCAAGGAAACAGACGAAAGAAATGGCCCAACCCCCCCCCCCATACACATGTACATACACACGTCCACACACGCAAATATACATACCTACACAGCTTTCCATGGTTTACCCCAGACGCTTCACATGCCTTGATTCAATCCACTGACAGCACGTCAACCCCTGTATACCACATGACTCCAATTCACTCTATTCCTTGCCCTCCTTTCACCCTCCTGCATGTTCAGGCCCCGATCACACAAAATCTTTTTCACTCCATCTTTCCACCTCCAATTTGGTCTCCCTCTTCTCCTCGTTCCCTCCACCTCCGACACATATATCCTCTTGGTCAATCTCTCCTCACTCATTCTCTCCATGTGCCCAAACCATTTCAAAACACCCTCTTCTGCTCTCTCAACCACGCTCTTTTTATTTTATATATATATTTCATTCAAACTTCCAACAGCCAGGATCGAACCTGGGACCGCTGTGCAAGAGGCGGGAATGTAACAGCTAGGCTATGGGCCACGCTAATAGGAAATAACTATTCGAATACGAAGTACTCGAATACCCTTCGTCTCACATTGGTGAGCAACAGGGTCTACACCGGTTTTTTCCCAACAGACGCACATAGCCAGCAGAAAGCAATTTATCGAACCTAAATGTACAACGCGGAGGTATATGAATAAGAATAAAGTGCATATGAACGAGCACCTTCATAGAACATACAAACCTCCAACAGCTAGGATCGAACCCGGGACCCTGTGTAAAAGGCAGGAATGCTCACCGCTAGGCTATGGGCCTAGCTAATAGAAAATAACTATTCGAATACGAAGTACTCGAATACCCTTCGTCTCACATTGGTGAGCAACGGCCTCTACATCTGTTATTTCCCAGCAGGCGCACATAGCCAGCAGGGAGCATTTTACCGAACCTAACTGTGCAACGCGGAGGTATATGAATACGAATAAAGTGCATATGAACGCGCACCCTCATAGAACATACAAACCTCCAACAGCCAGGATCGAACCCGGGACTCTGTGCAAGAGGCAGGAATGTAACTGCTAGGCTATGGGCCTGGCTATTAGGAAATAACTATTCGAATACGAAGCACTCGAATACCCTTTGTCTTACATTGGTGAGCAACGGGGTCTACATCGGTTATTTCCCAACAGGCGCACATAGCCAGCAGATAGCATTTTACCTAAACTAACTGTACAACGCGGAGGTATATGAATATCAATAAAGAGCATATGAACGCGCACCTTCATAGAACATACAAACATACAGACATCCCTCCAGTTTCACATCTCAGCACATTAACATCCAAAAGTCTCTCTTTCGCGCGCCTATCAATTAATACGTAATCCAATAACGCTCTCTGGCCATCTCTCCTACTTACATACGTATACTTATTTATATCTCTCATTTTAAACCAGGTATTCCTAATCATCTGTCCTTTATCAGCACATAAATCTACAAGCTCTTCACAATTTCCATTTACAACACTGAACGCCCTATATATACCAATTATTTCCTCAACTGCCACATTACTCACCTTTCCATTGAAATCACCCATCACTATAACACGGTCTCGTGCATCAAAACCACTAACACACTCATTCAGCTACTCCCAAAACACTTGCCTCTCATGATCTTTCTTCTCATGCCCAGGTGCATATGCACCAATAATCACCCATCTCTCCCCATCAACTTTCAGTTTTACCCATATCAATCTAGAATTTACTTTCTTACACTCTATCACATACTCCCAACACTGCTGTTTCATGAGTAGCGCTTCTCCTTCCCTTGCTCTGGTCCTCTCACTAACCCCTGACTTTACTCCCAACACTTTCCCAAACTACTCTTCCCCTTTACCCTTGAGCTTCGTTTCACTCAGAGCCAAAACATCCAGGCTCCTTTCCTCAAACATACTACCTATCTCTCCTGTCAAATGAGAGTTGGGGTAGGAGAGTATCATTAAATTTTAGGGAGAATAAAAAGATGTTTTGGAAGAAGGTAAAAAAAATGCGTAAGACAAGGGAGCAAATGGGAACTTCAGTGAAGGGGGCTAATGGAGAGGTGATAACAAGTAGTGGTGATGTGAGAAGGAGATGGAGTGAGTATTTTGAAGGTTTGTTGAATGTGCTTGATGATAGAGTGGCAGATATAGGGTGTTTTGGTCGAGGTGGTGTGCAAAGTGAGAGGGTTAGGGAAAATGATTTGGTAAACACAGAAGAGGTAGTAAAAGCTTTGCGGATGATGAAAGCCGGCAAGGCAGCATGTTTGGATGGTATTGCAGAAGAATTTATTAAAAAAGGGGGTGACTGTATTATTGACTGGTTGGCAAGGTTATTTAATGTATGTATGATTCATGGTGAGGTGCCTTAGGATTGGCGGAATGCTTGCATAGTGCCATTGTACAAAGGCAAAGGAGATAAGATTAAGTGCTCAAATTACAGAGGTATAAGTTTGTTGAGTATTACTGGTAAATTATATGGGAGGGTAATGATTGAGAGGGTGAAGGCATGTACAGAGAATCAGATTAGGGAAGAGCAGTGTGGATTCAGAAGTGGTAGAGGATGTGTGGATCAGGTGTTTCCTTTAAAAAATGTATGTGAGAAATACATAGAAAAGCAAATGGATTTGTATGTAGCATTTATGGATCTGGAGAAGGCATATGATAGAGTTGATAGAGATGCTTTGTGGAAGGTATTAAGAATATATGGTGTGGGAGGCAAGTTGTTAGAAGCAGTGAAAAGTTTTTATCGAGGATGTAAGGCATGAGTACGTGTAGGAAGAGAGGATAGTGATTGGTTCTCAGTAAATGTAGGTTTGTGACAGGGGTGTGTGATGTCTCCATGGTTGTTTAATGTGTTTATGGATGGGGTTGTTAGGGAGGTCAGTGCAAGAGTTTTGGAAAGAGGGGCAAGTATGCAGTCTGTTGTGCATGAGAGAGTTTGGGAAGTGAGTCAGTAGTTGTTCGCTGATGATTCAGTACTGATGGCTGATTCATGTGAGAAACTGCAGAAGCTGGTGACTGAGTTTAGTAACGTGTGTGAAAGAAGAAAGTTGAGAGTAAATGTAAATAAGAGCAAGGATATTAGGTACAGAATTTTCCAGCAAGACCTAACGTAAGTTCAGTAGGCTGCATCACATATAAATTGCCAAATGGTTGGTTTCTTTATTAAGCCCTTTGGCGGGTAAGGCATCAAATTCTAATATCATGAACAATGTAGATTTAGTCAACAAGCTAAACAATATCAATATTAATTTTGATTTCAAACTAGTTAGCTTTGATGTTTCCTCACTTTTCACTAAAGTTCCAGTTGATCACCTTCTAGAATATTTATTTGATGTCTTGGATGATATTCATTTACCTGTTTGAAAGTCTAATTTCATTGAACTGATAAAATTGTGTATAAAAGACTGTGTATTTCAATTTAATGGAGATTATTATGCTCAAAAATTTGGTATGGCAATGGCTAACCCTCTTTCACCTGTACTAAGTAAGTTTTACATGGATTTTTTTGAAACAAAATCACCAAAGGATATCTTACCTTCTAATGCAATTTGGCTAAGGTATGTAGATGATGTTCTTTGTGTTTGGCCAACAAATGAAAATTTACAAATATTTCTCCCCTTACTTAACAATTTAGTACCTTCCATCAAATTTACTGTAGAAAATGAGAATAATGGTATGTTACCATTTTTACATTGCATGATCCATAGACAAGGAAACAAGTTCAAGTTTAGCATATACAGAAAACCCACCAATGTATGCACATATATCCATTATTACTCATCTCAACATGACAAAGTTAAATTATCATCATTTCAATCTATGTTCCTTAGGGTATAACGTATTTGCAGTCCAGAGTTTATTGATTATGTGTTTGAGAAGATATATTCTATTGGATCTAAGTTGAAGTACCCTAGATCTTTCATTTATAAATCTCTTAAGTTAGCAAAGAAATCATTTTATAGAGTTGAGCCCAAACCTCCCATTGACACCAAGAATCTTTTAGTTCTCCCTTTTGATAATAATTTCACTTTGCTTCCCATGTTGCTTAAATACTTTAATGTAAATGTTGCCTTTAGCAACAATAATACTATAAAGAATATCTTAATCAGGAATTCACCTGAAAATTCTCTTCGTTGCATCTATAAAGTGCCTTGTGGAAACTGTGATAAATTCTATGTTGGTCAGACTGTTAAGGATCTTTCTCTTAGACTTAAGCAACATAAATATAGTATAAGAACGGGACAAGAATCAAATGCCTTGTTTAATCATCTTAAAAACTATGATCGTTGTATTGACTGGAGTAACTCCATCTCAGTTATTAACTCTAACTCTATTACTAAGAGAAATATCATTGAATGTTCCATTATTGAATACACAAAGAATTATAATCTTAATATTAGTGATGGTCTATACAAATTAGATCACTTTATTGTTGATAAGATTTGTAAAATGATAAGTTTATGAACGCTCGTTGTATGTTTTGGACAATCACATGTTTACCAAATGGCGCCCTAGCTTCGTCTCTTCGATGTATATCAACTGACTGTTATATTTCTCTCTTGTGTCTCCCCTGATGATGTGATTATTACACAAAAGTGCACTTGGGAACTTTTCGTGTTTCATTTTCCCCGTGGACTCATAGTAATATCTTGATCACGCGCAAAATTGTGATCCTTTCCAACATGGATTCCACACGACTCTTCTATTACTTCTCTACAAGCTGACCTGGACTTTCTCCTTTCGTTACTGCTTTCTCCAAATCGCTAATCAAGGCTCACCAACTGAAGTTACGATTTGAATTCCTCAGGAAATGCCTTGATGAACAAGTGATGACAAGATCTCTCCTACCTCAACGTTTGTTGCAGCTGTCTGGTCGACCATTTGACCAATTTCAAAATATTATTTGAAAGAAAAACATTGAATTAAAGAAACTTGAAATGGAGGAGGCTTTTCGCATTTCTAGAGAGAAGAAACGTGCTTTTCAAATGGCAATACCGACACATTGGAAGAACCGGATGTTGGACTATTGCTATGATGAATTAAGGAGAGAACGCAATAGGCTACAAGTGTCACTAAATCGTAGGTTGGACCATCTTATTGAAAACAGCGACTGGACCAAGAACACAAACCCATCTTTTGTGGTAAACCTGTCTAATAAACAACTAGATAAAGATTCCTTGTGTGCATTAGGCTATGGTATAAGTTTTGTGTGCTCTAACAGAGAAGCCAGCTGTGTTGATGTTACAAAGTCTTTTTGTAATTTAGAAAAATATAGTAATTTAAGTAATGATGATATTAATAGCTGTATGGGTTTAATGCATGCCAGTTTGTCAAAACCAGTGGAAGCTAATTGCCCTAAAAGATTCATAAGAGCTATTAACACCTTAAAAAAAGACAAGGATATACATATTACTAAAGCAGATAAGGCTAACACTGTTGTGATTTTAGACTAAAGAAACTATTTATCTTAAATGAATGATCTTCTAAATGATAACACAACATATTCTAAACTTGGTAAAAATCCCTTAGAAGCAGTTAATTCTCTCACTTCAATAAAGAAATGAAGTTGTTGTTCAAAGGTAACATTTCTCTTATCAAACGTTTGTCATCTTTGTCCCCTTTATTGCCATATATGTATGGACTTATCAAAACACATAAACAGAATTTTCCAGCAAGACCTATAGTGAGTTCAGTAGGCTCCATCACATATAAATTGTCAAAATGGTTAGTTTCTTTATTAAGCCCTTTAGCGGGTAAGGTATCAAATTCTAATATCATGAACAATGTAGATTAAGTTAACAAGCTAAACAATATCAATATTAATTTTGATTTCAAATTAGTTAGCTTTGATGTTTCCTCACTTTTCACTACAGTTCCAGTTGATCACCTTTTAGAATATTCACTTGATATCTTGGATGATATTCATTTACCTGTTTCAAAGTCTAATTTAAGTGAACTGATAAAATTGTGTATAAAAGACTGTGTATTTCAATTTAATGGAGATTATTATACTCAAAATTTGGTATGGCAATGGGTAACCCTCTTTCACCTGTACTAAGTAAGTTTTACATGGAATTTTTTGAAACAGAATTACTAAAGGATATCTTACCTTCTAATGCAATTTGGTTTAGGTATGTAAATGATGTTTTTTGTGTTTGGCCAACAAATGAAAATTTACAAAAAATTCTTCCCTTACTTAACAATTTAGTACCTTCCATCAAATTTACTGTAGAAAATGAGAATAATGGTAGGTTACCATTTTTAGATTGCATGATCCATAGATAAGGAAACAAGTTTAAGTTTAGCATATACAGAAAACCCACCAATGTATGCTCATATATCCATTATAACTCGACTCAACATGACAGAGTTAGATTATGATCATTTCAATCTATGTTCCTAAGGGCATTACGTATTTGCAGTCCAGAGTTTATTGATGATGAGTTTGAGAAGATATATTCTATTGGATCTAAGTTAAAGTACCCTAGATCTTTCATTTATAATTCCCTTAAGTTAGCAAAGAAATCATTTTAAAGAGTTGAGCCCAAACCTCCCATTGACACCAAGAATCTTTTAGTTCTCCCTTTTGATAATAATTTCACTTTGCTTCCCATGTTGCTTAAATACTTTAATGTAAAAGTTGCCTTTAGAAACAATGATACTACAAAGAATATCTTAATCAGCAATTCACCTGGAAATTCTCTTGATTGCATCTATAAAGTGCCTTGTGGAAACTGATAAATTCTATGTTGATCGGACTGTTAAGGATCTTTCTCTTAGACTTAAACATCATGAATATAGTATAAGAACGGGACAAGAATCAAATGCCTTGTTTAATCATGTTAAAAACTATGATAATTGTATTGACTGGAGTAACGCCATCTCAGTTATTAACTCTAACTCTATTACTAAGAGAAATATCATTGAATCTTCTATTATTAGATACAAAGAATTATAATTTTAACATTAGTGATGGTCTATACAAATTAGATAACTTTATTGTTGATAAGATTTGTAAAATGATAAGTTTATGAACGGTCGTTGTATGTTTTGGATAATCACATTTTTACCAAATAGCGTCCTAGCTTCGTCTCTTCGATGTATATCAACTGACAGTTATATTTCTCTCTTGTGTCTCCCCTGATGATGTGATTATTAAACGAAAGTGCACTTGGGAACTTTTCGTGTTTCATTTTCCCCGTGGACTCATACGAATATATATATATATATATATATATATATATATATATACATATATTCGTATGAGTCCACGGGGAAAATGAAACACGAAACACGAAACACGCTATATATATTTTTTTTTTTTTTTTTATACTTTGTCGCTGTCTCCCGCGTTTGCGAGGTAGCGCAAGGAAACAGACGAAAGAAATGCCCCCCCCCCCCCATACACATGTACATACACACGTCCACACACGCAAATATACATACCTACACAGCTTTCCATGGTTTACCCCAGACGCTTCACATGCCTTGATTCAATCCACTGACAGCACGTCAACCCCTGTATACCACATCGCTCCAATTCACTCTATTCCTTGCCCTCCTTTCACCCTCCTGCATGTTCAGGCCCCGATCACACAAAATCTTTTTTACTCCATCTTTCCACCTCCAATTTGGTCTCCCTCTTCTCCTCGTTCCCTCCAGCTCCGACAAATATATCCTCTTGGTCAATCTTTCCTCACTCATTCTCTCCATGTGCCCAAACCATTTCAAAACACCCTCTTCTGCTCTCTCAACCACGCTCTTTTTATTTCCACACATCTCTCTTACCCTTACGTTACTTACTCGATCAAACCACCTCACACCACACATTGTCCTCAAACATCTCATTTCCAGCACATCCATCCTCCTGCGCACAACTCTATCCATAGCCCACGCCTCGCAACCATACAACATTGTTGGAACCACTATTCCTTCAAACATACCCATTTTTGCTTTCCGAGATAATGTTCTCGACTTCCACACATTTTTCAAGGCTCCCAAAATTTTCGCCCCCTCCCCCACCCTATGATCCACTTCCGCTTCCATGGTTCCATCCGCTGACAGATCCACTCCCACATATCTAAAACACTTCACTTCCTCCAGTTTTTCTCCATTCAAACTCACCTCCCAATTGACTTGACCCTCACCCCTACTGTACCTAATAACCTTGCTCTTATTCACATTTACTCTTAACTTTCTTCTTCCACACACTTTACCAAACTCAGTCACCAGCTTCTGCAGTTTCTCACATGAATCAGCCACCAGCGCTGTATCATCAGCGAACAACAACTGACTCACTTCCCAAGCTCTCTCATCCCCAACAGACTTCATACTTGCCCCTCTTTCCAGGACTCTTGCATTTACCTCCCTAACAACCCCATCCATAAACAAATTAAACAACCATGGAGACATCACACACCCCTGCCGCAAACCTACATTCACTGAGAACCAATCACTTTCCTCTCTTCCTACACGTACACATGCCTTACATCCTCGATAAAAACTTTTCACTGCTTCTAACAACTTGCCTCCCACACCATATATTCTTAATACCTTCCACAGAGCATCTCTATCAACTCTATCATATGCCTTCTCCAGATCCATAAATGCTACATACAAATCCATTTGCTTTTCTAAGTATTTCTCACATACATATATATATATATACATATATATATATATATATATATATATATATATATATATATATATATATATATATATATATATATATATATATATATATATATATATATATTCGTATGAGTCCACGGGGAAAATGAAACACGAAAAGTTCCCAAGTGCACTTTCGTTTAATAATCAATATATATATAGCAATACATATATATATATATATATATATATATATATATATATATATATATATATATATATATATATATATATATATATATATATATATATATATATATATATACATATATATATATATATATGTATATATATATATATATATATATATATATATATATATATATATATATATATATATATATATATATATATATATATATATATATATATATATATATATATATATATATATATATATATATATATATATATATGTATTGCTATATATATATTGATTATTAAACGAAAGTGCACTTGGGAACTTTTCGTGTTTCATTTTCCCCGTGGACTCATACGAATATATATATATATATATATATATATATATATTCTGTGTACAGAATGGAAAAAGGTGAGAACAATGGAAGTAAGGGGAGTGGGGGAGGAATGGGATGGATTTAGGGAATCAGTGATGGATTGCGCAAAAGATGCTTGTGGCATGAGAAGAGTGGGAGGTGGGCTGTTTAGAAAGGGTAGTGAGTGGTGGGATGAAGAAGTAAGAGTATTAGTGAAAGAGAAGAGAGAGGCATTTGGACGATTTTTGCAGGGAACAAATGCAATTGAGTGGGAGAAGTATAAAAGAAAGAGACAGGAGGTCAAGAGAAAGGTGCAAGAGGTGAAAAAAAGGGCAAATGAGAGTTGGGGTGAGAGACTATCAGTAAATTTTAGGGAGAATAAAAAGATGTTCTGGAAGGAGGTAAATAGGGTGCGTAAGACAAGGGAGCAAATGGGAACTTCAGTGAAGGGCGTAAATGGGGAGGTGATAACAAGTAGCGGTGATGTGAGAAGGAGATGGAATGAGTATTTTGAAGGTTTGTTGAATGTGTCTGATGACAGAGTGGCAGATATAGGGTGTTTTGGTCGAGGTGGTGTGCAAAGTGAGAGGGTTAGGGAAAATGATTTGGTAAACAGAGAAGAGGTAGTAAAAGCTTTGCGGAAGATGAAAGCCGGCAAGGCAGCAGGTTTGGATGGTATTGCAGTGGAATTTATTAAGAAAGGGGGTGACTGTATTGTTGACTGGTTGGTAAGGTTATTTAATGTATGTATGACTCATGGTGAGGTGCCTGAGGATTGGCGGAATGCGTGCATAGTGACATTGTACAAAGGCAAAGGGGATAAGAGTGAGTGCTCAAATTACAGAGGTATAAGTTTGTTGAGTATTCCTGGTAAATTATATGGGAGGGTATTGATTGAGAGGGTGAAGGCATGTACAGAGCATCAGATTGGGGAAGAGCAGTGCGGTTTCAGAAGTGGTAGAGGATGTGTGGATCAGGTGTTTGCTTTGAAGAATGTATGTGAGAAATACTTAGAAAAGCAAATGGATTTGTATGTAGCATTTATGGATCTGGAGAAGGCATATGATAGAGTTGATAGAGATGCTCTGTGGAAGGTATTAAGAATATATGGTGTGGGAGGCAAGTTGTTAGAAGCAGTGAAAAGTTTTTATCGAGGATGTAAGGCATGTGTACGTGTAGGAAGAGAGGAAAGTGATTGGTTCTCAGTGAATGTAGGTTTGCGGCAGGGGTGTGTGATGTCTCCATGGTTGTTTAATTTGTTTATGGATGGGGTTGTAAGGGAGGTAAATGCAAGAGTCCTGGAAAGAGGGGCAAGTATGAAGTCTGTTGGGGATGAGAGAGCTTGGGAAGTGAGTCAGTTGTTGTTCGCTGATGATACAGCGCTGGTGGCTGATTCATGTGAGAAACTGCAGAAGCTGGTGACTGAGTTTGGTAAAGTGTGTGGAAGAAGAAAGTTGAGAGTAAATGTGAATAAGAGCAAGGTTATTAGGTACAGTAGGGGTGAGGGTCAAGTCAATTGGGAGGTGAGTTTGAATGGAGAAAAACTGGAGGAAGTGAAGTGTTTTAGATATTTGGGAGTGGATCTGTCAGCGGATGGAACCATGGAAGCGGAAGTGGATCATAGGGTGGGGGAGGGGGCGAAAATTTTGGGAGCCTTGAAAAATGTGTGGAAGTCGAGAACATTATCTCGGAAAGCAAAAATGGGTATGTTTGAGGGAATAGTGGTTCCAACAATGTTGTATGGTTGCGAGGCGTGGGCTATGGATAGAGATGTGCGCAGGAGGATGGATGTGCTGGAAATGAGATGTTTGAGGACAATGTGTGGTGTGAGGTGGTTTGATCGAGTAAGTAACGTAAGGGTGAGAGAGATGTGTGGAAATAAAAAGAGCGTGGTTGAGAGAGCAGAAGAGGGTGTTTTGAAATGGTTTGGGCACATGGAGAGAATGAGTGAGGAGAGATTGACCAAGAGGATATATGTGTCGGAGGTGGAGGGAACGAGGAGAAGAGGGAGACCAAATTGGAGGTGGAAAGATGGAGTGAAAAAGATTTTGTGTGATCGGGGCCTGAACATGCAGGAGGGTGAAAGGAGGGCAAGAAATAGAGTGAATTGGAGTCATGTGGTATACAGGGGTTGACGTGCTGTCAGTGGATTGAAGCAAGGCATGTGAAGCGTCTGGGGTAAACCATGGAAAGCTGTGTAGGTATGTATATTTGCGTGTGTGGACGTGTGTATGTACATGTGTATGGGGGGGGGGGGCATTTCTTTCGTCTGTTTCCTTGCGCTACCTCGCAAACGCGGGAGACAGCGACAAAGTATAAAAAAAAAAAAAAAAAAAAAAAAATATATATATATATATATATATATATATATATATATATATATATATGTGTGTGTTCTGGAAGGAGGTAAATAAAGTGCGTAAGACAAGGGAGCAAATGGGAACATCAGTGAAGGGCGCAAATAGGGAGGCGATAACAAGTAGTGGTGATATGAGAAGGAGATGGAGTGAGTATTTTGAAGGTTTGTTGAATGTGTTTGATGATAGAGTGGCAGATATGGGGTGTTTTGGTAGTGGTGGTGTGCAAAGTGAGAGGGTTAGGGAAAATGATTTGGTAAACAGAGAAGAGGTAGTAAAAGCTTTGCGGATGATGAAAGCCGGCAAGGCAGCAGGTTTGGATGGTATTGCAGTGGAATCTATTAAAAAAGGGGGTGACTGTATTATTGACTGGTTGGTAATGTTATTTAATGTTTGTATGATTCATGGTGAGGTGCCTGACGATTGGCGGTATGCTTGCATAGTGCCATTGTACAAAGGCAAAGGGGATAAGAGTGAGTGCTCAAATTACAGAGGTATAAGTTTGTTGAGTATTCCTGGTAAATTATATGGGAGGGTATTGATTGAGAGGGTGAAGGCATGTACAGAGCATCAGATTGGGGAAGAGCAGTGTGGTTTCAGAAGTGGTAGAGGATGTGTGGATCAGGTGTTTGCTTTGAAGAATGTATGTGAGAAATACTTAGAAAAGCAAATGGATTTGTAGGTAGCATTTATGGATCTGGAGAAGGCATATGATAGAGTTGATAGAGATGCTCTGTGGAAGGTATTAAGAATATATGGTGTGGGAGTCAAGTTGTTAGAAGCAGTGAAAAGTTTTTATCGAGGATGTAAGGCATGTGTACGTGTAGGAAGAGAGGAAAGTGATTGGTTCTCAGTGCATGTAGGTTTACGGCATTGGTGTGTGATGTCTCCATGGTTGTTTAATTTGTTTATGGATGGGGTTGTTAGGGAGGTGAATGCAAGAGTCCTGGAAAGAGGGGCAAGTATGAAGTCTGTTGGAAATGAGAGAGCTTGGGAAGTGAGTCAGTTGTTGTTCGCTGATGATACATCGCTGGTGGCTGATTCATGTGAGACACTGCAGAAGCTGGTGACTGAGTTTGGTAAAGTGTGTGAAAGAAGAAAGTTAAGAGTAAATGTGAATAAGAGCAAGGTTATTAGGTACAGTAGGGTTGACGGTCAAGTCAACTGGGAGGTAAGTTTGAATGGAGAAAAACTGGAGGAAGTGAAGTGTTTTAGATATCTGGGAGTGGATCTGGCAGCGGATGGAACCATGGAAGCGGATGTGGATCATAGGGTGGGGGAGGGGGCGAAAATTCTTGGAGCCTTGAAGAATGTGTGGAAATCGAGAACATTATCTCGGAAAGCAAAAATGGGTATGTTTGAAGGAATAGTGGTTCCAACAATGTTGTATGGTTGCGAGGCGTGGGCTATGGATAGAGTTGTGCGTAGGAGGATGGATGTGCTGGAAATGAGATGTTTGAGGACAATGTGTGGTGTGAGGTGGTTTGATCGAGTATGTAACGTAAGGGTAAGAGAGATGTGTGGAAATAAAAAGAGCGTGGTTGAGAGAGCAGAAGAGGGTGTTTTGAAATGGTTTGGGCATATGGAGAGAATGAGTGAGGAAAGATTGACCAAGAGGATATATGTGTCGGAGGTGGAGGGAACGAGGAGAAGTGGGAGACCAAATTGGAGGTGGAAAGATGGAGTGAAAAAGATTTTGTGTGATCGGGGCCTGAACATGCAGGAGGGTGAAAGGAGGGCAAGGAATAGAGTGAATTGGATCGATATGGTATACCGGGGTTGACGTGCTGTCAGTGTATTGAATCAGGGCATATGAAGCGTCTGGGGTAAACCATGGAAAGCTGTGTAGGTATGTATATTTGCGTGTGTGGACGTATGTATATACATGTGTATGGGGATGGGTTGGGCCATTTCTTTCGTCTGTTTCCTTGCGCTACCTCGCAAACGCGGGAGACAGCGAAAAAAAAAATTATATATATATATATATATATATATATATATATATATATATATATATATATATATATATATATATATATACAAGACTTGTGATCATAGCACAGAACTGAACATTGTACTGATCTGATTATTCAAAAACCTGAATGAACATGAACACACTTGGGTGATAACGTGTATGATAGTCCCACGACTTGGCAATTTCACAGCAGCAGTTTTACCCACCGCAGGCGAGGACTTCATAAACAAACTGGATTCCAACCACATAGTTAATGAATAATGTCGGCATCATACATATATTTAAGAAACTGTTTGATAGTAGAAAGTGTTCCAGAGATGGGGTCCCACGAGTGGAAATCTCCCTCCCAGTACAGCACAAATAGGTGACTGCAAATAGGAAGTGATTATAGCCACCAAATAGGTCATTGTAAATAGGAAGTGATTACAGCCAAGATAGTGTCTCGGAAAAACTGAAGGGCGGTCACCTCTGCAAATATTTGACTCGCTTCGGGTATATTCGTCAAAAGAAGCAGCTTCGTCCGCTCTGTCAAGACACGGTGACTGGTCTACCCCCAGGACTGCCCACCTCACACAAGCCTCGCTAAAGTGACGGCTCCACCACTTCACTTGCTGGAACCCTCATCGCATGACCGTCACTCACCACCACAACCCAGCAAAAAAATGGATGTGTGTGGATGTAACCAAGATGTGAAGACCCTTACTGGAAAAACAATCACTCTTGAAGTACAACCTTCAGACACAATTGAAAATGTGAAGGAAAATAGTGAAATTGGAAAAAAAATGTAGCTTAGACATTGAAGCTTATTGATACAGTGGTTAAAATGATGAGAACTGCTATTGACGTTTGTGTAAATAAATTATACATTTCCTTTTTTCCATATCCAGAGGTTGAACCATTATGTGACATTCATTTTTTTCCATTCATTTCAAGCTAGAAGTTTCAGTTTTCTAAATTGTTTCTTACATTTTTCATATGTATATATATGTATGTGTGTGTGTGTGTATATGTGCGTATGTATGTGTATGTGTGTGTATGTGTATATGTATATATATATGTATATTATCCCTGGGGATAGGGGTGAAAGAATACTTCCCACGTATTCCTCGCGTGTCGTAGAAAGCGACTAGAGGGGACGGGAGCGGGGGGCCAGAAATCCTCCCCTCCTTGTATTAACTTTCTAAAATGGGAAACAGAAGAAGGAGTCACGCGGGGAGTGCTCATCCTCCTCGAAGGCTCAGAGTGGGGTGCCTAAATGTGTGTGGATGTAACCAAGATGTGAAAAAAGGAGAGATAGGTAGTATGTTTGAGGAAAGGAACCTGGATGTTTTGGCTCTGAGTGAAACGAAGCTCAAGGGTAAAGGGGAAGAGTGGTTTGGGAATGTCTGGGGAGTAAAGTCAGGGGTTAGTGAGAGGACAAGAGCAAGGGAAGGAGTAGCAATACTCCTGAAACAGGAGTTGTGGGAGTATGTGATAGAGTGTAAGAAAGTAAATTCTCGATTAATATGGGTAAAACTGAAAGTTGATGGAGAGAGGTGGGTGATTATTGGTGGATATGCACCTGGGCATGAGAAGAAAGATCAAGAGAGGCAAGTGTTTTGGGAGCAGCTGAATGAGTGTGTTAGTGGTTTTGATGCACGAGACCGGGTTATAGTGATGGGTGATTTGAATGCAAAGGTGAGTAATGTGGCAGTTGAGGGAATAATTGGTATACATGGGGTGTTCAGTGTTGTAAATGGAAATGGTGAAGAGCTTGTAGATTTATGTGCTAAAAAAGGACTGATGATTGGGAATACCTGGTTTAAAAAGCGAGATATACATAAGTATACTTATGTAAGTAGGAGAGATGGCCAGAGAGCGTTATTGGATTACGTGTTAATTGACAGGCGTGCGAAAGAGAGACTTTTCGATGTTAATGTGCTGAGAGGTGCAACTGGAGGGATATCTGATCATTATCTTGTGGAGGCTAAGGTGAAGATCTGTATGGGTTTTCAGAAAAGAAGAGTGAATGTTGGGGTGAAGAGGGTGGTGAGAGTAAGTGAGCTTGAGAAGGAGACCTGTGTGAGGAAGTACCAGGAGAGACTGAGTACAGAATGGAAAAAGGTGAGAACAATGGAAGTAAGGGGAGTGGGGGAGGAATGGGATGTATTTAGGGAATCAGTGATGGATTGCGCAAAAGATGCTTGTGGCATGAGAAGAGTGGGAGGTGGGTTGATTAGAAAGGGTAGTGAGTGGTGGGATGAAGAAGTAAGAGTATTAGTGAAAGAGAAGAGAGAGGCATTTGGACGATTTTTGCAGGGAAAAAATGCAATTGAGTGGGAGATGTATAAAAGAAAGAGACAGGAGGTCAAGAGAAAGGTGCAAGAGGTGAAAAAAAGGGCAAATGAGAGTTGGGGTGAGAGAGTATCATTAAATTTTAGGGAGAATAAAAAGATGTTCTGGAAGGAGAAAAATAAAGTGCGTAAGACAAGGGAGCAAATGGGAACTTCAGTGAAGGGCGCAAATGGGGAGGTGATAACAAGTAGTGGTGATGTGAGAAGGAGATGGAGTGAGTATTTTGAAGGTTTGTTGAATGTGTTTGATGATAGAGTGGCAGATATAGGGTGTTTTGGTCGAGGTGGTGTGCAAAGTGAGAGGGTTAGGGAAAATGATTTGGTAAACAGAGAAGAGGTAGTGAAAGCTTTGCGGAAGATGAAAGCCGGCAAGGCAGCAGGTTTGGATGGTATTGCAGTGGAATTTATTAAAAAAGGGGGTGACTGTATTGTTGACTGGTTGGTAAGGTTATTTAATGTATGTATGACTCATGGTGAGGTGCCTGAGGATTGGCGGAATGCGTGCATAGTGCCATTGTACAAAGGCAAAGGGGATAAGAATGAGTGCTCAAATTACAGAGGTATAAGTTTGTTGAGTATTCCTGGTAAATTATATGGGAGGGTATTGATTGAGAGGGTGAAGGCATGTACAGAGCATCAGATTGGGGAAGAGCAGTGTGGTTTCAGAAGTGGTAGAGGATGTGTGGATCAGGTGTTTGCTTTGAAGAATGTATGTGAGAAATACTTAGAAAAGCAAATGGATTTGTATGTAGCATTTATGGATCTGGAGAAGGCATATGATAGAGTTGATAGAGATGCTCTGTGGAAGGTATTAAGAATATATGGTGTGGGAGGAAAGTTGTTAGAAACAGTGAAAAGTTTTTATCGAGGATGTAAGGCATGTGTACGTGTAGGAAGAGAGGAAAGTGATTGGTTCTCAGTGAATGTAGGTTTGCGGCAGGGGTGTGTGATGTCTCCATGGTTGTTTAATTTGTTTATGGATGGGGTTGTTAGGGAGGTAAATGCAAGAGTCCTGGAAAGAGGGGCAAGTATGAAGTCTGTTGGGGATGAGAGAGCTTGGGAAGTGAGTCAGTTGTTGTTCGCTGATGATACAGCGCTGGTGGCTGATTCATGTGAGAAACTGCAGAAGCTGGTGACTGAGTTTGGTAAAGTGTGTGAAGAAGAAAGTTAAGAGTAAATGTGAATAAGAGCAAGGTTATTAGGTACAGTAGGGTTGAGGGTCAAGTCAATTGGGAGGTGAGTTTGAATGGAGAAAAACTGGAGGAAGTGAAGTGTTTTAGATATCTGGGAGTGGATCTGGCAGCGGATGGAACCATGGAAGCGGAAGTGGATCATAGGGTGGGGGAGGGGGCGAAAATTCTGGGGGCCTTGAAGAATGTGTGGAAGTCGAGAACATTATCTCGGAAAGCAAAAATGTGTATGTTTGAAGGAATAGTGGTTCCAACAATGTTGTATGGTTGCGAGGCGTGGGCTATGGATAGAGTTGTGCGCAGGAGGATGGATGTGCTGGAAATGAGATGTTTGAGGACAATTTGTGGTGTGAGGTGGTTTGATCGAGTGAGTAACGTAAGGGTAAGAGAGATGTGTGGAAATAAAAAGAGCGTGGTTGAGAGAGCAGAAGAGGGTGTTTTGAAGTGGTTTGGGCACATGGAGAGAATGAGTGAGGAAAGATTGACCAAGAGGATATATGTGTCGGAGGTGGAGGGAACGAGGAGAAGAGGGAGACCAAATTGGAGGTGGAAAGATGGAGTGAAAAAGATTTTGTGTGATAGGGGCCTGAACATGCAGGAGGGTGAAAGGAGGGCAAGGAATAGAGTGAATTGGAGCGATGTGGTATACCGGGGTTGACGTGCTGTCAGTGGATTGAATCAAGGCATGTGAAGCGTCTGGGGTAAACCATGGAAAAGCTGTGTAGGTATGTATATTTGCGTGTGTGGATGTATGTATATACATGTGTATGGGGGGGGGGGTTGGGCCATTTCTTTCGTCTGTTTCCTTGCGCTACCTCGCAAACGCGGGAGACAGCGACAAAGTATAAAAAAAATATATATATATATATATATATATATATATATATATATATATATATATATATATTCTTTAAATCTTTTTTGCCCAAATAACTCGGTTATTGAGTATTTCGATTCTGTCTTTGAACATGAACGACTCGCATAGGCTATGGGAAAAAATCAACCCCTATTTGACTCTTGCATTAGTACAGCTCCAAGACCCTGTTTACAAGCATTTGTGTGCAAAATGAATGGTTTCTCAAAGTTGGGGAAACGATGGATAGTCGCCTTGATCAAGGGTTGCTCGAGTAAGTTAAACATGTTGTTTTGCGCTGTAGTCCACTGGAATGTAACTCCCTGTTTCAAAAGTGAAGCGAGTTGGCGTGCGATCTTCGCGAATTTAGCGAAAATCTTCGATGATATCCTGCTAAATCAATGAAGGATTTGACTGTGACTGTTGTGAAAGGGACTAGTTATTCTATAATTATTCCTACTTTATCTGCATTAAGTTGAATACCGTTTTCATCAACGGTGTGACCTAAGAAATTAATTCTTGTTTGTAGAAAGGAGCATTTGGATAATTTGATCCTTAGGTTTGCAACCTTAAGTCGTAGAAATACTCTCTCAAGACTTTCGAAATACCAAGGAATGTCGGGAGACATGTCTATGACATCATCAAGATAAACCTATACTTCTTTGCCAAGCATTTGACGAAAAATGTTAGTCATTAACCTTGAGAGGGTGATTGGTGAAGAATGAAGACCGAAGGGCATGATGCATATGAATTACCAATGACCATCTGGCGTAGTGAACGCAGTCAGGGGCGGCTTTCCTCTGACGACGGAATCTGCCAAAATCCGCTTAATAAATCCAAAGTTGGAAATACTTTATTGTTACCGAGGCTACGAAGAAGCACTGACACCACTGGTAATAGGAAACGATCTATTAACATGACCTTGTTGACTTTTCGAAAATCTATGACTGGTCTAAAAGCTCCGTCCTCTTTCTAAACGATCAGAAGTGGTGAATTCCATGGTGATCGATACTTTCCATAACATTTTTTCAACATATCCTGAGCAAGGTTGTTTGCTATATCTCTGTGCGCGTGTGGCAAGCGATAGACTGGGACATAGATGGGACATGTGCTTTTATCTAAGTTAATCGTGTGAGCATCCAAATGAGTTCTGCCCTGTTGTTCTCCTGATAAGGCAATGGTAGACCTATACTGGTTAGTAAATCTATTAACTAGTCAACATGCTTGGTTAATCGTACCTTAGATATCATGTCAGGGGGTGATGGTGGGGACCTGACTCGAACCGTGCACTGCTGAGTCAGGGGTAGGTAGGAAAAGTAGGTGGTTGTGGGTTAGTTGAATCTGAGACTAGATGGATGTTAATCTCATACAACTCCTCGTCTTGAATACCGGACTTCAAAACGGAGAATTCTACAAGTTTACTCCCTCTACGGAGACGGACAGGAGTGGGTCGCGTATTGACAATGTATATGGCGACCTCTCCATCTGCGGTCTCATGAATAGTGGCGTTCTCCTGATAAGGCAACGGTAGACCTATACTGGTTAGTAAATCTATTAACTAGTCAACATGCTTGGTTAATCGTACTTTAGATATCATGTCAGGGGGTGATGGTGGGGACCTGACTCGAACCGTGCACTGCTGAGTCAGGGGTAGGTAGGAAAAGTAGGTGGTTGTGGGTTAGTTGAATCTGAGACTAGATGGATGTTAATCTCATACAACTCCTCGTCTTGAATTCCGGACTTCAAAACGGAGAATTCTACAAGTTTACTCCCTCTACGGAGACGGACAGGAGTGGGTCGCGTATTGACAATGTATATGGCGACCTCTCCATCTGCGGTCTCATGAATAGTGGTGTCTATCTGACAATGAGGACGGTTCGGCAACTACTCCAAGGTGCGATATTATCCTGACTGTGTCTGAGTCCATGGTCATGCATCCAAGTTTGAGAAAGTGAGAGTGGAACCTTTGTTAACCTGTCACCATGTAAAGTCATGCTTGTTTTCGGTTTACCAGGGCAATGAGTGGAAAAGTACAATGGATGCGTATCGTCTACCGTGAAGCAGGGCCCACTTGGAAGCAGATTCATCAATGATTCTGACTGAGCGCGAACTCTTCTCCAAGGATATGAGGAATGATTTACAAATGCAAACAACATTTTCATGATGAGTAGGACAGATCTTATATTGTGCCATAGAATGGCGTCCTAGTAACAAGTTGGGAGGAAAAGTTACATCTCGAATAATGTAAGGCGTTATGGTAATGACCGAGTCGCCTATGCAAATGCTCATTTCAATAGTCCTTCCTACGTCGAAATCTTAGTTTGAGGTACTTTGAAATGATGGGTAAAACTCCGAGCATTGAACAAGTTGAGTGCGCATTAATGATTGGAAAAAATCATAATGAATGATATCTGCTTCCGCACCGCTGTCTAGAAAGATTGCGATAGGCTTATCCTGAAGAGAATCCACTAAATCGAAACTTGTAATGTGAGATGCCGAAGAACGAAAATGCCTTAAGAATTCTTTATGAGATGAAGTCTTGTCATAAGAGGGAGATTGTCATTGCTGATGATACGACGATGAACCTGTGTTAGATGACGTCTGTCTAGTTAATGCTCGGCATTCCGCTGAAGAGTGTCTTGCGTTCCTATGATATGAACCCATGTATGGTGGTGTTGGGAGCGAGCGGCTGAAGTTCAGCCTGTTGTCTGACTGGAGGAAATAATGACTCAGTCGGCAGAATTGTGACGACCGAGGCTATGATGCCGTGGGTCGCTGACTGCGTTTGTTTTGGTCAAGGCGTGAGAATGAGTTCGATGTGGAAGCATGGACATTCGCCTTATATTCCAGTCGGTGACAACGGAAGCAGTAACTGTATGTGAGTGTTTGTCATCACTGATTCGGTATATTTGACCGCGATATGATTTAGTGCGTTGGCCATAGAATGTTTTGTCATACTTTGGGAAGCCAACACCATCCCCAGTGCCTTGGTGTTGTAATAACCACGTTTCTTTTGCGTGTAATTCAACACTTTTGTTACTGACCATGACGGACCGATATTTTCATTAAGTAACTGCCGGCCTACGTCTGGAGGCAGGTCTTTTAGGATGGAGGTGATGTGTAATAATCACATGAGTGTTTAACATGGGTGTCAGGGTTCAACATGGCTGATACCCAAGGTGAGGATTCATAAGCCTGCCTAACTAATATCATTCTTCCATGTAAGGTACTCCAATGATCAGGAGCTGACGTATCATCCATGCATGTTGTGTTAAAGAGCACGTAAAAAGGACGCTTAGTAAACTGAGAATGATTCCTCATAACCTAATTGAAACAATGTTTTGAATTCTTCCCAAAATGTACAGTTTCGAATGTCATCTGAGTCATAGGCAACCCTAGAGTAATTGTTGGGCTTGTTGAAATCAATGAGGTTTTTAATAGCCGATGTAAACGTTCTGCCTCCTGATTTCCCATTATGTTCAATAATGTCCTCCGCATTTCTAATCCACCGATCAAAATTTTACAGTTTATTATTAAATAACTTGTGTGGTTCCCTTGCTTGTTTTAGTGTAAAATCAGTTTTTTGTGAAGGAATCGATTGTCCCGAGTTCCCTTGATGTGTGTGTGTGCATGTGTGTGTGTGTGTGTGTGTGTGTGTGTGTGTGTGTGTGTGTGTGTGTGTGTGTGTGTGTGTGTGTGTGTGTGTGTGTGTGTATGTGTGTGTGTGCGCGCGCGCGTGTGTGTGTGTGTGTGTGTGTGTGTGTGTGTGTGTGTGTGTGTGTGTGGTGGGGGTGGGGGGGTGAGTGGAGCAGAGTTAGGAGTGGGTGAGACAACGTGTGAAAAGGTTTCTTTAGGTCATTTGTGTCACCAGAGTCTGTCAAAACAACTTTGTGTGACATCGCCATTTTAGAAGGCTGGTTCCTTTTATAATAAGAGATTCTAAGTAAATTTCTAAGTACATGTGAACCTTCACGTCTATCGCATGGAGTCTTGTCGGACAAGTAATAAAATCAGACTTAAAGCATGTAAGTAATAACCAAAAAAAAAAAAGAAATATAAGTAACACCATTTACCTAGTCCAAAATACATATGAATCTTGATTGAAAATATTGAAATAAACTGAAGGCAATGATTTTACGAGATCGTTCTTAACAATATAACATCAATATAAGACTATACAATATGAAAGGAGTCATCACTAAAAAAATGATACAAATATACGAAAACACAAGAAAGAATATATAATATATTATATTATACTTTATCGCTGTCTCCCGCGTTAGCGAGGCAGCGCAAGGAAACAGACGAAAGAATGGCCTAACCCACCCACATACACATGTATATTCATACACGTCCACACACGCAAATATACATACCTATATATCTCAACGTATACATATATATACACACAAAGACATATAAATATATAAACATGTACATATTTCATACTTGCTGCTTTTATTCATTCCGGTCGCCACCCCGCCAGACTTGAAATGAAAACTCCCTCCCCCCGCATGTCCGAGAGGTAGCGCTAGGAAAAGGCAACAAAGGCCACATACGTTCACGCTCAGTCTCTAGCTGTCATGCATAATGCACCGTAACCACAGTTCCCTTTCCACATCCAGGCCCAACAAAACTTTCCATGGTTTACCCTAGACACCTCACATGCCCTGGATCAATCCATTGACAGCACGTCGACCCCGGTATACCACATAGTTCCAATTCACTCTATTCTGTGCACGCCTTTCACCCCCCTGCATGTTCACGCCCGGACCTCTTGAAATCTTTTTCACTCCATCTTTCCACCTCCAATTTGGTTTCCCACTTCTCTTCGTTCCCTCCACCTCTGACACATATATCCTCTTTGTCAATCTTTCCTCACTCATTCTCTCCATGTGACCAAATCATTTCAAAACACTCTCTTCTGCTCTCTCAACTACACTCTTTTTATTGCCACACATCTCTCTTACCCTTTCATTACTTACTCGCTCAAACCACCTCTCACCACATATTGTCCTCAAACATCTCACTTCCAGCACATCCACCCTCCTCCGCACAGCTCTATCTATAGCCCACGCCTCGCAACCATATATCATTGTTGGAACCACTACTCCCTCAAACATACCGATTTTTGCTTTTAAAGATGACGTTCTCGACTTCCACACATTTTTCAACGTTCCCAGAACTTTCGCCCCCTCCCCACCCTATGATTCACTTCCGCTTCCATGGTTCCATCCGCTGCCAAATCCACTCCCAGTTATCTACAGCACTTCACTTCCTCGAGTTTTTCTCCATTCAAACTTACCTCCCATTTGACTTGTCACTCAACCCTACTATACCTAATAACCTTGCTCTTATTCACATTTACTCTCAGCTTTTTTCTTTCACACACTTTACCAAACTCAGTCACCAGCTTCTGCAGTTTCTCAGCCGAATCAGCCACCAGCGCTGTATCATCAGCGAACAACAACTGACTCACTTCTCAAGCTCTTTCATCCACAACAGACTACATACTTGCCCCTTTCCAAAACTCTTGCATTCACCTCCCTAACAACCCAATCCTTAAACAAATTAATCAACCATGGAGACATCACGCACCCCTGCCACAAACAACATTCACTGAGAACCAATCACTTTCCTCTCTTCCTACACGTACACATGCCTTACATCCTCGATAAAAACTTTTCACTGCTCCTAACAACTTACCTCCCACACCATATATTCTTAATACCTTCCACAGGGCATGTCTACCAGCTCTGTCATACATACATTAAATAACCTTACCAACCAGCCAACAATACAGAAACCCCCTTTTTTGATAGATTCTATTGTAATGCCATCCAAAACCCGCTGCCTTGCCGGCTTTCATCTTCTGCAAAGCTTTTACTACCTCTTCTCTGTTTACCAAATCATTCTCCCTGGCCCTCTCACTTTGCACACCATCTCGACCAAAACACCCTATATCTACCACTCTATCATCAAAACAATCAACAAACCTTCAAAATACTCACTCCATCTCCTTCTCACATCACCACTACTTGTTATCACCTTTCCATTTACCCCATTCACTGATGCTCCCATTTGTTGCCTTGTTTTACGCACTTTATTTACCTTATTTCAATACATCTTTTTATTCTCCCTAAAATTCAATGATACTCTCTCACCCGAACTCTCGTCTGCCTTCTTTTTCGCCTCTTGCACCTTTCTGTTAACCCCTTGCCTCTTTCTTTTATACATCTCCCAGTCATTTGCATTATTTCCCTGCGAAAATCGTCCAAATGCCTCTCTCCTTTCTTTCACTAACAATCCTACTTATTCATCCCACCACTCACTACCCTTTCTGATCTGCCCACCTCCCACGCTTCTCATGCCACAAACATCTTTTGCACAAGCCATAATTGCTTCCCTAAATACATCCCTCTCCTCCCCCACTCCCCTTACCTCCTTTGTTCTCACCTTTTTCCATTCTGTACTCAGTCTCTTCTGGTACTTCCTCACACAAGTCTCCTTCTCAAGCTCACTTACTCTCACCACTCTCTTCACCCCAACATTCTCTCTTCATTTCTGAAAACTTCTACAAATCTTCATCTTCGCCTCCACAAGATAATGATCAGGCATCCCTCTCGTTGCACCTCTCAGCACATTAACATCCAAAAGTCTCTCTTTCGCGCGCCTATCAATTAACACGTAATCCAATAACGCTCTCTGGCCATCCCTTCAACTTACATAAGTATATTTATGTATATCTCTCTTTTTAAACCGTGTATTCCCAGTCACCAGTCTTTTTTCAGCACATCAATCTACAAGCCCTTCACCGTTACCATTTACAACACTGAGCACCCCATGTACGCCAATCATTCCCTCAACTGCCACATTACTCACCTTTGCATTCAAATCACCCATCACTATAATCCGGTCTCGTGCATCAACACTACTAACACACTCACTCAGCTGCTCCCAAAGCACCTGCCTTTCATGGTCTTTCTTCTCATGCCCAGGTGAATATGCACCAATAATCACCCATCCCTCTCCATCCACTTTCAGTTTTAACCATATCAATCTAGAGTTTACTTTCTTGCACTCTATCACATACTCCCACCACTCCTGTTTCAAGAGTAGTGCTACTCTTTCCCTTGCTCTTGTCCTCTCACTAACCCCTGACTTTACTCCCAAGACATTCCCAAACCACTCTTCTCCTTTATCCTTGAGCTTCGTTTCGCTCAGAGCCGAAATATCCAGGTTCCTTTCCTCAAACATACTACCTATCTCTCCTTTTTTCTCATCTTGGTTACATCATCACACCTCTAGACATCCCAATCTAAGCCTTCGAGGAGAATGAGCACTCCCCGCGTGACTCGTTCTTCTGCTTTCCCGTTTAGAAAGTTAGAATACAAGGAGGGGAGGGTTTGTAGTCCCCCGCTTCCGTCCCCTATAGTCGCCTTCTACGATATTTGAGGAATGCGTGGGAAGTATTCTTTCTCCCCTATCCCCCAGGGATAAGAAAGAAATATATGGAATGATAAGAAAGGATATATGGAATGACAAATGAAAACTTAGATTAATTGGGTAAATTACAAAGATGAATAATCATTTCAAGAAGTACAGAAAAGTATATATGTCTAAAAACTAGTAACACCAAAAAAAAAAAAAAAAAAAACTCACAGACTAAACCCTTTTGACACAGTTCTTATCCGAATGGTAAATTCGTTCACCAAGGCGTCTTGGGTGTAGCGAGGTGGAGAGGTGTGCAGAGTAGCAGCTCGCTAGCAGGAAAGTTGAGTGAGCGACAGGGGCAGGACCACGCGATGCTCACGTCTGGGATATCGCCACGGATGATGATGACGCGTCTCTGGAGCAGTCGACAAGATGACCTTCAAGTTGGTGTGGGTAGGATCGCTGACCTTGCATGAGACATCTGGATGTGATGGCTGCTGTGTTGATATCCCTTGCAAGCGGCAGAGTGTCAGCAGTGCAATAAAGGCGTATCTTCAATGCAGGGAGGTACGGGCGTTGGATCACGTAGCCGGCCGTGAGTTCCACCCTTAACGTCCACAAGAGTGAGTTCAAGGGCTGTGTCAGGTAGGCTTGTATGAATGTTGGGAACACCCGGCGTAGAAATATGTAGATGTGACAGTCGTCTGTGTTCACGTAAGTTCTTACGTCGTTGCCACCATTTGTAAGGTTGAGTTGATAGGAAGGAGATCGGGTCTTTCTTCGTTTGTGGTACTCAATGAAGACCATGTGGCCTTTGTAGATTTATTAGAAAAAATGAGTACGTACATCTGTAGTTGTCTGGGCTATAGTCTTATGACACACTACGACGCACTCTAGTGGACGGTGTGACGAGCCTGGCCAGTGTGTCCCCTTAGAAAACACTGGTAGGGGTTATATTGGAGTCCGTCAACACCCATTCAACAACGTGTTCAGACAACAGATCAGCTCTTACGTGTTCAAACATCCTGATTAACAGTGACCCGTGAGAACAGTGAGCCCATGGGAACATTCTATGTGATGCATCTAAGAATATGTAACTCACAGTAAAATGATAATAACAAATAGTTAAAGATTAATTAATGGCGTGTGTGCGTGAGTCTTACAATACAACCTGGCGGGACGATCCCTACAACTTGGGGATGGGTCCTAAAACATTGGGGACGGATCCTTCAACCTAGGGATGGATCCTACAGCCAGGGGAATGGATCCTACAACCAATGAGATGGATCCTACAAAGAAGGTACCGATCTTACAACGCGGGAATAAATCCTACATCTTGTAGAAAGGATCCTACCCCTCATTATGGATCCTAAAACCTAGAAGAGATGGATCCTGCAACCCTGAGAATGGATCCTAAACCCACAGAGAAATAGCTCTTACAGCCCGAGGATAGATCTTACAAGCATGGGAATGGATCCTACAACCCTAGGTATGGATCCTACAACCGGCGGGATGGATCCTTCCATCCGGAAAGATTGGATCTTACAAATAAGGGATGGATCCTACAAACCATGGAAATGGATCCTACAATCCGGGGCATGGATCCTACAACTTGAGGACTGGATCCTGCAACCTGCGGAATAGATCATACAACCCAGGGGGATGGATCCCGAAACCTCCTGTGATAGATCATACAAACCAGGGTGGATCCTACAGCCCAGCGGTCTGTATCCTACAACCAGGAAGATGGATCATACGACCCGGTGAAAGGATTTTAAAACCCGGGGATGGCTCCTATATCTCGGGGACGTATCCTACCCCGGGGTATGGATCCTAAAACCCAGAGGAGGTGTATCCTGCAACCCTGGGGATGGATCCTAAACCCCCGGGGAATAGATCCTACAACTAGGGGAAATGACTCATAAGACCCGGGGATGAATCATACAATCTCCGGGATGGATCCTTCCCTCCTGGATGGTTGAATCTTACAATCCGAGGATGAGTCCTACACAGAGGGAGGATGGATCCTACAACCTGGGATGATTGATCCTACATCCCGGTTGATACATTCAACTACCAGGGGGATGAGGTACCTAAAATCCTGGAGATGGCTCCTATAGCCCGGTGGAAAGGATACTAAAACCCGGCTGATGAATCATACAACCTGGAGGATGGATGTTACAACCCCGGGGGACGGGGCATACAACACGGAGGAGTAGACTTTACAATCTCGGGGACGGATCATACAACTTGGCGGGATGGATCCTACAACTTGGGGATGTATCATAAACCCCTTGGGGTGGATCTTATGACCCGGATCCTACAAACAGCGCGGATGGATCTTACAATCCTGGGTATGGATCCTACAACCTTGGGATTGGAGCCTGCAACCCGGAAATGGATCATGCAACCCAGAGTGATGAATCCTGAAACCCCTTGTAATATATCGTACAACCCAGAGAGGATCTTATAGCCCAGCGGGACGGACCCTTCGACCCGGGGTATTGATTCTAAGATCCCGAAGAGATGAATCCTGCAACCTTGGGGATGGATTCTAAATCCCAGGTTGAATGGATCCTACAACTCGGGGAAATGAATCCTACAACATGGGTAAGGATCCTACGATCGGCGGGATGGATCCTAAATCCCAGGTTGAATGGATCCTGCAACTCGGGGAAATGAATCCTACAACATGGGTATAGATCCTACGATCGGCGGGATGGATCTTTGAATCCGAGAGGGTTGGATCTTATAGTCCGGGGGATGGATCCTACAACTAGGGACGGTGGATCCTATAACTCGGGATGATGGATCTTACATCCCGGGAGATACACCCTACAACCAGGAGCTGAGATACCTTAAATCCGTTGGATGGATCTTATTGTCCTTAGGAAAGACCCTACAACCCGGCTGAAGGATCATACAACTCGGTGGATTGATCCTTAGACACGAGGGTCGGGTCCTACAACACGGAGGGATGGATTTTGCAACCCAGGGGATAAATCATACTACCTGGCGTGATGGACCCTACAATTTGGGGATGGATCCTACAACCTGGGAATAGATCCTACAGCTCGGGAACAGATCCTACAACCAGGGGAATGGATTCTGCAACCAGGGAACGAATCTTACAACACGGGGACGAATCGTACATCCCGGGGGACGGAACCTATACCAGGGTATGGACCCTAAACTCTCGAAGAGATGGATTCTGCAATCCGGGGGATGAATCCTAAACCACGGGAATGAATCCTGCAACTCAGGGAAATCAGTTCTACAACCCAGGGAATGGGTGCTACAACCGGTCGGGTGGATCCTTCCATCCGTGAGGGATCCTACAAAAAGGGATGAAGGATCACACAAAAAGGGATGATGGATCATAAAACCCTGGATGATGGATCATACAATCCTGGATGATGGATACTACAACTCGGGATGATAGATCATTCAACCCTGGATGATGGATCCTACAACCCGGGATGATGGATCTTACAACCCGTGAGATACATCCTACAACCAGGAGGGTGAGATACCTATATCCCGGGAAAGGATCCTATAGCCCGGGGGAATGGATCCCACAACCCGGCTGATGGATCATTCAACCTGGGGAGTCCAATAACCCTGGGGATGGATCTTAAACCCCCGGTGGAATGGATCCTACACCCCAGGTATGGATCCTAAAAACAGGAGGGTGGATCCTTCAGTCCCGTTGGGTTGGATTTTACAACCCGAGGGATGGATCCTATAAACCTGGGGATGGATCCGACAACCCGTGATATGGATCCAAAAATCCTGTGGGTTGGATTCTAAAACCAGAAAGGTTGGATCATACAACCTGGGGATGGATCCTACAACCCGGGGGTAGATCATAAAACCCAGGGGCTCGATCCACAATCCAGAAAATGGATCCTACAATACGGATGATGGGTCCTAAAACCCGAGGGATGGATCCTAAAGCCCGGAGGTTGAGTTCAAAAAACTCGGAGGATCGATTCTACAACGTGGAGATGGATCTCAAAACACCGAGAATGGATCCTACATCCAGAGAATGGATTCTAAAACCAGTGGGATGGATCCAATAACCCGAGAAATGGATCCAACAATGCAGGGGGATTGAATCTACAACCTGGGTATGAATCCCTCAGCCCGAAGTACGGATCGTACATAGGCAGGTCAAGGGGTTATCATAAAAACCTGGGCGGATGAACCCTAAAACCCTGTGGATGGATCCTATAACCTGGGGTGACGTATCCTACAAGCTGGGTATGGATCCTAGAAACCGAGAGGGATGGATCCAACAAACCGGGGATTGATCCTGCAACCCAGGGTATGGATCCAAAAACCAGAGAGGATGGATCATACAACCTGGAAATGGATCCTACATCCCGGGGATTGGATCATACAACGCGGGTATGAACCCTATAACCCGGGATGTGAATCCTACAACCTGGATGATGGGTCCTTAAACCCCTGGGATGGATCCTAAAAAGGAGTTGGATCCTACAGTAGACCCGGAGATGGATCCTACAAAGAGAGAGGGGTGGATCCTACAAACAGGGATTTGATCCCATAACCCGTGGTATAGATCTTAAAACCCCGTGGGATGGATCCTAAAACCAGTGGGGATGGATCATGCAACCTGGTGATGGATTCTACAACTTGGAGTCTGATCATATAACCCGGTGTGGAGGAAATGGATCCAATAACCCGGGGGTGGATCCTTCAACCCGGAAGATGAGTCTTAAAACTCAGGGGATGGATACTAAAGCCCGGGTGTTGGATCCTAAAACACGGAGGATGTATTCTGCAACCCGGGGAAGGATCATAAAGCCCTGGGGATGGATACTACAACCGGAGGTTGAATTCTAAAATCCTTGGGATGGATCCTAACACCTGTGAATGATAGATCCTACAACCCGGAGGATGGAGCCTACAACACGGAGGATGGATTATACAACCCGGGGATGGATCTTAGAATCCCGGAGGATGGATCCTATAACTGGAGGATGGATTCTGAAGCACCGGGAATAGATCCTCCAAGCCATGGATGGATCCTTCAATCCAGGATGACAGATCCCAGAACCTGGATGGATCTTACAACTAAGGGATGGATCCTAAAGCCGGAGGATGAATCCTACAACAGTGGGAAAGGATCCTACATCCCTGGGGGACGGATCCTACACTGGTAGGTCAATAGAATGTCATAAACTCTGTGGGGTTGATTCTACAACTCGGAGGAAGTATCTTAAAACCCCTGGGGACGGATCCTACAAAACGGGGTATGGACCCGGTAGATCGATCTTAAAACCTCGGAGGATGGATCCTACAACCGAATGAAGAATCCTAAAACCAGGTGGAATGTATCCTACAATCCGAGGAATTGATCCGATATCATGGGACGTTGCTCACATTGCAGCATGGAATGAATCCTGCAGCCCAGGGGATAAATCATACAACCTGAGGGGACGGATCCTACAACCCTTTGGGACGGAACCTAGAACCAGGATGGTTGGATCCTAAAACCCGGGGAATGAATCGTACAACCCAAGGGATGAATCTTACAACCTGAGGATGGATCTCTCTACCCAGGTCATGGATCCAAGAACCCAGGGAATGGATCAAAGAACACGTGGGATGGATCCTGTAGCCCAAGGGAAAGGGTTCTCCTTATCCGGATGGATGAATCCGAAAACCAGGGGGACGGATCCTAAAACCCCGTGAATGGATCATACAACCCGAGGGAACGAGTCCTACATCCAGGGGGGGCGGATCCTACAACCCGGGATCGCTCTTACAAATTGATGGTGGATCCTATAACCCATTGAATTGATCCTGCAACCCGGGAATGGATCCTAAAACCCTGTGGAATGGATTCTAAAACAGCAGAGAGGGGGGATCCTACAATCTATGCATGGACCCTTCAAATCGGGGGGGTGGATCTTATATATCGGGGATTCATCCTACAACCCGGGGGATAGATTCTAAAGCCCGAAGGATGGCTCCTAGATCACGGAGAATGGATTCTACAACCCGAGGATGGATCCTAAAGCCCCGAAGATGGATACTACAACTAGAAGATGGATCCTAAATATCTAAGGGATGGATTCTACCACAGATTAGGGATGGATCTTAAAACCTAGAGGATGGATGGATTCTACAACCCAGGGATGAATCTTAAAACCTCAGAAGATGGATCCTACAACCCCGGAGACAGATCATGCAGCCCAGGATGAAGAGTCCTACAACCCAGGAGTGGATCCCACAACCAAGGGACAGGTAGTATAACTTGGGGACAAACCTTACAACACGCTGGGAAAGGATCATATAACTCTGGGATGGATCCTAGAAATAGGTGGACGGATCCTAAAACCCATGTGATGGATCCTAAAACCAGGGGAGTTGAATCCTACAACCTTGGCATAGATCCTACAAATCGGGGATGGCTCCTACAAATCTGGGATTGATCCTACAATCAAGGGGATTAATCCCCACAAGCCGGGAAATTTATCCTAAAACCCCAAGGATGGATCCTAAAGCCCTCGTGATGGATCCTACGATAGGGAGGATGGATTATACAACCAGGAGATGGATTCTAAAACCCCGGGCTCGGATACTAATACTGGAGGGTTGATCTTCTAACCAAAGGGATGGATCCTACCACCTGTAGGGGTTGGATCATACAACCTGAAGGATGGATCCTACGACAGGGGGATGGATCCTGAAACTCCGGGAAACTGATCCTACAAGCCAGGATAACGAATGCTACAACCCAGGGACGGATGCTACAACCAAGCGAAGGATCCTACAACCCTGGGATTAACCTTACAACCAGGTGGGAAAGATCCTGCAACTAGGGGATGGATCCTAAAACCCCGTGTGATGGATATTAAAACCAGGAGGATAGATTCTACAAACTGGGTATGGATCCTGCAAATTGGGGATGGATCCTACAAATCTGGGGACGAATCCTACCACCTGTGGGACCGACCCTGCAACCCGGGGGATGGACCCTAAAACCTAAGGATGGATCCAAAAACCTGAGGGATGGATCCTTCCACGTGTGCGAGTTGGACCCTGCAACCCAGAGGATGGATCTTACAACACGGCGGATGGATTCCTTAACCCGGGGTTAGATCTTAAATCCCAGATGATGAATCCTATTACCGGACGGATCCTGAAACCCCAGGGAATAGAACCTACAGCTTAGGTGACAGATCCGACAACCTAGGGATGGATCCTACAACCAAGGAACGGATCGTACAACATAGAGATCAACCTCATACCCCGGTAAGAAAGAATCTGAGTAGGATTAATCCTACAACTATGAAGATGTATCATAAAACCCTGAGTGATGGATCATGAAACCCCGGGAATAGATCCTACAACCCTGGGTGACGGATTTTACAACACAGGAATGGATCCTACAACTAAGGGACAAATCGTTCAACTCAGGGATAAACCTTACAACCCGCTGGAAAAGGATCATACAACTCGAAGAAGGATCTTACGAATAGGGGGACTGACTCTAAAACCTCATGTGATGGATCCTAAAACCAAGAGGTTGGATCCTACAACTTTGGATCCTACAAATCGGAGATGTATCCTACAACCCAGAGATTGATCCTACAACCGGGGGAATGGATCATAAAACCCAAAGATATTACATAAACCCCGGGAATGGATCCTAAAGCCCAGTTGATGGGTCTTACGAAACGGAGGATGGATCTACAACCAGGGGATGGATGCTACAACACTGGAGGATGGTTCCTACAACCCGGATGATGTATCTTACTACCAGAAGCGTAAGGTACCTAACATCCGGAGGATGAACCCTATAGCCCGAGGGATGGATCCTACCACCTGCGGGAGATGAATCCTACAACCCGGAACATGGCGGTTGGATTCTTCAACCCGGGTACGGATCTTAAAACCCCGGAAGGTAGATCATATAACCAAGAATGGATCCTGAAACCCAATGAAATACATCCTACAACCCAGGGTGATGGCTAACGTGAAATGATTCTAATGGGGATAGTCTTGTCTTATGAGGCATCAAATTAATCTTTTTTCTTAAAGATTTGTTCTTGATTGCTCAAGACGATTCTATTATGGTTTCCCTTTGCTGACAGAGCTTTAAAGTAAAACGTTACTATAGAACTTGTATTTTTTGTGCCGGCTTACGATTCCACAGGGGATCGATTTGGTAAATGGGTATTCAAGTTAAAGATTCACTTTGGATTTTTTTATAGCTTTCACCACATGATTCTATTGTGGTTTGGCATGCCCTACTGGGCTGTAAAGCAGCAAGTCCGTTTGGTAGTTTTCTTCTGACTAGCTGTAGAGGAATCTCTTAGGGTTTGGCCTAGCCAACGGGGCATCAGAGTAATATTACCGTTTGGGACATTTATTTTGGCTAGCCCTAGACGATTGTATTGGGGTATGACACGTCTCAGGGGACAACAAAATAAAGCTTCAGTTTGTTACTTTTCTTCCGGCTAGTTTTAGACAATTCTACTGGTGACTGTCGTGGTGCCACGGGGTTTTAAAGCAAATTTTTCTACGACTCTTGTTATGGCTGTTGCGAGAGTATTATATTGGTTGTTTAGCGCGTCCAATTTGGGTTTAGAAAGAATCTTCAGTTTTAAGAATCATATTCTTGCTTTAGCCAGAAGATTTTATTGGAGTTTTGCTTGTCCTAAGGGGATTTTACATAAAGCTTCAGTTTGGGGCTCTCTTATTGTTGGCGGCAGACGACTCTATTGGGGTTTGCTGTAGCCCGTGGTGTTTTGAAATAAGTCTTCGGTTTAGGACTTCTTATCCGGCTGGAGACAAATTATTCTCTTAAGGTTTTGGGGTTCACTTAGCGATTGAAATCTACGCTTCAGTTTGAGACCTTATGTCATGCTGCTTTCATTGTAAAGCTTCTGTTTGTAACTTTTGCTGTGACTCACGCCAGACGATACTGTTGGGCTTTGGCATGGCCAACAGGGTTTTAAAGAAATATTTCCTTTGACGCTTTTGTTTTGACTAGCGTGAAAGGATTTCATTTGTGTTTGTTTCGTCACATGTTACTTCAAATGAAATTTTATCATGACGCAGTTTTAAAGTTAAGCGTCACTTTGTGACATGCAATTTGTGTGCTGGCAGAGGATTCATTAGGTCTAAGGTTAGTACAAGGGGCTTCAAGAAAAGATTTCTCTTCAGAATTTTTTTCTGGATTGCACCAGATGATTATATTGTTGTTTGGCATGCCCCACGGGGCTGTAAAGAAACGAGTCCTTTTGAGAGTTTGGGAATTCTTTTTTGACTGGTTGCAGACGATTTTGTTGGGGGTTGCCCTAGCCCAAGGGGCTTCAGAGCAATGCTTCTGTGTGCGACTTCTATTTCGGCCGGCGCCAGATGATTGTATTGAGGATTGGCATGTTTCAGGGGACATGAAAATCAAAGTTCAGTTTGATACTCTTGTTCAGGCTTGCGTCAGACAATTTTGCTTGGGATTAACATGGTCCCACTGAATTCTGAATTAGATTTGTCATGGGATCTTTTTTTATGGCTAGTGCGAAAGTATAATATTGGCTGTTTGGTGTGTCCCATTTTTCTTCAAAATAGATCTTCAGTTCAAGAAAATATCTGGTTCTAGCCAGACGATTCTCTTTGAGCTTTCCGTATCGAAATAGGGGACTTGAAATAAAACTTAGATTTGGTATTTTTCTTCTAGCTGGCGGTAGAGGACTTTATGGAGGTTTGGCGTAGCACGTAACGCTTTGAAATAAATTTTGGGTTTGGGGCTTTTTTTCTGCCTGGAGCAAAACGATTCTCCTGTAATTCTGATTTTCACTTGGTGATTGAAAATACAGCTTAATTTAGGAGCTGTTGTTTTTTTGGCTACCTTCTTTGTAAAGCCTCTGTTTGTTACTTTTGATTGGCGCCAGACGATTTTGTTGGGATTTGGCGTGGCTGATGTTCTTTACAGTAATGCGTCCTTTAAGACTTATGTTATGGCTAACGCGAAATCATTCCATTAGCGATTGTGTTGTCTTCTGGGTCTTCAAAGAAAATTTTTTTCTTGAAGTTTTGTTTTTGATTGCTCTAGAAGGTTCCATTATGATTTGGCGTGAGTTACTTAGCTTTGAAGTATAGATTCAGTTTGGGACTTGTATTTTTTTGTAACAGCAGATTCCATTGGGGTCGGCACGGTACATCGGGCTTCGAGCTAAAGTTTCACTTCAAAATTTGTTCTAGTTTTCACCACATGATTCTATAGTGGATTTGGCATGCCCCACTGGACTGCAAAGCAACGACTCCGTTTAAGAGTTGATACTTTTATTCTGACTGGTTGTAGACGATTTTACTGAGGTGTGTCCTCTAAAACGGTGCTTCAGAGAAATGCTTCTTTTTCGAACATTTTCTTTGGCTGGCACCAGATAATTCTATTTGGCTTTCACGTGTCTCAGGGCACTACGAAATGAAAGTTTAGTTTAGTACTTTTGTTCAATCTGACGGCAGACGGTTATACTGCGAAATGACGTGGTGCCATGGGATTTAGAATTAGATATGTCTTTGGGTCTTTTGTTATGGCTAGCGCTAGATTTTTTAATTGGTTGTTTGGCATATCCCATTTGGATTCAAAATAAATTTTTATTTCTCAGAATTAATATCTTCTGTAGCCTGACAATTTTCTTGAAGCTTTACGTGTCTCACTGGGATTTGAAATGAAGCCTCATTTTGTTTTTGTTTTTTTGTTTTATTCTAGCTGGTGGTACACGACTTTATGGGGTTTCGCGTGGCATTTGGTGCTTGAAAATAGATTTTTGGTTTCGGACTCTTTTTCTGGCTGGAACCAAACGATGCTCTCAGAGTTTTGCGTTTCACTGGGGCATCCAAAACAAAGCTTCCATATGGGAGTTTTTGTCTGGCTGACTTCAGTATAAAACTTCTGTTTTTGACTCTTGGTGTGACTGGCGCCAGACGATTTTCTTTGATTTAGCGTGGCCAGTGAGGCTTTCAAGCAATGCTTCCTTCGAGACTTTTGGTATGGCTAACGTAAAATAATTCTAATGGGGTTTATCTTGTCTTATTGGGCTTCAAATTAATTTTTTTCTTGAAGTTTTGTTCTTCATGGCTCCAGACGATTCCATTATGGTTTGGTTTTGCTGATGAAGCTTTAAAGTAAACCTTCACATTGGAACATGTATTTCTTATGCCACCAGACGATTCCATTGGGGTTCGGTTCGGTTCATGAGGATTCGAGTAGAAAATTCTCTTTAGATTTTTTTCTGCCTTTCGACACATGTTTCTATTGTTCTTTGACATGATCCATAGGGCTGCAAAGCAACAAGTCTGCTTGAGAGTCTGGAACTTTTCTTCTGAATAGTTGTTTGGCCAGGCCAACGGGGCTTCGGAGTATTATTTCTATACGGGACATTGATTGTAGCTAGCACTTAAGAATTGTATTGGGTTTGGCATGTCTCAGGGGACATGAAAATGACACTTAAGTTTGTTGCATTTCTTCAGACTGGTGGTAGACGATTCTACTGGTGATTGTCGTGGTGCCACGGAGTTTTAAAACAAATTTCTTTTTGGGACTCTTGTTATGGCTGTCGCGAGACTTTTGTATTGGGTGTTTGGGGTGTCCCATTTGGGTTCAGAATTAATCTTCAGGATTAAGAATTATTTTCTAGCTTTAGCTAGATGATTCTCATGGAGATTTGCTTGTCCTCAGAGGATTTTACATAAAGCTTCAGTTTGGGACTTTCTTATTACTGGCTGTAGCCTCGATGCTTTAAAATAAATCTTCGGTTTAGGACTTCTTTTCTGGCTGGAACCAAATGATTCTCTTAGGGTTTTGGGTTTCACTTGGAGATTGAAATTTAAGCTTCATTTTGGGAATTTATGCCATTCTGTCTTCAGTGTAAAGCTTCTGTTTATGAGTTTTCTTGCGACCGGCGCCATTCGACTTTGCTGTGGTTTGGCGTGGAGGATGAGGCTTTAAAGTAATGCTTCCGTCGAGACTTTTGGCATAGCTAACGCGAAATAATTCTGATGGGGATTGTGTTGTCTTATGGGGCATCAAATGGAATTTTCTTTCTTAAAGTTTTGTTCTTGATGGCTCCAGACGATTCTATTAAGGTTTGGCTTTGATGACGGAGCTTTAAAGTAAAGCTACACTTTGGGACTTGTATTTTTTGTGCCGGCTGACGATTCCATTTAGGATCGGTTCGGTAAATGGGGATTCAAGTTAAACATTCACTATGAATATTTTTATGGCTTTCACCACATGATTCTATTGTGGTTTGGCATTCCCTACTGGGCTGTAAAGCTGCAAGTCCGTTTGGGACTTTTCTTCTGACTAGTTGTAGACGAATCTCTTAGGGTTTGGCTTGGCCCACTAGGCATCAGATGAATATTTCTGTTAGGGACATTTATTTTGGCTAGCCCTAGACGATTGTATTGAGATTTGGCACGTCTCAGGGGACAACAAAATATAACTTCAGTTTGTTACTTTTCTTCAAGTGATGTTTCCTCGGACACTTTTGGTAAGGCTAACACGAAATAATTCTAATGGGTATTTTGTTGTTTTATGGGGTATCAATTTTTTTTCTTAGAGCTTTGTTCTTGATGGCTTCAGACGATTCTATTATAGTTTGGCGTTGCTGACGGAGCTTTAAAGTAAATTTTCACTTTGGGACATGTAAATTGTGTGCCAGCAGATGATTCCATTGGGGTTCGGCCCGGTACAAGGAGCTTCAAGAAAAAATCCCTCCTTAGATATTTTTCTGGCATGCGCCAGAAGATTATATTGTGGTTTGACATTGTGTTGTCTTATGGGTCTTTGAAGTAAATCTTTTCTTATTCTTTTATTTCAATATTTTTTTATGGTTCCAGACGATTCCATACTGGTTTGCGTGGCTTACTTAGCTTTATAATACATTCGGGATTCGATTTAAGTTTGACCTTAGAATTCTTTCATTCTCTCACCATATGATTCTGTTATGGCTTGGCATGTCTCACTGGGCTGCAAAGCAACAAGTCTTTTTGATATTTGATACTTTTCTTCTGACTGGTTGTAGACGTTTCTACTGGGGCTCTGCTTGAAAAACGGGGCTTCAGATTTATGCTTCTTTACTGAACGTTTATTCCGGCTGGCACCAGAAAATTCTATTCTACGTGTCTCAGGAGACAACAAAATGAAACTTTAGTTTAGTACTTTTGTTTGTTCAGGCTGACGCCAGACGATTCTACTGGGGAATGACGTGGTGCCGCGGGATTTAGAATTAGTTATGTCTTTGGGTCTTTTATTATGGTTAGCGCCATACCACTGGATTGTTTGTTTTGCGTATCCCATTTGGCTTCAAAATAGATTTTCAGTTCTAAGAATTATTTTCTTGCTGTAGCCTGAAGATTTTCCTGGAGTTTTACGTATCACACGTGGATTTGAAATGAAGCTTCATTCTTCTATTTTTTCTTGTAGCTATTGGTAGAGGAATTTTTGGGGTTTGGCGTGGCGCATTATGCTTGAAAATATATCTTGGTTTCGGACTCTTTTTCTGACTGGAGCCTAATGATTCTCTTAGGGTTTTCTGTTTCACTTGGCGATCAAAAACAAAGCTTCCTTTTGGGATTTTTATCTGGCTGGCTTCAGTGTGAATCTTCTGTTTGAGACATTTTTTATGATTTTGCTTGGATTTCGCGTGGCCGATGAGGCTTTTAAGTAATGCGAACTTCGACACTTTTGGCATGTCTAATGCGAAATAATTCTAGTGAGGTTTGTGTTGTCTTTTGGGGCTTTAAAAAAAGAATTCTTAAGGTTTTGTTCTTGATGGTTCCAGACGATTCTGTTATGGTTTGGCGTTGCTGACGGAGCTTTAAATTAAAGCTTCACTTTAGGACTTGTATTTGTGCGCCGGTAGACGATTCCATCGGAGTTCGGTTCGGTATAAAGGGATTCAAGTTAAAGATTCATTTTAGATTGTTTTCTGACTTTCACCACATGATTTGAATGTGGTTTGGCGTGCCCCACTGGGCTGGAAAGCAACAAGTCCATTTGGGAGTTTGCAATTTTTCTTCTGACTAGTTGTATATGAATCTGTTAGGGTTTGGCCTGGCCCACGAGGCTTCAGAGTAATATTTCTGTTCGGGACATTTATTTTTGCTAGCACTAGACGATTATATTGGGGTTTGTCATGATCATTCAATTTGTTACTTTTGGTCAGGCTGGCGTCAGACGATTCTGCTGGTGACTGTTTAGTGCCACTTGGTACCTCTTTGGGACTCTTGTCATGGCTGTCGCGAGACTATTGTATTTCTTGTTTGGCGTGTCCTATTTGAGTACAGAATCAATTTTCAGTTTTAAGAATTATTTTCTGGCTGTAGCCAGATGATACTCTAGGAGTTTGCTTGTCCTAAGGGGATTTTATTTAAAGTTTCAGTCTGGGTCTTTTCTCTTGCTGGCGGCAGACGACTCTAGTTGTTTTTGCTGTAGCCTGTGGTGTTTTAAAACAAATATTCGGTGGGACTTCTTTTCTGGCTGGAGCCAGATGATTCTTTTAGGATTCTGGGTTTCACTTGGCGATTGAAATTTAAGCTAAACTCTGGGACTTTATATCAGGCTGGCTTCAGTGTAAACCTTCTGTTTGTGACTTTTGCTGTGATTGGCGCCAGACAGTTTTGTTGGGCTTAGGCGTAGCCAACGTCTTTTTAAATTAATGCTTGAGACTTTTGTTATGACTAACGCGAAATGACTCCATTGGGGATTATTTTGTCACAAGATGCTTAAAAGGAGATTTTTTATGCCGAATGCTTAGAATAAAGCTTCACTTTCGGACATGTATTTTGTTTGCCGGCAGAGGATTCCTTTGGGGCTCTGCTCTGTACAAGAAGCTTCAAGTTAAAATTCTTTTCAGAAATTCTCTGGCTTGCGCCAGATGATTATATTGTGATTTGGCATACGGGGCTGCAAAGGAATGAGTGCTTTTGGGAGTTTTTGACCTTTCTTTTGACGATTCCTCTGCCCTCTGTGTGGGACTTTTATTTCGGCTGGTGTCAGACAAATCTGCTGGGGATTGACGAGGTACCGCGGGGTTCAATTAGATTAGTCATTGGGAGTTTTGTTATGGCTTGCACGAAACTATTATATTGGTTGTTTAGTGTATCCCATTTGGCTTCAAAACACAGCTTCAGTTGTAATAATATTTTATGGCTGTAGTCAGGTTATTCTCTTAGAGCTCTCTGTATCGCACGGGGATTTGAAATAAAGCTTTATTTCGGTATTTTTCTTCTAGATGGCGGTAGACGACTTTATGGGGGTTTGGCGGTGCACATGGTGCTTCAAAATAAATCTTCGCTTTGGGACTTTTTTCTTGCTGGAGTCAAATGATTCTTCTAAGATTTTGCGTTTCACTTGGTGATTAAAAATTTAGCTTCAGTTTGGGAGTTTTCTTCTTTGGGTTGGCTTCAATGTAAACCTTCAGTTTGGGAGTTTTCTTCTTTTGGTTGGCTTCAATGTAAGGCTTCAGTTTGTGAATTTTGTTGGGACTAGCGCCAGAAGATCTTCTTGGGATTTGCTGTGGCTGATGGAGCCTTAGATTAAAGTAAATTAAAAGTAAATTAAAGTAATGGGTCTTCAAAGTAAACTGTTTCTTGAAGGTTGTTTTTGATGGCTCGAGATGATTATATTATGGTTTGCCGTATTTTACTTAGTTTTAAAGTAAAACTTCAATTTGGGACTGGTATTTATTGTGCAGGCAAAAGATTCCATTATGATTCGTCTCGGTATATGGGTCTTAAAGCAAAAGTTTCACTTTAGAATTTATTCTAGCTTTCACCACATGATTCTATTGTGATTTGGCATACCTCATTGTGCTGCAAAGCAACAAATCTATTTAAGATTTGAGACTTTTCTTCTGACTGGTTGTAAACAATTCTATTTGGGTTTGGCTTGGAAATCGGTACTTTAGAGTAATGCTTCTTCACTAAATATTTATTTTGGCTGGAACCAGGTAATTCAATTGGGTTTTATGCGTCTCAGAAGATAACAAAACGAAACTTTAGTTTAGTACTTTTGTTCAGGCTGGCGTCAGATGATTCTATTGGGGAATGACATGGTGTCATGGGATTTTGAATTAGATATGTCTTTGGGTCTTTTCTTATGGCTAGCGTGAGACTATTGGATTGGTTGTTTGGGTTGTGCAAGATTGTTATGAATAGCGCGAAATGATTCCATTGGGAATTGTTTCGTCACATGGTGCTTCAGAGAATTTTTTTTTCATGACGCAGCTTTTAAATAAAGCTTCTCTTTGGGAAATGTATTTTGTGTGCCGGCAAATGATTCCATTGGGGTTCAGCTCAGTACAAGGGGCTTCAAGATAAAATTTCTCTTAAGAATTTTTTTGTGGCCTGCGCCAGATGAATATATTGTGGTTTGGCATGCCCCATGGGGCTGCAAAAGAACGAGTCCTTTTGGGAGTTCGGGACCTTTCTTCTGACTAGTTGCAGACGATTCAGAGCAAAGCTTTTGTGTTGGACTTTTATATCGGCTGGCGTCAGATGATTGTACTGAAGATTCGCGTGTCTCAGCAGACTTGAAAATCAAATTTCAATTTGATACTTTCGTTCAGACTGGCGTCAGACAATTCTGCTGTGGATTGATGTGGTGCCAATGGGCTTTGAATTAAATTTGTTAATTGGTTTTTCTTATGTATAGCGCGAAAGTATGTTGGTTTTTTGGTGTATCCCATTTGGCTTCAAAATAGATTTTCATTTATAAGAACTATTTTCTGGCTGTAGCCAGACGATTTTCTTGGATCCTTCCGTATCGCACGGGGAGTTGAAATAAAACTTCAGTTTGGTATTTTTCTTTTAGCTGGCGGTAGACGACTTTATGGGGGATTGGCATGGGACATAGTGCTTCAAAATTAATCTTCGTTTTGGGACTCTTTCTGGCTGGAGACGAACGATTCTCTTTGGATTTGGCGTTTCACTTGGTGATTAGAAATAAAGCTACAGTTTGGGAGCTTTTTAGGCTGGCTTCAGTGTAAAGCTTCTCTTTGCGAATTTTGTTGTGACTGACGCCAGAAGATTTTGTCGGGATTTGGCGTCGCCAATGGGGCTTTAAAGTATTGTCTCCTTTGAGACTTTTGTTATGGCTAACGCGAAATGATTCCATTGGGGAATATATTGTCTTATGGGTTTTCAAATTAAACATTTTCTTGAAGCTTTGCTTTTGATGGCTCCAGAAGATTCTATTGTGTTTTGGTGTGGCTTACTTAGCTTTAAAGAAAAAATTCAATCTCGGACTTGTACATTTCGTGCCGGCAGAAGATTCCACTAGTGTTCGGCTCGGTAAATGGGGCTTCAAGATAAAGTTTCATTTTAGAATTTTCTCTGGCTTTCACCACATGATTTCATTGTGGTTTGGCATGCCCCAATGGGCTTTCTTCTGACTGGTTTTAGACAATTCTATTGGGGTTTGGCCTGGAAAAAGGGGCTTCAGAGTAATGCTTCTTTTTGGAACATTTATTTTGTCTGACTAATGATAATTCCATTGGGGTTTTATGTGTCTCAGGAGACAACAAAATGAAAGTTTAGTTTGGTAGTTTTTTCAAGCTGGCGTCAAACGATTCTACTGGTGAATGACGTGGTGCCACGAGATTTTGAATCAGATATGTCTTTGGGTCTTTTCTTATAGCTAGTGCGAGATTATTGGATTCGCTGTTTAGCTTATACCATTTAGCCTCAAAATAAATTTCAATTCTAAGAATGAATTTCTTGCTGAAATGAAGCTTCAATTTTTTTCGTTTTTTTTCTAGCTGGAGGTAAACGACTTTATGGGGTTTGGCGAGGCACATGGTGTTTGAAAATAGATCTTTGGTTTTGACGTCTTTTTCTGGTTAGAACCAAATGATTGTCTTGAGGTTCTGCGTTTCACTTGGCGATTAAAAACGAAGCTTCCGTTTGGGAGTTCTGATCTGGCTGTCTTCAGTATAAAGCTTCTGTTTGTGACTTTTGTATTGACTGGCGCCAGACAATTTTGCTTTGGTTTGGCTTGGCCGATGAGGCTTTCAGTAATGCTTCCTACGAGACTTTTGGGTTGGCTAACGAGAACTAGTACTAAAGGGGATTGTGTTGTCTTATGGGGCTTCAAATTTGTTTCCCTCTTATAGTTTTATTCCTGATGGCTCCAGACGATTTCATTATGGTTTGTCGTTGCTGACAGAGCTTTAAAGTAAAGCTTCACTCTGGGACTTGCATTTTTTTATGCCTGCAGTCGATTCCATTAGGTCTTGGTTCGGTACATGGGGATTCAAATTAAAGTTTCACTTTAGATTTTTTTTCTAGCTTTCACCACATGATTATATTGAGGTTTGGCATGCCCGATTGGGCTGCAAAGCAACAGGTCCGTTTGGGAGTTTAGAAATTTTCTTCTGATTAGTTGTAGAAGAATCTGTTAGGGTTTGGGCTGACCCACAGGACTTCATAGTAATATTTATGTTCAGGACATTTATTTTCGCTAGCACTAGACAAGTGTATTTGGGTTTAGCTTGTCTCAGGGGACAGCAAAATAAAACTTCAGTTTGTTACTTTCCTTCAGCCTCGCGTTAGACGATTCTACTGGTGATTGTCGTGTTGCCAAGGTTTTACTTTCAGCAAATTTTTCTTGGTACTCTTGTTATGCTTGTCGCGAGACTATTGTATTGGTTGTTTGGCGTGTCCCATTGGGGCTCAGAATAAATCTTCAGTTTTAAGAATTATTTTGTAGCTGTGGCCAGATAATTTTCTTGGAGTTCTGCTTATCCTAATAGGATTTTACATAAAGCTTCTGTTTGGGATATTTTCCCTTTCTTGTGGCCGACGACTCTAGGGGGGTGTGCTGTAGCCCGTGGTGTCTTGAAATAAATCTTCGGTTTGAGACTTGTGTTCTGACTGGTGCCAGATGATTCTCTTATGATTTTGGGTTTCACTTGGAAATTAAGAATTAAGGTTCAGTTTGGGATTTTATGTCACGTTTAAGGCTTCAGTTTGGGACTTTATGTCACGTGTAAAGCTTCAGCTTGTGACTTTTGTCGTGACTGGAGCCAGATGATTTTTGGGGGAATTTGGCTTGGCCATCGGAGTTTCAAAGTAATGATTCCTTTGACACTTTTATGATTAGCGAGAAATGATTAGTTTGGGGATTGTTTCGTAACATGGTGCTTCAAAATATATTTTTTTCAGGACGTAGCTCTAAAGTAAAGCTTCACTTTGGGACATGAATTTTGTGTGCCTGCAGAGGATTACAATAGGGTTCAGCTCAGTACAAGGGGCTTCAAGATAGAAAATTCTTTTCAGAATTTTTCCTGGCTTGCGCCAGATGATTATATTTGTTTACCATGCGCCAGGGGGGCTGAGAAGCAATGAGTCCTTTGTGTAGTTTGGGACCTTATCTGAGTGGTTACAGATAAATTACGTTGGGGGTTGCCCTGAACCATGGAGCTTCAGAGCTATGTTTCTGTGTGGGACATTTATTTCGGCTAGCGCCAGATGATTGTATTGAGGATTATCGTGTCTCAGGGGACATCATAATCAAACTTCATTTTAACACTTTTGTTCAGGCTGGCGTTAGACGATTCTGCTGGGGAGAGACGTGGTGCCAGGGTGTTTTGAATTAAATTTGTCATGGGGTCTTTTCTTATGGCTAGCGCGAAAGTATTATATTGGTTGTTTGGTGTGTCCCATGTGGCTTCAAAATAAATCTTCAGTTCTAAGAAATATTTTCTGGCTGTAGGCATACGAATGTCTTGGAGCTTTCCGTATCGCACGGGGATTTGAAGTAAAGCATCAATCAGATATTTTTCTTCTAGGTGGTTGGGCTTTAAAGTAATGCTTTTTTTGAGACTTTTGTTATGGCTTAGGGGTCTTCAAAGGATATATTTTCTTGAACTTTTGTTTTTGAAGACTACAGACGATTGTATTATGGTTTGGCGTTTCTTATTTAGATTTAAAAAACCCATTAACTTGGAACTTGTATTTTTTGTGCCGGCAGAAGATTCCAGTGGGGTTCGGCTTGGTAAATGGGGCTTCAAGTTAAAGTTTCACTTTAGAGTATTTTCTGGCTTTCACCACATGATTCTATTGTGGTTTGGCATGCCCCACTGGGATGCAAAGCAAAGATTTCGTTTGAGATTTGATCCTTTTATTCTGACTAGTTGTACACGATTCTATTGGAGTTTGGCCTGAAAAACGGGGTTTCAGAATAATGCTTCTTTTTGGGACTTTTATTGTGGCCGGCATCACATAATTCTATTGGGGTTTTTAGTGTCTCAGGAGACAGCAAAATGAAACTTTAGTTTGGTACTTTTGGTTAGGCTGGCGTGAGAAATGAGGTGGTGCCACGGGATATTGAATTGAATGTGTTTGGGTCTTTTGACGTGGTGCCTGACGATTATCTTGGAGTTTTACGTGTCCCACGGCGACTAGCTTGCAATAGACAACTTTATGGGGTTTGACGTGGCACATGTTGCTTGAAAATAAATTTTTGGTTTTGCATTCATTTTCTGGCTGGGACCAAATGATTCTCTTAGGGTTCTGCGTTTCACCTGGCGATTAAAGACAAAGCTTCCGTTTGGGAATATTTGTCTGGCTATCATCAGTGTAAAGCTTCTGTTTGTGACTTTTGTTTTGACTGGCGCCAGACAATTTTGCTTTGGTTTGGCTTGGCCGGTAAGGTTTTCAAGTAATGCTTCCTTCGAGAGGTTTGGTTTGGCCAACGCAAAATAGTTTCAATGGGGATTGTGTTGTCTTATGGGGCTTCAAATTATTTTTTTTCTCATAGTTTTGTTCTTGATGGCTCCAGACGATTCTATTATGACTGGGTGTTGCTGACGGAGCTTTAAAGTAAAGCTTCACTTTGAGACTTGTATTATACATGCCAGCAGACGATTCCATTTGGGCTATGTTCAGTAATGAGGATTAAGGTTAAAGACTCACTTTAGATTTTTTTCTCGCTTTCACCATATGATTCTACCATGGTTTGGCATGCCCCAACGAGCTGCAAAGCAACAAGTTCGTTTGGGAGTTTGGAGCTTTTCTTCTGACTAGTTGTAGACGAATCTGTCAGGGTTTTGGTTGGCCCACGGGTCTTCAGAGTAATATTTTTATTCGGGACATATATTTTAGCTAGCACTAGACGATTGTATAGGGGTTTGGCTTGCCTCAGGGGACAACAAAATGAAACCAGTCTGTTATTTTTCTTTAGGCTGGAGTTGGACGATTCTACTGGTGATTATCGTGGTGCCACGGTTTCTTTTCAGCAAATTTGTCTTTGGTACTCTTGTTATGGTTGTCGCGAGTCTATTGTATTGGTTGTTTGGTGTGTCCCTTTTGGGTTCAGAATAAATCTTCAGTTTAAGAGTTATTTTCTGGCTGTAGGCAGTTGATTTTCATGGAGTTTCGCTTGTCCTAAGAGGATTTTACCTAAAGCTTAAATTAGGGACTTTTTTTGCTGGCGGCAAATATCTCTATAGGGGTTTGCTGTACCACGTGGTGCTTTAAAATCAATCTTCCCTTTGGGACTTCTGTTCTGGCTGGAAAAATAAATTATTCTCTTAGGGTTTTGTGTTTCACTTTCAATTGAAATTTAAGATTTAGGTTGGGACTTTATGCCAGGCTGCTTTTAGTGTAAAGCTTCTGTTTGTGGCTGTAGGCTAGGCTCGCTTCAGTGCAAAGCTTTAGTTTGTGACTTTTGCTTTGACTGGCACCAGACGGTTTTATTGGGCTTTGGCGTGGCCAACGGAGTTTTAATGTTTCCTTTAACACTTTTATTATGACTAGCGTGAAATGATTAGATTGGGGATTGTTTCCTGATATTGCACTTAAATAAAGATTTAGTTCTTGATGCAGCTTTAAAGTAAAACTTCACTTTGGCAGAGGATTCCATTGGGGCTCAGCTTAGCACAAGGGGCTATAAAGATAGAATTTCTCTTCAAAACATTTTACAACTTGCGCCATATGATTATATTGTGGTTTGGCATGGCCCACGGGGCTGCAAAGAAACGAGTCCTTTTCGGGGTTTGGGACCTTTCTTCTGACTAGTTGCTGATGATTCTGCTTGGGGATGCCCTGGCCCAGGGGGCTGTAGAGCAATGCTTCTGTGTGGGACTTTTATTTCGGCTGGCGCCAGATGACTGTATTAAGGATTGGCGTGTCTCAGGTGACATCATAATCAAACTTCGGTTTGATGCTTTTGTTCAGGCAGGCGTCAGACGATTCTGCTGGGAATTGACGTGGTGCCACGGGGTTTCGAATTAAATTTGTCATTTGATCTTTTGCTATGGCTAGCGCGAAAGTATTATATTGGTTGTTTGGTGTGTCCCATTTGGCTTCAAAGTAGATTTCTAGTTCTAAGAATTATTTTCTGCCTGTAGGCAGTCGATTATCTTGGAGCTTTCTGCATCGCACGGGGATTTCAATTGAAGAGAAAATTTGGTATTTTTCTTTTAGCACGCGGTAGACGACTTCATGGGAGTTTGCCGTGGCACATGGTGCTTCAAAATGAATCTTCGCTTTGGGACGTTTTTTTGGGCTGGAGCCGAAGATTATCTTAGAATTCTGCGTTTCACTTGGTGATTGAAAATAAAGCTTCAGTTTGGGACTTTTATTTCTGGTTTTCTTCAGTGTAAAGCTTCTGTTTGTAACTTTTGTTGTGACTGGCGCCAGACGATTTTGTTGGGATTTGGTATTTCCGATGGGGTTTAAAGTAATGCTTTCTTAGGGACTTTTGTTATGGCTAATGTGAAATGATTCCATTGGGAATTTTGTTGTCTAATGGGTCTTCAAAGCAAATTTTTTCTTAAAATTTCATTTTTGTTGGCTTCTGTTCAGGGAGAAGATTCCATTCGGGTTCGGGTCGGTACATGGGGCTTCAATTCAAAGTATCACTTTAGATTCTTTTCTGGCTTTCATCACATGATTCTACTGTGAATTGGCATGCCCCAGTGTGCTGCAAAGCGACGAGTCCGTTTCAGATTTGATACTTTTCTTCTGAGTGGTTGTAGACGATTCTATTGGGGTTTGGCCTGGAAAACGTGGCTTCAGAGTAATGCTTCTTTTTGGAAAATCTATTTTGGCTGGCACCAGATATTTCAATTGGGGTTTTGCGTGTCTCAGGGGAAAACAGAATGAAACTTTAGTTTAGCACTTTTGTTCAATCTGTCGTCAGACAGTATGAATACTGGGGAATTACGTGGTGTCACGGGATTTTGAATTAGATATCTCTTTGGGTCTTTTGTTATGGCTGGCACGAGACTATTGAATTAGTTGTTTAGCGTATCCCATTTGGCTTCAAAACAAATTTTCAGTTATAAGAATTATTTTCTGGCTGTAGCCTGGCGATTTCTTGGAATTTTAAGTGTCTTACGGGGATTTGAAATATAGCTCCAGTTTTTTTTTTTTTTTCTTAGCTGCCGGTAGACGCCTTTATGGGGCTTCGCGTGGCACATGGTGCTTTAAAATGAATCTTGGGTCTCGGACTCGTTTTCTCGCTCGAGCTAAATGATTCTCTTAGGGTTCTGCGTTTCACTTGGCGATTAAAAACAAAGCTTATGTTTAGGAGTTTTTGTCTGGCTGTCTTCAGTTTAAAGCTTCTGTTTTTGGCTTTTGTTGTGACTGGAGCCAGACGATTTTGCTGGGATTTGGGTAGCCGATAAGGCTTTCAGGTAACGCTTACATCGAGCTTTTGGTATGACTGACGCGAAATCATTCTAATGGGGATTGTGTTGTTTTATGAGGCTTCAAATCAATTAATTTTCTTAAAGTCTTGCTCTAGATTGCTACATACGATTCTATTATGCTATGGTGTTCCTGACGTAGCTTTAAAGTAAAGCTTCGCTTTGGGACTTGAATTTCTTTTGCCTGCAGACTATTCCATTGGGGTTCGGTTTGGTACATGAGGATTCACGCTACAGATTCACTTTAATTTTTTTTTCTGGATTTAACCACATGATTCTATTGTGGTTTGGCATGCTCGATTAGGCTGCAAAGCAACAAGTCCGTTTGGGAGTCTGGAACTTTGTAGAGGAATATGTTAAGGTTTAGCCTGGCCCATGGGGGCTTCAGAGTAATTCTTATGTTCAGGACATTTATTCCAGCTAGCAGTGGACGATTGTATTGGACAACAAAATGAAACTTCAATTTACTTTTCTTCAGGCTAGCGATAGTCGATTCTACTGGTGATTGTCGTGGTGCCACGATGCTTTACAGCAAATTTCTCTTTGGGACTTTTGATATGGCTGTCGCGAGACTATTGTATTGGTTGTTTGTAATGTCCCATTTGGGTCCAGAAAAAATCTTCAGTTTTGAGAATGAATTTTTGGCTGTTCCCAGATGATATTCTTGGAGTTTTGCTTGTCCTAGGAAGATTTTACATAAAGGTTCAGTTTGGGCATTTGCTTTGCTGGCAGCAGAAAACTCTATGAAGGTTTGCTGTAGCCTGTGGTGTTTTAAAACAAATCTTTTAGGGATTCGGCGATTGATATTTAAGCTACAGTTTCGGTCTTTATGTCAGGCTGGCTTTATGTCAAGCTGGCTTCTGTTTGAGACTTTTGTTGTGACTGGCGCTAGACGACTTTCTTGGGCTTTAGCGTGGCCAACGGAAGTAATGTTTCCGTTGAGGGTTTAGTTTTGACGAGCGCGAAATGATTCCATCGAGCTTTTTTCCGCCACATGGTGCTTAAAAGGAAATATTTTTCGTGACGCAGCTTTAAAGTAAAGCTTCACTTCTGGACCTGTATTTTGTGTGCCGGCAGAGGATTCCATTAGTGTTCAGCTCAGTACAAGGGGCTTCAACAGAAAATTTTTCTTCAGAATTATTATGGCTTACGCCAGTTAATTATATTGTTTTCACTAGCGCGAAATGATTCAAATGGGGCTTGTTTCGTTACCTGGTGCTTGAAAGTAAATTCTTTTTCATGACCAGCTTTAAAGTAAAGCTTCACTTTGAGATAGTTATTTTGTGTGCCGACAGAGGAATCCATTGGGGCTCGATTCATTACAAAGGGCTTCAAGACAAAATTTCTCTTCAGAATTTTTTTTTGGCGCAAGCCAGATGATTATATTGTGGTTTGCCATGCCCGACGGGGCTGCAAAGGAAAGAGTCATTTTGGGAGTTTGTGACCTTTCTTCTGAGTGGTTGCAGACGATTCTGTTGGGGGTTACCCTAGCCCCTGGGGCTTCAGAGCAACGCTTATGTGGGGGAATTTTATTTTGGCTGGCTTCAGATGATTGTATTGAGGATTGGCGTTTCTCAGGACACATCAAAATCAGACTGCACTTTGATAATTTTGTTCAGGCTGGCGTCATACAATTCTCCTGGGGATTGGCGTGGTGCCGCGTGGTTTTGAAATTAATTTGTCATTAGGTCTTTTGTTATGGCTAGCGCGAAAGTATCATATTGGTTGTTTGGTGTGTCCCATTTTGCTTCAAGATAGATTTTCAGTTCTAAGAATTATTTTATGGCTGTAATCGACGATTCTCTTGGAGCTTTCCGTAACGCACGGGGATTTGAAATAAAGCTTCAGTCTGGTATTTCTCTTCTAGCTGACGGGAGACGACTTTATGAGGGTTTGGCGTTGTACATGGTGCTTCAAAATAAATCTTCGCTTTGGGACTTTTTTTTCTGGCTGGAGCCAAACGATTCTCTTAGGATTTTGCGTTTCACTTAGTGATTAAAAAAAAAAACTTTAGTTTGGAAATTTCTTTTTGCTGGCTTCAATGTAAAGCTTCTGTTTGTGACTTTTGTGACTGGCACCAGACGATTTTGTTGGGATTTGGTGTCGCCGATGGGGCTTTAGAGTAACGCTTTCTTACAGGCTTCTGTTATGGCAACCGTGAAATGATTCAATTGGGGATTGTGTTGTCGAATGGGTCTTCAAAGTAAATTTTCCTTATATTTTTGTTTTTGATGGTTCCAGACGATTCTATTATGGTTGAGCGTTGTTTACTTAGCTTAGAATAAAGCTTCAATTTTGGACTTGTATATTATGTGCAGGCAGAAGATTCCATTCTGGTTCGACTCGGTACACGGGGCTTAAAGTTTAAATTTTACTTTAGAATTATTTCTGGCTTTCACCACATGATTCTATTGTGGTTTGGCATGCCCTACTGGGCCGTTTGAGATTTGATACTTTGCTTCTGATTGGTTGTAGACGATTCTATTGGGGTTTGGCCTGGAAAACGGGGCTTCAAAGTAGTGCTTCTTTTTTGGACTTTTTTCTTTTTTTTTTTTTTGGCTGGAACCAAATAATTCTATTGAAGTTTTACGTGTCTCATGAGACAACTAAATGAAACATTAGTTTGGTACTTTTGTTCAAATTTGCGTCAGACGATTCTATTGGGGAATGACGTTGTACCACGTGATTTTGAGTCAAATATGTCTTTGGTCTTTTGTTATGGCTAGCGTGAGACTATTGGATTGGTTGCCTGGCAACTACCATTTGGCTTCAAAATAAATTTTTAGTTCTAAGACTTATTTTCTGGCTGTAGCCTGACGATTATCTTGGAGTTTTACGTGTCCCACGGGGATTTGAAATAAAGCCTCAGTTTGGTAATTTTGTGTAGCTGGAAGTGGACGACTTTATGAGGTTTGACGTGGCACATGGTGCTTCAAAACAAATCTTTGGCTTCGTACTCTTTTTCTGACTGGAGCCAAATGATTCTCTTGGGGTTCTACGTTTTACTTCCGTTTCGGAGTTTTTTGCCGTTTTTCTTCAGTGCAAAGCTTCTGTTTGTGACTTTTGTTGTGACTAGCGCCAGACCGATTTTGCTTTGATTTGGGCTGGTCGATGAGGCTTTCAATTAAAGCTTCCTTTGAGGCTATTGGTATCACCTACGCAAAATAGTTTTAATCTGGATTGTGTTGTCTTATGGGGCTTCAAATTGAAATTTTTCCTCAAAGTTTTATTCTTCATGGCTCCAGATGATTCTATTATGGTTTGGCGTTCCTGACGGAGCTTAAAAGTAAAGCTTTACCTTGGGACTTTATCTTTTTTGCCGGCAGACGATTCCATTGGGAATCTGTTCGGTACATGGCGATTCAAGTTAAAGATTCACTTTAGATTTTTTTTCTGGCTTTCACCACATGATTGTACTGTGGTTTGGCATGCCCCACTGTGTTGCAAAGCAACAAGTCCGTTTGGGAGTTTGGAACTTCTCTTCTGACTTGCTGTAGACGAATCTGTTAGAGTTTGGCCTGGCCCACGGGGCTTCAGAGTAACATTTCTGTTCGGGACATCTATTTTAGCTGGCAGTAGCCGATTGTATTGGGGTTTGGCTTGTCTCACTGAATAGCAAAATGAAACTTCAGTTTGTTACTTTTCATCAGACTGGCGTTAGATGATTCTACTGATGATTGTCGTGCTGCCACGAGGTTTTACAGCAAATTTCTCTTTAGGACTCTTTTTATGGCTGTCGCAAGACTATTGTATTGGTTGTTTGGCGTATCCCATTTGTGTTCGGAACAAATGTTCTGGCTGTAGCCAGATGATTATCTTGGAGGTTTGCTTCTCCTAAGAGAATTTTACATAAAGCTTCAATTTCGGACTTCATTCTTGCTGGCGACGGGCGACCCTATGAAGATTTGCTATAGCCTGTTTATTAACTTCTTTTCTGGCTGAAGCCAAATGGTTCTCTGAAGGCTTTGGGTTTCACTTAGCGATTGAAACTTAAGCTACAGTTTGGAGCTTTATGACAGTTTGGCTTCAGTGTAAAGCTTCAGTTTGTGCCTTTGTGACTGGCGCTAGATAATTTTATTGTTGTTTGGCGTGGCCAATAGGGTCTTAATATAATGTTTCCGTTAAGGCTTATCTTATGACTAGCGAGAAATGATTCCGTTGGTGATTGTTTCGCCATATGGTGCTTCAAAGGAAAATTTTTTATGACGCAGCTTAAAAGTAAAGCTTCACTTTGGGACATGTATTTTGAGCCAGCAGAGGATTCCATTAGGTTTCGGCTCAGTACAAAGGGCTTCAAGATAAGATTTCTATTAAAGAAAAAATTTCTAGCTTGCGCTAGCTAATTATATTGTGGTTTAGCATGCCCCAAGGGGCTGCAAACGAACAAGTACTTTTGGGAGTTTGGGGCATTTCTTCTGACTGGTTGCAGAGGATTCTATTGGGGGTTGCCCCCTAATGGGGGTTTAGAGAAATGTTTCTCTGTGGGATTTTTATTTCAGCTGGCGCAAAATGATTGTGTTGAGAATTGGCGTGTCTCAGGGTACATCAAAATCAAACTTTAGTTTGATCCTTTTGTTTAGGCAGGCGTGAGACGTTTCTACTGAGGAATAACGCTGTGCCAAGGGATTTTGAATTAAAGACGTGTTTGGGTCATTTGTTATGGCTAGCGAGAGACTATTGGATTGGTTGTATCCGTATCCCATTTGGCTTCAAAATAAATTTTCATTTCTAAGAAATACTATCTAGCTATAGCCTGATAATTTTCTAGGAGATTTACGTTTCCCACGAGGATTTGAATTAAAACTTTAGTTTGGTGTTATTTTTTTCTATCTTGTGGTAGATTACTTTATGGATTTTGGCGTGGCACGTGGTGCTTGAAATAATCTTTTGGTTACGGACTTTTTTTCTGCCTGGAGCCAATTGATTCTCTTAGGGTTCGGCGTTTCACTTGGCGATTAAAAACAAAACTTCCGTTTGGGAGTTAGTTTCTGTCTGACTGGCTTTAATGTAAAGCTTCTGTTTGTAACTTTTGTTGTGACTCGTACGAGACGATTTTGGTTTCAGTTGGCGTGGCTGATGAGGCTTTCAATTAATGCTTCCTGCGAGACTTTTGGTATGGCCAACGCGAAATAATTCTAATGGGCATTGTGTTGTCTTATGGGGCTTCAAATAAATCTTTTCTAAGGTTTTCGTCTTGATAGCTTATGAGGATTCGTTTATTCTTTGGCGTTGTTGACGGTACTTTAAAGAAAAGGTTCACTTTAGAACTTTTATTTTTATTTGCCAATAGACGATTCCTTTGGGGTTCGGTTCGGTATAAGGGGATTCAAGTTAGATATTCACTTTAGATTTTTTTCTGGCTTTCACCACATGATTTTATTGTGGTTTGGCATGCCCCACTGGGCTTCTAAGCAACAGGTTTGGTGGTTTGGAACTTTTCTACTGTCTAATTGCAGACGAATCTGTAGAGTTTGGCCTGGCGAACGGGGCTTCAGAGTAATGTTTCTATTTGGGACATTAATTTTGGCTGGCATTATATGTTTGTACTAGGGCTTTGCATGTCTCAAGGGACAAGATAAAAATTCAGTTTATTACTTTTCTTCAAGATGGTGTTAGACAATTCTACTGTTGATTGTCGTAGTGACACGGGCTTTCAAATTAATATCTCTTTAGTACTCTTGTTTTAGTTGCTGCCAAACTATTGTATTGGTTTTTTGGCGTGTCATATTTGGGTTCTGAATAAATCTTCAGTTTTAAGAATTATTTTCTGGCTGTAGCCAGATTCTCTTTTGTTATGACTAGCGCGAAATGATTCCATTGAGGATTATTTGTCACATGGAACTTCAAAATAATCTTTTTTCATTACGCAGTTTTAAATCTAAGGTAAAGCTTCACTCTGGGACATGTACTCTACGCTCCGGCAGAGGACTCCATTGGGGCTCGGCTCAGTGCAAGGGGCTTCAAGACAAAATTTCTCTTCAGTAATTTTTCTGGCTTGCGCCAGATACTTATATTGTGGCATGCCCCACGGGGCTGCAAAGGAACGAGTCCTTTTGGGAGTTTGGGACCTTTATTCTGACTGGTTGCAGAAGATTCTGTTGAGCGCTGCCCTGGCCCATTGTGCTTCAGAACAATATTTCTGTGGGGGCCTTTTACTTCGGTAGGCGCTATAAGATTGTATTGAGGATTGGCGTGTCTCTGGGGACAACAAATTCAACTTCAGTCTGGCACTTTTGTTCAGGCTGGCGTCAGATAATTCTACTGGGGAATACCGTGATAACACGGGATTTTGAATTAAGTATGTCTTTGGGTCTTTTGCTATGGCTACCGCAAGACTATTGAATTGGTTGTTTGGCGTATCCCATTGGATTCAAAAGAAATTTTCAGTTGTAAAGATTATTTTTTGCCCGTAGCCTGACGACTTTCTTGGAGCTTTACGAGTCCCACGGGATTTCAAATACAGCTTCAATTTGGATTTTTTTTCTAGCTGGCGGTAGACGACTTTATTGGGTTTGGTGTGGCACATGGTGCTTGAAAATATATCTTTCATTTCGGCTTCTTTTTCTGCTGGAACCAAATGATTCTCTTAGGGTTCTGCATTTCACGTGGGGATTAAAAACAAATCTTCCGTTTCGGGGTTTTTGTTTGGCTGGCTTCAGTGTAAAGTTTCCGTTTGTGACCTCTATTGTGACTGGCGCCAGAAAAGTTTGCTGGGATTTGGTTTGGCAGATGAGGTTTTCAAGTAATGCTTCCTTCAAGATTTTGGGTATGGGTAATGCGAAAAAAAATCTAATGGGGATGGTATTGTCTTATAGGGCTTCAAATTAACTTTTTTTAAAGTTTTGATCTTGATGGCTAAAAACGATTCTATTATTGCTCGGCGTTGCTGACAGAGCTTTTAAGTAAAGCTTCACTTTGGGAACTATATCTATTGTGCCGGCAGACGATTCCATTGGGATTCGGTTCGCTACATGGGAATTGAATTTGAGATTCACTTCAGATTTTTTTCTTCCTTTCACCACATGATTTTATTGTGGTTTGGCATGCCCCACTGGGCTGCAAAGCAAGAAATCCATTTGGGGTTTGGAACTTTTCCTCCGACTAATTGTAGAGAAATTATCAGGGTTTGGCCTGGCCCACGGGGCTTCAGAGTAATATTTCTGTTTGGGACATTTATTTTGGCTTAGACTACACGATTGTATTGGGGTCTGGCATGTCTTAGGGGGCAACAAAATACAACTTTAGTTTCTTACTTTAATTCAGGCAGGCGTTAGACGATTCTACTGATGATTGTCGTGGTAGCACGGGCATTTAAAGGAAATTTCACTTTGGTACTATTGTTATGAATGTCGAAAGACTTGTATTGTTGTTTGGCGTGTCCCATTTGGGTTCAGAATAAATCTTCAGTTTTAAGAATTATTTTCTGGCTTTACCCAGGTGATTCTCTTGAAGTTTTGCCTGTCCTAAGAGGAATTTACAGAAAGCTTCAGTTTGGAACCTTTTTCTTTCTGGCAGCAGACGACTCTACGGGGGTTTGCTGTAGCCCGTGGTGTTTTGAAATAAATCCTCGGTTTAGGACTTCTTTTCAGGCTGGAGCCAAATATTTCTCTTAGGGTTTTGAGTTTCTCTTGGCGATTGAAAATTAAGCTTCAGTTTGGAACTTTATGTCTATCTGGCTTTATTGTAAAGTTTCTGTTTGTCACTTTTGTTCTGACTGGCACCAGACGATCTTGTTGGTCTTTGGCGTGGCCAACGGGGTTTTAAAGTAATATTTCCTTTGACACTATTGTCATAACGAGGGCGAAATGATTCTATTGGGGATTGTTTAATCACATGGTACTTCGTACTTCAAATTAAAGTCTTTTTCATTGCGCAGCTTTAAGTTTAAATTAAAGCTTCACTTTGGGACATGCATTTTGTGTGCCGGCAGAGCTTAGTACTAGGGACTTCAAGATAAGATTTCTCCAGATTTTTTTCTGGCTTGCGCCAGATGATTCTATTGTTATGACTAGCGCGAAATGATTACATTGGGGATTGTTTCGTTATATGGTGCTTCAAGGAAAAAAAATTTCGTGACGCAGCTTTAATGTAAAGCTTCACTCTGGGACATGTATTTTGTTTGCCGGCAGAGAATTCTATTGTAGTTTAGCTCGGTACAAGGGGCTTTAAGAAAAAAAAATTCTGAATTTTTTTCTGGCTGGCGCCAGATGATTATCTTGTGTTTTGGCATACCCTACGAGGCTGGAAAGGAACGAGTACCTTTGAGAGTTTGGGACCTTTCTTCTAACTGGTTGCAGACGATTTTGTTGGGGTTAACCTGGCTAATGGGATTTCAAAGCAATGCTTCTTTGTGGGACTTTTATTTCGGCTGACGCCAGATGATTGTATTGAGGATTGGCATGTTTCAGGGGACATCAAAGTCAAAGTTAAGTTTGATACTTTTGTTCAGGATGACGTCAGACGATTCTTCAGGGAATGGACGTAGTTCCACGGGGACTTCAATGAAATATCAAAAAGTCTTTTGTTATGGCTAGCACTAAACTGTTATATTGGTTGTTTGGTCTGTCCCATTTGGCTTCAAAATAGATGGTCAGTTCTAAGTATTGTTGTCTGGCTGTAGGTAGACGATTCTCATGGAGATCTCCGTATTTCCGGGGACTTGAAATAAAACTTCAGCTTGGTATTTTTCTTCTAGCTGGCGGTAGACGACTTCATGGGAGTTTGGCGTGGCACATGGTGCATCAAAATACATCTTCGGTTTGGGACATTTTCTCTACCTGAAAACAAACGATTCCCTTAGGATTTTGCGATTCACTTGGTGAATAAAAATAAAGTTTCAGTTCGGGAGTGATTTTTTTTTTTTTTCCTGCTGGCTTCAGTGTAAGGTTCAGTTTTTTACAATTCTTGTGATTGGCGCTAGACGATTTTTTCTTTTTTTTTGGGGGGGGGGGGGGATTTGGCGTACCAAATGGGCTTTCAATTTATGCTTCCTTTGAGACTTTTGCTATGAGTAACACGAAATCATTCCACTGGGGATTGTGTTGACTTAAGAGTTTTCAAATCAATTTTTTTTCTTAAAGTTTTGATTTTGATGGCTTCAGACGATTCTATTATGGTTTGGCGTGGCTTACGTAGCTTTAAAGGAAGCTTCAATTTAGGACTTGTATTTTTTGTGCCAGCAGATTATATTGAAGTTCAGCGCTGTACGTAGGGCTTCAAGTTAAAGTTTCACTTTAGAAGTTTTCCTGGCTTTCACCACATGATTCAATTGTGGTTTGGCATGCCCCACTGCGCTGCAAAGCAACTAGTCCGTTTGAAATTTTATACTTTTCTTCCGACTGATTATAGACGATTCTATTAGGGTTTGGCCTGGAAATGGGGCATAAAGGTAATGCCTCTTTTTAGAATATCTAATTTGGCTGGCACCAGATAATTCCATTGGGATTTTACGTGTCTCATAAGACAATAAAAGGAAACTTTAGCTAACATTCTAATGGTGATTGACGTGGTGCCAAGGGATTTTGAATTTGATATGTCTTTGGGTCTTTTGTTATGGCTTGCGCGAGAATATTAGATTTTTTTTTTTTTTTTTTGCGTATCCCATTTAGCTTCAAAATAAATTTTCAATTTTCAGATTTATGTTCTGGTTGTAGGTTGACCATTTTCTTGGAGTTTTGCGTATCCCACGGGGGATTAAACACAGCTTTCATTTAGATGATTTTTTTCTAATAGGCGGTCGACGCTTTTATGGGGCTTGGCGTGGCACACGGTGCTTGAAAATAAATCTTTGGTTTCGGCTTCTTTGTCTGGCTGTTACCAAATGATTATCGTAGGGTTCTGAATTTCACTATGCGATTGAAAACAATGCTTCCATTTAAGAGTTTTTGTCTGGCTGGCCTCAATGTAGAGCTTCTGTTTGTGACTTTTATTGTGACTGGCGCCCGGCAATTTCGCTAAGATTTGGTTTGGCCGATGAGGCTTTCAAGCTATGCTTCCTTCCAGACATTTGGTATGGCTAACGAGAAACAATTTCATTGGGTATTGTTTTTCTTATAGGGCTTCAAATTACTTTTTTTTCCTTTTCTAATTTCGATCTTAATGGCTCCAGACGATTCTGTTATGGTTTGGCGTTGCTGACGGAGCTTTAAGGAAAAGCTTCACTTTGGGACTTGTATTTATTGTGCCGACAGACGATTCCATTGAGGTTCGGATCGATACGTGGGAATTCAAGTTAAAGATTCACTTTAGATTTTTTCTGGCCTTTATCACATGACTCTACTGTGATTTGGTATGCCCCACTTGGCTGCAAAGCAAGAAGTCCGTTTGGGAGTTTGGAGCTTTTCTTCTGACTAATTGTAGACAAATTTGTTAGGCTGTGTCCTGGCCCAAGGGGCTTCAGTCATAATTATGTTCGGGACATTTATTTTAGTTAACACTAAACGATTGTACTGGGGTTTGGCATGTCTCTTGGCACAACAAAATGAAACTTCAGTTTGCTACTTTTGTACAAGCTGTTGTTGGACGATTCTACTGGTGATTGTCGTGATGCCAAGGTCTTTCAAAGCAAATTTCTCTTAGGTACTCTTGTTAAGGCTGTCGGGAGACTATTGTATTGGTTGTTTGGCGTATCCTATTTGGGTTCAGAATAAATCTTCAGTTTTAAGAATTATTTTCTGGATGTAGCCAGATGTTTCTCTTGGAGGTTTGCTTGTCCTTAGAGGATTTTACATAAAGCTTCAGTTTGGGACTTTTTTCTTGCTGGCAGCGGACGACACTATGGGAGTTTGTTGTTGCCCGTGGAATTTTAGAATAAATCTTCTGTTTGGGACTACTTTTCTGGCTGGAGCCAAATGATTTTCTTATGGCTTTTGGTTTCACCTGGAGACTGAACTTTAAGCTTTAGTAGGGGACTTTATGTCAGGCTAATTTTAGTGTAAAGCTTCTGTTCCTGACTTTGGCGTGGCCAATGGGGTTTTAAAGTAATGTTTCCTTTGACACTTTTGTTATGACTAGCGCGATATGATTCCACTGGGGATTGTTTCGTCACATGGTACTTGGCGCAGCTTTAATTTTAAAGTAAAGGTTCACTTTGGGACATGTATTTTGTGTGCCGGCAGAGGATTCCATTGGGGTTCAGCTCAGTACAAGGGGCTTCAAGTTAAAATTTCTCTTCAAAAATGTTTCTGGCTTGCTCCAGTTGAATATACTGTGGTTTAGCATGCCCCAGTGGGTTGCAAAGAAACGAGTACTTTTGGGAGTTTGCGACCTTTCTTCTGACTGGATGCAGAGGATTTGCTTGGGGGTAGCCCAGGCCCATAGGGCTTCAGAGGAATGCTTCTGCGCGGGACTTTAATTTCGGCTGGTGCCAGATGATTGTGTGGAGGATTGGCTGTCTCAGGGGAAATCAGAATCAAACTTCAGTTTGATACTTCTGTTCAGGATGGCGTCAGATGATTGTACTGGGAATGACGTTGGTGCTAAGGTATTTTGAAATAGATATGTATTTGGGTCTTTTGTTATGGCTAGGGAGAGACTATTGGATTGATTGTTTGGCGTATCCCAATTTGGATTCAAAATAAATTTTCAGTTCTAAGAATTATTTACTGCCTGTAGTCTGACAATTTTCTATGGGTTTTGAGCGTCCAACGTGTATTTGAATTAAATATTCATTTGGTCTCATTTGTTCTAGTTGGCGTTAGACGACTTTATGTGTTTTGCCGTGGCACATGGTGCTTGAAAATAAACCTTTGGTTTCAGACTCTTTTTTTGGCTGGAGCCAAATGGTTCTCTTGGACTCTGCGTTTCACTTGGCGATTAAAAACAAAGCCTCCGTCTAGGAGTCTTTCTCTGGGTGGCTTCAGCGTAAAGATTCTGTTAGTGACTTTCGTTATGACTAACGCCAGACGATTTTGCTGGTATTTCGTTTGGCCGATGAGGCTTTCAAGTAATGCTTCCTTTGAGACTTTTGGTATGGCTAAAGCGAAATAACTATAATGGGGTTTGTGTTATCTTACAAGGCTTCAAATTAATTTGTTTTCTTAATGTTTGTTCTTGATGGCTCCAGACGATTCTATTATGGTTTGGCGTTGTTGACGGAATTTTGAAGTATAGCTTCACTTTGGGACTTGTTTGTTTTGTGTCGGCAGACGATTACACTAGGGTTCGGTTCGGTACATGGGGATTCAAGTTAAAGATTTACTTTAGATTTTTTCTGGCTTTCACCTCATGATTCTAATGTGTTAGTCATGCCCCAATAGGCTGTTAAGCAACAAGCCCGTTTGGGGGTTTGGAACTTTTCTTCTGACTAGTTACAGACGAACATGTAAGTGTTTTGGCCTGGCCCACGGGGTTTCAGAGTAATATTTCTGTTTGGGACATTCATTTTTAGTAGGACTGGATGATTGTATTTCTACCTGGTATGTCTCAGGGGACAACAAAATGAAACTTCATTCTCTTACTTTTTTCAGGCTGGTGTCTTGAGATTCTACGGGTAATTTTCGTGGTGCCACAGAGTTTTAAAATATATTTCTCTTTGTTACTCTTGTTTAGGTTGCTGCGAGACTACTGTATACACTGTTAGCCATTTGGATTCAGAATAAATCTTCACATTAATGAATTATTTTCTGGTTGTAGCCATATAATTCTCTTGGAGTTTTGCTTGTCCTAAGATTTTACTTAAAGCTTCAGTTTGGGACATTTTTCTTGCTGGCGGTAGACGATTCCATTGGGGTTTGCTGCAGCTCGTTTTGTGTTAAGATAAATTTTCGGTTTGGGACTTCTTTTCTGGCTGGAGCCAAATGTTTCTGTTTGTGTTTTGGGTTTCACTTGGCGATTGTAATCTAACCTTCAAATGGGACTTTATATGAGGCTGGCTTCATTGTAGACCTTCTGTTTGTGATTTTTGTTGTTACTGGAGCGAGACTATTTTGTTAGACTTTGCCAAAGGGGAGGGAGTTGGGGGCTAGAAATCCTCTCCTCCAGTTTCTACTATTCCAAAAGGTGGAACAGGGAATGGGGTCAAGTGAGTATTTTTTCCAAGGCTCGCTCCCCTGTTTTTAAAGGTACCTCTCTAACGCGGGAAATGGCGAATATATGGCAAATATATATGAAAAAAAAATATCTATATATATATATATATATATATACATATATATATATATATATATATATATATATATATATATATATATATATATATATATATATATATATATATATATTTTTTTTTTTTTTCTTTTTTATACTTTGTCGCTGTCTCCCGCGTTTGCGAGGTAGCGCAAGGAAACAGACGAAAGAAATGGCCCAACCCCCCCGCCCCCATACACATGTACATACACACGTCCACACACGCAAATATACATACCTACACAGCTTTCCATGGTTTACCCCAGACGCTTCACATGCCTTGATTCAATCCACTGACAGCACGTCAACCCCTGTATACCACATCGCTCCAATTCACTCTATTCCTTGCCCTCCTTTCACCCTCCTGCATGTTCAGGCCCCGATCACACAAAATCTTTTTCACTCCATCTTTCCACCTCCAATTTGGTCTCCCTCTTCTCCTCGTTCCCTCCACCTCCGACACATATATCCTCTTGGTCAATCTTTCCTCACTCATTCTCTCCATGTGCCCAAACCATTTCAAAACACCCTCTTCTGCTCTCTCAACCACGCTCTTTTTATTTCCACACATCTCTCTTACCCTTACGTTACTTACTCGATCAAACCACCTCACACCACACATTGTCCTCAAACATCTCATTTCCAGCACATCCATCCTTCTGCGCACAACTCTATCCATAGCCCACGCCTCGCAACCATACAACATTGTTGGAACCACTATTCCTTCAAACATACCCATTTTTGCTTTCCGAGATAATGTTCTCGACTTCCACACATTTTTCAAGGCTCCCAAAATTTTCGCCCCCTCCCCCACCCTATGATCCACTTCCGCTTCCATGGTTCCATCCGCTGACAGATCCACTCCCAGATATCTAAAACACTTCACTTCCTCCAGTTTTTCTCCATTCAAACTCACCTCCCAATTGACTTGACCCTCAACCCTACTGTACCTAATAACCTTGCTCTTATTCACATTTACTCTTAACTTTCTTCTTCCACACACTTTACCAAACTCAGTCACCAGCTTCTGCAGTTTCTCACATGAATCAGCCACCAGCGCTGTATCATCAGCGAACAACAACTGACTCACTTCCCAAGCTCTCTCATCCCCAACAGACTTCATACTTGCCCCTCTTTCCAGGACTCTTGCATTTACCTCCCTAACAACCCCATCCATAAACAAATTAAACAACCATGGAGACATCACACACCCCTGCCGCAAACCTACATTCACTGAGAACCAATCACTTTCCTCTCTTCCTACACGTACACATGCCTTACATCCTCGATAAAAACTTTTCACTGCTTCTAACAACTTGCCTCCCACACCATATATTCTTAATACCTTCCACAGAGCATCTCTATCAACTCTATCATATGCCTTCTCCAGATCCATAAATGCTACATACAAATCCATTTGCTTTTCTAAGTATTTCTCACATACATTCTTCAAAGCAAACACCTGATCCACACATCCTCTACCACTTCTGAAACCGCACTGCTCTTCCCCAATCTGATGCTCTGTACATGCCTTCACCCTCTCAATCAATACCCTCCCATATAATTTACCAGGAATACTCAACAAACTTATACCTCTGTAATTTGAGCACTCACTCTTATCCCCTTTGCCTTTGTACAATGGCACTATGCACGCATTCCGCCAATCCTCAGGCACCTCACCATGAGTCATACATACATTAAATAACCTTACCAACCAGTCAACAATACAGTCACCCCCTTTTTTAATAAATTCCACTGCAATACCATCCAAACCTGCTGCCTTGCCGGCTTTCATCTTCCGCAAAGCTTTTACTACCTCTTCTCTGTTTACCAAATCATTTTCCCTAACCCTCTCACTTTGCACACCACCTCGACCAAAACACCCTATATCTGCCACTCTGTCATCAGACACATTCAACAAACCTTCAAAATACTCATTCCATCTCCTTCTCACATCACCACTACTTGTTATCACCTCCCCATTTACGCCCTTCACTGAAGTTCCCATTTGCTCCCTTGTCTTACGCACCCTATTTACCTCCTTCCAGAACATCTTTTTATTCTCCCTAAAATTTACTGATAGACTCTCACCCCAACTCTCATTTGCCCTTTTTTTCACCTCTTGCACCTTTCTCTTGACCTCCTGTCTCTTTCTTTTATACTTCTCCCACTCAATTGCATTTTTTCCCTGCAAAAATCGTCCAAATGCCTCTCTCTTCTCTTTCACTAATACTCTTACTTCTTCATCCCACCACTCACTACCCTTTCTAAACAGCCCACCTCCCACTCTTCTCATGCCACAAGCATCTTTTGCGCAATCCATCACTGATTCCCTAAATACATCCCATTCCTCCCCCACTCCCCTTACTTCCATTGTTCTCACCTTTTTACATTCTGTACACAGTCTCTCCTGGTACTTCCCCACACAGGTCTCCTTCCCAAGCTCACTTACTCTCACCACCTTCTTCACCCCAACATTCACTCCTCTTTTCTGAAAACCCATACTAATCTTCACCTTATATATTTCAAGCTAAAAGTTTGTTTTCTTAATTGTTTCTTACATTTTTCATATGTATATATATGTATGTGTGTGTGTGTGTGTGTATGTGCGTATGTGTGTGTATGTGTGTGTGTGTGTATATGTATATATATATGTATATTATCCCTGGGGATAGGGGTGAAAGAATACTTCCCACGTATTCCTCGCGTGTCGTAGAAAGCGACTAGAGGGGACGGGAGCGGGGGGCCGGAAATCCTCCCCTCCTTGTATTAACTTTCTAAAATGGGAAACAGAAGAAGGAGTCACGCGGGGAGTGATCATCCTCCTCGAAGGCTCAGAGTGGGGTGCCTAAATGTGTGTGGATGTAACCAAGATGTGAAAAAAGGAGAGATAGGTAGTATGTTTGAGGAAAGGAACCTGGATGTTTTGGCTCTGAGTGAAACGAAGCTCAAGGGTAAAGGGGAAGAGTGGTTTGGAAATGTCTGGGGAGTGAAGTCAGGGGTTAGTGAGAGGACAAGAGCAAGGGAAGGAGTAGCAATACTCCTGAAACAGGAGTTGTGGGAGTATGTGATAGAATGTAAGAAAGTAAATTCTCGATTAATGTGGGTAAAATTGAAAGTTGATGGAGAGAGGTGGGTGATTATTGGTGCATATGCACCTGGGCATGAGAAGAAAGATCATGAGAGGCAAGTGTTTTGGGAGCAGCTGAATGAGTGTGTTAGCGGTTTTGATGCACGAGACCGGGTTATAGTGATGGGTGATTTGAATGCAAAGGTGAGTAATGTGGCAGTTGAGGGAATAATTGGTATGCATGGGGTGTTCAGTGTTGTAAATGGAAATGGTGAAGAGCTTGTAGATTTATGTGCTGAAAAAGGACTGATGATTGGGAATACCTGGTTTAAAAAGCGAGATATACATAAGTATACTTATGTAAGTAGGAGAGATGGCCAGAGAGCGTTATTGGATTACGTGTTAATTGACAGGCGTGCGAAAGAGAGACTTTTGGATGTTAATGTGCTGAGAGGTGCAACTGGAGGGATGTCTGATCATTATATATATATATATATATATATATATATATATATATATATATATATATATATATATATATATATATATATATATATATATATATATATATATATATATATATATATATATATATATATATACATATATATATATATATATATATATATATATATATATATATATATATATATATATATATATATATATATATATATATATATATATATATATATATATATATATATATATATATATATATATATATATATATATATATATATATATATATATATATATATATATATATATATATATATATATATAATGATCAGACATCCCTCCAGTTGCACCTCTCAGCACATTAACATCCAAAAGTCTCTCTGTCGAGGTGGTGTGCAAAGTGAGAGGGTTAGGGAAAATGATTTGGTAAACAGAGAAGAGGTTGTAAAAGCTTTGCGGAAGATGAAAGCCGGTAAGGCAGCAGGTTTGGATGGTATTGCAGTGGAATTTATTAAAAAAGGGGGTGACTGTATTGTTGACTGGTTGGTAAGGTTGTTTAATGTATGTACGACTCATGGTGAGGTGCCTGAGGATTGGCGGAATGCGTGCATAGTGCCATTGTACAAAGGCAAAGGGGATAAGAGTGAGTGCTCAAATTACAGAGGTATAAGTTTGTTGAGTATTCCTGGTAAATTATATGGGAGGGTATTGATTGAGAGGGTGAAGGCATGTACAGATCATCAGATTGGGGAAGAGCAGTGCGGTTTCAGAAGTGGTAGAGGATGTGTGGATCAGGTGTTTGCTTTGAAGAATGTATGTGAGAAATACTTAGAAAAGCAAATGGATTTGTATGTAGCATTTATGGATCTGGAGAAGGCATATGATAGAGTTGATAGAGATGCTCTGTGGAAGGTATTAAGAATATATGGTGTGGGAGGCAAGTTGTTAGAAGCAGTGAAAAGTTTTTATCGAGGATGTAAGGCATGTGTACGTGTAGGAAGAGAGGAAAGTGATTGGTTCTCAGTGAATGTAGGTTTGCGGCAGGGGTGTGTGATGTCTCCATGGTTGTTTAATTTGTTTATGGATGGGGTTGTTAGGGAGGTAAATGCAAGAGTCCTGGAAAGAGGGGCAAGTATGAAATCTGTTGGGGATGAGAGAGCTTGGGAAGTGAGTCAGTTGTTGTTCGCTGATGATACAGCGCTGGTGGCTGATTCATGTGTGAAACTGTAGAAGCTGGTGACTGAGTTTGGTAAAGTGTGTGGAAGAAGAAAGTTAAGAGTAAATGTGAATAAGAGCAAGGTTATTAGGTACAGTAGGGTTGAGGGTCAAGTCAATTGGGAGGTGAGTTTGAATGGAGAAAAACTGGAGGAAGTGAAGTGTTTTAGATATCTGGGAGTGGATCTGTCAGCGGATGGAACCATGGAAGCGGAGGTGGATCATAGGGTGGGGGAGGGGGCGAAAATTTTGGGAGCCTTGAAAAATGTGTGGAAGTCGAGAACATTATCTCGGAAAGCAAAAATGGGTATGTTTGAAGGAATAGTGGTTCCAACAATGTTGTATGGTTGCGAGGCGTGGGCTATGGATAGAGTTGTGCGCAGGAGGATGGACGTGCTGGAAATGAGATGTTTGAGGAAAATGTGTGGTGTGAGGTGGTTTGATCGAGTAAGTAACGTAAGGGTAAGAGAGATGTGTGGAAATAAAAAGATCGTGGTTGAGAGAGCAGAAGAGGGTGTTTTGAAATGGTTTGGGCACATGGAGAGAATGAGTGAGGAAAGATTGACCAAGAGGATATATGTGTCGGAGGTGGAGGGAACGAGGAGAAGAGGGAGACCAAATTGGAGGTGGAAAGATGTAGTGAAAAAGATTTTGTGTGATCGGGGCCTGAACATGCAGGAGGGTGAAAGGAGGGCAAGGAATAGAGTGAATTGGATCGATGTGGTATACCCGGGTTGACGTGCTGTCAGTGGATTGAGTCGGGGCATGTGAAGCGTCTGGGGTAAACCATGGAAAGCTGTGTAGGTATGTATATTTGCGTGTGTGGACGTGTGTATGTACATGTGTATGGGGGGGGGGGGCCATTTCTTTCGTCTGTTTCCTTGCGCTACCTCGCAGACGCGGGAGACAGCGACAAAGTATAAAAAAAAAAAAAAAATATATATATATATATATATATATATATATATATATATATATATATATATATATATATATATTATCCCTGGGGATAGGGGAGCAAGAATACTTCCCACGTATTCCCTGCGTGTCGTAGAAGGCGACTAAAAGGGGAGGGAGTGGGGGGCTGGAAATCCTCCCCTCTCGTTTTTTTTTAGTTTTCCAAAAGAAGGAACAGAGAATTGGGCCAGGTGAGGGTAGTCCCTCAAAGGCCCAGTCCTCTGTTCTTAACGCTACCTCGCTAATGCGGGAAATGGCGAATAGTTTGAAAAAAAGAAAAAAAAAATATATATATATATATATATATATATATATATATATATATATATATATATATATATATATATATATATATATATATATAAAAAGATATATATATATATATGTATATATATATATATATATATATATATATATATATATATATATATATATATATATATATATATATATATATATATTATCCCTGGGGTTAGGGGATTAAGAATACTTCCCACGTATTCCCTGCGTGTCGTAGAAGGCGACTAAAAGGGGAGGGAGCGGGAGGCTGGAAATCCTCCCCTCTCGTTTTTTTTTTTTAATTTTCCAAAAGAAGGAACAGAGGGGGCCAGGTGAGGATATTCCAAAAAAGGCCAAGTCCTCTGTTCTTAACCCTACCTCGCCAACGCGGGAAATGGCAAATAGTTTAAAAGAAAGAAAGATATATATATATATATATATATATATATATATATATATATATATATATATATATAAATATATATATATATATATATATATTTATACATAAATATATATTTTTTTCTTCCTTTGTCGCTGTCTCCCGCGTTTGCGAGGTAGCGCAAGGAAAAAGACGAAAGAAATGGCCCAACGCACCCCCATACACATGTATATACATACGTCTACACACGCAAATATACATACCTAAACAAGTTTCCATGGTTTACCCCAAACGCTTCACATGCCCTGATTCAACCCACTGACAGCACGTCAAACCCGGTATACCACATCGATCCAATTCACTCTATTCCTTGCACGCCTTTCACCCTCCTGCATGTTCAGGCCCCGATCACTCAAAATCCTTTTCACTCCATCTTTCCACCTCCAATTTGGTCTCCCACTTCTCCTCGTTCCCTCCACCTCTGACACATATATCCTCTTGGTCAATCTTTTCCCACTCATTCTCTCCATGTGACCAAACCATTTCAAAACACCCTCTTCTGCTCTCTCAACCACAATCTTTTTATTTCCACACATCTCTCTCACCCTTACATTACTTACTCGATCAAAACACCTCACACCACACATTGTCCTCAAACATCTCATTTCCAGCACATCCACCCTCCTGCGCACAACTCTATCCATAGGCCACGCCTCGCAAACATACAACATTGTTGGAAACACTATTCCTTCAAACATACCCATTTTTGCTTTTCGAGATAATGTTCTCGACTTCCAAACATTCTTCAAGGCTCCCAGAATTTTCGCCCCCTCCCCCACCCTATGATTCACTTCCGCTTCCATGGTTCCATCCGCTGTCAGATCCACTCCCAGATATCTAAAACACTTCACTTCCTCCAGCCTTTCTCCATTCAAACTTACCTCCCAATTGACTTACCCCCTCCCCCACCCTATGATTCACTTCCGCTTCCATGGTTCCATCCGCTGCCAGATCCACTCCCAGGTATCTAAAACACTTCACTTCCTCCAGCCTTTCTCCATTCAAACTTACCTCCCAATTGACTTGACCCTCAACCCTATTGTACCTAATAACCTTGATCTTATTCACATTTACTCTTAACTTTCTTCTTGCATACGCTTTACCAAACTCAGTCACCAGCTTCAGTAGGGTACAGAGGGTTGAGGGTCAAGTCAATTGGAAGGTAAGTTTGAATGGAGCAAAACTGGAGGAAGTAAAGTGTTTTAGATAACTGGGAGTGGATCTGGCAGCGGATGGAACCATGGAAGCGGAAGTGAATCATAGGGTGGGGGAGGGGGCGAAAATCCTGGGAGCCTTGAAGAATGTGTGGAAGTCGAGAACATTATCTCGGAAAGCAAAAATGAGAATGTTTGAAGGAATAGTGGTTCCAACAATGTTGTATGGTTGCGAGGCGTGGGCTATGGATAGAGTTTTGCGCAGGAGGATGGATGTGCTGGAAATGAGATGTTTGAGGACAATGTGTGGTGTGAGGTGGTTTGATCGAGTAAGTAATGTAAGGGTAAGAGAGATGTGTGGAAATAAAAAGAGCGTGGTTGAGAGAGCAGAAGAGGGTGTTTTGAAATGGTTTGGGCACATGGAGAGAATGAGTGAGGAAAGATTGACCAAGAGGATATATGTGTCGGAGGTGGAGGGAACGAGGAGAAGTGGGAGACCAAATTGGAGGTGGAAAGATGGAGTGAAAAATATTTTGTGTGATCGAGTCCTGAACATGCAGGAGGGTGAAAGGAGGGCAAGGAATAGAGTGAATTGGATCGATGTGGTATACCCGGGTTGACGTGCTGTCAGTGGATTGAATCAGGACATGTGAAGCGTCTAGGGTAAACCATGGAAAGCTGCGTAGGTATGTATATTTGCGTGTATGGACGTATGTATATACATGTGTATAGGGGTGGGTTGGGCCATTTCTTTCGTATGTTTCCTTGCGCTACCTCGCAAACGCGGGAGACAGCGACAAAGCAAAAAAAAAAAAAAGATATACATATATATATATATATATATATATATATATATATATATATATATATATATATATATATATATATATATATATATATATATATACGACACGCAGGGAATACGTGGGAAGTATTCTTTCTCCCCTATCCCCAGGGATAATATATATATATATATATATATATATATATATATATATATATATGTTGGGGTGAAGAAGGTGGTGAGAGTAAGTGAGCTTGGGAAGGAGACCTGTGTGGGGAAGTACCAGGAGAGACTGTGTACAGAATGGAAAAAGGTGAGAACAATGGAAGTAAGGGGAGTGGGGGAGGAATGGGATGTATTTAGGGAATCAGTGATGGATTGCGCAAAAGATGCTTGTGGCATGAGAAGAGTGGGAGGTGGGCTGTTTAGAAAGGGTAGTGAGTGGTGGGATGAAGAAGTAAGAGTATTAGTGAAAGAGAAGAGAGAGGCATTTGGACGATTTTTGCAGGGAAAAAATGCAATTGAGTGGGAGAAGTATAAAAGAAAGAGACAGGAGGTCAAGAGAAAGGTGCAAGAGGTGAAAAAAAGGGCAAATGAGAGTTGGGGTGAGAGACTATCAGTAAATTTTAGGGAGAATAAAAAGATGTTCTGGAAGGAGGTAAATAGGGTGCGTAAGACAAGGGAGCAAATGGGAACTTCAGTGAAGGGCGAAAATGGGGAGGTGATAACAAGTAGCGGTGATGTGAGAAGGAGATGGAATGAGTATTTTGAAGGTTTGTTGAATGTGTCTGATGACAGAGTGGCAGATATAGGGTGTTTTGGTCGAGGTGGTGTGCAAAGTGAGAGGGTTAGGGAAAATGATTTGGTAAACAGAGAAGAGGTAGTAAAAGCTTTGCGGAAGATGAAAGCCGGCAAGGCAGCAGGTTTGGATGGTATTGCAGTGGAATTTATTAAAAAAGGGGGTGACTGTATTGTTGACTGGTTGGTAAGGTTATTTAATGTATGTATGACTCATGGTGAGGTGCCTGAGGATTGGCGGAATGCGTGCATAGTGCCATTGTACAAAGGCAAAGGGGATAAGAGTGAGTGCTCAAATTACAGAGGTATAAGTTTGTTGAGTATTCCTGGTAAATTATATGGGAGGGTATTGATTGAGAGGGTGAAGGCATGTACAGAGCATCAGATTGGGGAAGAGCAGTGCGGTTTCAGAAGTGGTAGAGGATGTGTGGATCAGGTGTTTGCTTTGAAGAATGTATGTGAGAAATACTTAGAAAAGCAAATGGATTTATATGTAGCATTTATGGATCTGGAGAAGGCATATGATAGAGTTGATAGAGATGCTCTGTGGAAGGTATTAAGAATATATGGTGTGGGAGGCAAGTTGTTAGAAGCAGTGAAAAGTTTTTATCGAGGATGTAAGGCATGTGTACGTGTAGGAAGAGAGGAAAGTGATTGGTTCTCAGTGAATGTAGGTTTGCGGCAGGGATGTGTGATGTCTCCATGGTTGTTTAATTTGTTTATGGATGGGGTTGTAAGGGAGGTAAATGCAAGAGTCCTGGAAAGAGGGGCAAGTATGAAGTCTGTTGGGGATGAGAGAGCTTGGGAAGTGAGTCAGTTGTTGTTCGCTGATGATACAGCGCTGGTGGCTGATTCATGTGAGAAACTGCAGAAGCTGGTGACTGAGTTTGGTAAAGTGTGTGGAAGAAGAAAGTTGAGAGTAAATGTGAATAAGAGCAAGGTTATTAGGTACAGTAGGGGTGAGGGTCAAGTCAATTGGGAGGTGAGTTTGAATGGAGAAAAACTGGAGGAAGTGAAGTGTTTTAGATATCTGGGAGTGGATCTGTCAGCGGATGGAACCATGGAAGCGGAAGTGGATCATAGGGTGGGGGAGGGGGCGAAAATTTTGGGAGCCTTGAAAAATGTGTGGAAGTCGAGAACATTATCTCGGAAAGCAAAAATGGGTACGTTTGAGGGAATAGTGGTTCCAACAATGTTGTATGGTTGCGAGGCGTGGGCTATGGATAGAGATGTGCGCAGGAGGATGGATGTGCTGGAAATGAGATGTTTGAGGACAATGTGTGGTGTGAGGTGGTTTGATCGAGTAAGTAACGTAAGGGTGAGAGAGATGTGTGGAAATAAAAAGAGCGTGGTTGAGAGAGCAGAAGAGGGTGTTTTGAAATGGTTTGGGCACATGGAGAGAATGAGTGAGGAGAGATTGACCAAGAGGATATATGTGTCGGAGGTGGAGGGAACGAGGAGAAGAGGGAGACCAAATTGGAGGTGGAAAGATGGAGTGAAAAAGATTTTGTGTGATCGGGGCCTGAACATGCAGGAGGGTGAAAGGAGGGCAAGAAATAGAGTGAATTGGAGTCATGTGGTATACAGGGGTTGACGTGCTGTCAGTGGATTGAAGCAAGGCATGTGAAGCGTCTGGGGTAAACCATGGAAAGCTGTGTAGGTATGTATATTTGCGTGTGTGGACGTGTGTATGTACATGTGTATGGGGGGGGGGGGGTTGGGCCATTTCTTTCGTCTGTTTCCTTGCGCTACCTCGCAAACGCGGGAGACAGCGACAAAGTATAAAAAAGGAAAAAAAAAAAAAAATATATATATATATATATATATATATATATATATATATATATATATATATATATATATATATATATATATATCCCTGGGGATAGGGGAGAAAGAATACTTCCCACGTATTCCCTGCGTGTCGTAGAAGGCGACTAAAAGGGAAGGGAGCGGGAGGCTGGAAATCCTCCCCTCTCGTTTTTTTTTAATTTTCCAAAAGAACGAACAGAGAAGGGGGCCAGGTGAGGATATTCCCTCAAAGGCCCAGTCCTCTGTTCTTAACGCTACCTCGCTATCGCGGGAAATGACGAATAGTATGAAAAAAAAAAAAAAATATATATATATACATATATATCTTTTTCTTTTTTTTCTTTCAAACTATTCGCCATTTCCCGCATTAGCGAGGTAGCGTTAAGAACAGAGGACTGGGCCTTTGAGGGAATACCCTCACCTGGCCCAATTCTCAGTTCCTTCTTTTGGAAAAAAAAAAAAAAAAAAAAAAAAAACCGACAGGGGAGGATTTCCAGCCCCTCGCTCCCTCCCCTTATAGTCGCCTTCTACGACACGCAGGGAACACGTGGGAAGCATTCTTAATCCCCTATCCCCAGGGACAATATATATATATATATATATATATATATATATATATATATATATATATATATATATATATATATATATATATATATATATATATATGTATATATATATATATATATGTATATGTATATATATATATATATATATATATATATATATATATATATATATATATATATATATATATATATACATTATACATTGTCGGTGTTTCCCGCGACAGCGAGGTAGGTCCAGGAAACAGACGAAGAATGGCCCATCCACTCATATACATACACATGTACATATTCATATTTTCTTGCCTACATTCATTCCTGTCGCTACCCCACTCCACAGAAAAACAGCATAGTTATCTCCTGCTCTAGCGAGGTAGCGCTAGGAATACATATAAGAAGACACACTCGTTTATACTCAGTCTCTAGTTGTCATATACAATGCACCGAAACCGCACATCCCTATCCACTTCCAGGCCCCACAGACTTTTCCATATACATATATATATATATATATATACATATATATATAGAACATACAAAGCTCCATCAGCCAGGATCGAACCTGGGACCCCTTGTGCAAGAGGCAGGCATGCTAACCGCTAGGCTAGGGGACTGTATAATAGGAAACAACTATTCGAAATACTAAGTACTCGAATACCCTTCGTCTCACTATGGTGAGCAACGGGGTCTATCGGTTGTTTCCGAACAGAACACATAGCCAGCTGATAGCGTTTTACCGAACCTGACTGTACAACGCGGAGTTATATGAATACGAATAAAGTGTATATGAACGCGCACCTTCATAGAACATAAAAAGCTCCATCAGCCAGGATCGAACCTGGGACCCCTTGTGCAAGAGGCAGGCATGCTAACCGCTAGGCTAAGGGACTGTATAATAGGAAACAACTATTCGAAATACTAAGTACTCGAATACCCTTCGTCTCACTATGGTGAGCAACGGGGTCTATCGGATGTTTCCGAGCAAAACACATAGCCAGCTGATAGCGTTTTACCGAAACTGATTGTACAACGCGGATTTATATGAATACGAATAAAGTGTATATGAACGCGCACCTTCATAGAACATTAAAAGCTCCACCAGCCAGGATCGAACCTGGGACCCCTTGTGCAAGAGGCAGGCATGCTAACCGCTAGGCTAAGGGATTGTATAATAGGAAACAACTATTCGAAATACTAAGTACTCGAATACCCTTCGTCTCACTATGGTGAGCAACGGGGTCTATCGGTTGTTTCCGAGCAGAACACATAGCCAGCTGATAGCGTTTTACCGAAACTGACTGTACAACGCGGAGTTATATGAATACGAATAAAGTGTATATGAACGCGCACCTTCATAGAACATAAAAAGCTCCATCAGCCAGGATCGAACCTGGGACCCCTTGTGCAAGAGGCAGGCATGCTAACCGCTAGGCTAAGGGACTGTATAATAGGAAACAACTATTCGAAATACTAAGTACTCGAATACCCTTCGTCTCACTATGGTGAGCAACGGGGTCTATCGGATGTTTCCGAGCAAAACACATAGCCAGCTGATAGCGTTTTACCGAAACTGATTGTACAACGCGGATTTATATGAATACGAATAAAGTGTATATGAACGCGCACCTTCATAGAACATTAAAAGCTCCACCAGCCAGGATCGAACCTGGGACCCCTTGTGCAAGAGGCAGGCATGCTAACCGCTAGGCTAAGGGATTGTATAATAGGAAACAACTATTCGAAATACTAAGTACTCGAATACCCTTCGTCTCACTATGGTGAGCAACGGGGTCTATCGGTTGTTTCCGAGCAGAACACATAGCCAGCTGATAGCGTTTTACCGAAACTGACTGTACAACGCGGAGTTATATGAATACGAATAAAGTGTATATGAACGCGCACCTTCATAGAACATACAAAGCTCCATCAGCCAGGATCGAACCTGGGACCCCTTGTACAAGAGGCAGGCATGCTAACCGCTAGGCTAAGGGACTGTATAATAGGAAACAACTATTCGAAATACTAAGTACTCGAATACCCTTCGTCTCACTATGGTAAGCACCAGGGTCCATCGGTTGTTTCCGAACAGAACACATAGCCATATGATAGCATTTTACCGAACCTGACTGTACAACGCGGAGTTATATGAATAAAAATAAAGTGTATATGAACGCGCACCTTCATAGAACATACAAAGCATGCCTGCCTCTTGCAGTTGAGGGAATAATTGGTATACATGGGGTGTTCAGTGTTGTAAATGGAAATGGTGAAGAGCTTGTAGATTTATGTGCTGAAAAAGGAATGATGATTGGGAATACCTGGTTTAAAAAGCGAGATATACATAAGTATACTTATGTAAGTAGGAGAGATGGCCAGAGAGCGTTATTGGATTACGTGTTAATTGACAGGCGCGCGAAAGAGAGACTTTTGGATGTTAATGTGCTGAGAGGTGCAACTGGAGGGATGTCTAATCATTATCTTGTGGAGGCTAAGGTGAAGATTTGTATGGGTTTTCAGAAAAGAAGAGTGGATGTTGGGGTGAAGAGGGTGTTGAGAGTAAGTGAGCTTGGGAAGGAGACTTGTGTGAGGAAGTACCAGGAGAGACTGAGTACAGAATGGAAAAAGGTGAGAACAATGGAAGTAAGGGGAGTGGGGGAGGAATAGGATGTATTTAGAGAATCAGTGATGGATTGCGCAAAAGATGCTTGTGGCATGAGAAGAGTGGGAGGTGGGTTGATTAGAAGGGGTAGTGAGTGGTGGGATGAAGAAGTAAGAGTATTAGTGAAAGAGAAGAGAGAGGCATTTGAACGATTTTTGCAGGCAAAAAATGCAATTGAGTGGGAGATGTATAAAAGAAAGAGACAGGAGGTCAAGAGAAAGGTGCAAGAGGTGAAAAAGAGGGCAAATGAGAGTTGGGGTGAGAGAGTATCATTAAATTTTAGGGAGAATAAAAAGATGTTCTGGAAGGAGGTAAATAAAGTGCGTAAGACAAGGGAGCAAATGGGAACTTCAGTGAAGGGCGCAAATGGGGAGGTGATAACAAGTAGTGGTGATGTGAGAAGGAGATGGAGTGAGTATTTTGAAGGTTTGTTGAATGGGTTTGATGATAGAGTGGCAGATATAGGGTGTTTTGGTCGAGGTGGTGTGCAAAGTGAGAGGGTTAGGGAAAATGATTTGGTAAACAGAGAAGAGGTAGTAAAAACTTTGCGGAAGATGAAAGCCGGCAAGGCAGCAGGTTTGGATGGTATTGCAGTGGAATTTATTAAAAAAGGGGGTGACTGTATTGTTGACTGGTTGGTAAGGTTATTTAATGTATGTATGACTCATGGTGAGATGCCTGAGGATTGGCGGAATGCGTGCATAGGGCCATTGTACAAAGGCAAAGGGGATAAGAGTGAGTGCTCAAATTACAGAGGTATAAGTTTGTTGAGTATTCCTCGTAAATTATATGGGAGGGTATTGATTGAGAGGGTGAAGGCATGTACAGAGCATCAGATTCGGGAAGAGCAGTGTGGTTTCAGAAGTGGTAGAGGATGTGTGGATCAGGTGTTTGCTTTGAAGAATGTATGTGAGAAATACTTAGAAAAGCAAATGGATTTGTATGTAGCATTTATGGATCTGGAGAAAGCATATGATAGAGTTGATAGAGATGCTCTGTGGAAGGTATTAAGAATATATGGTGTGGGAGGCAAGTTGTTAGAAGCAGTGAAAAGTTTTTTATCGAGGATGTAAGGCATGTGTACGTGTAGGAAGAGAGGAAAGTGATTGGTTCTCAGTGAATGTAGGTTTGCGGCAGGGGTGTGTGATGTCTCCATGGTTGTTTAATTTGTTTATGGATGGGGTTGTTAGGGAGGTGAATGCAAGAGTTTTGGAAAGAGGGGCAAGTATGAAGTCTGTTGTGGATGAGAGAGCTTGGAAAGTGAGTCAGTTGTTGTTCGCTGATGATACAGCGCTGGTGGCTGATTCATGTGAGAAACTGCAGAAGCTGGTGACTGAGTTTGGTAAAGTGTGTGAAAGAAGAAAGTTAAGAGTAAATGTGAATAAGAGCAAGGTTATTAGGTACAGTAGGGTTGAGGGTCAAGTCAATTGGGAGGTAAGTTTGAATGGTGAAAAACTGGAGGAAGTAGTGTGTTTTAGATATCTGGGAGTGGATCTGGCAGCGGATGGAACCATGGAAGCAGAAGTGGATCATAGGGTGGGGGAGGGGGCGAAAATTCTGGGAGCCTTGAGGAATGTGTGGAAGTCGAGAACATTATCTCGGAAAGCAAAAATGGGTATGTTTGAAGGAATAGTGGTTCCAACAATGTTGTATGGTTGCGAGGCGTGAGCTATGGATAAAGTTGTGCGCAGGAGGATGAATGTGCTGGAAATGAGATGTTTGAGGACAATGTGTGGTGTGAGGTGGTTTGATCGAGTAAGTAACGTAAGGGTAAGAGAGATGTGTGGAAATAAAAAGAGCTTGGTTGAGAGAGCAGAAGAGGGTGTTTTGAAATGGTTTGGGCACATGGAGAGAATGAGTGAGGAAAGACTGACCAAGAGGGTATATGTGTCGGAGGTGGAGGGAACGAGGAGAAGAGGAAGACCAAATTGGAGGTGGAAAGATGGAGTGAAAAATATTTTGTGTGATCGGGGCCTGAACATGCAGGAGGGTGAAAGGAGGGCAAGGAATAGTGAATTGGATCGATGTGGTATACCGGGGTTAACGTGCTGTCAGTGGATTGAATCAAGGCATATAAAGCGTCTGGAGTAAACCATGGAAAGCTGTGTAGGTATGTATATTTGCGTGTGTGGACGTATGTATATACATGTGTATGGGGGTGGGTTGTGCCATTTCTTTCGTCTGTTTCCTTGCGCTACCTCGCAAACGCGGGAGACAGCGACAAAGCAAAAAAACAAAATATATATATATATATATATATATATATATATATATATATATATATATATATATATATATATATATATATATATATATATATATTATCCCTGGGGATAGGGGAGAAAGAATACTTCCCATGTATTCCCTGCGTGTCGTAGAAGGCGACTAAAAGGGGAGGGAGCGGGGGGCTGGAAATCCTCCCCTCTCAATTTTTTTTAATTTTCCAAAAGAAGGAACAGAGAAGGGGGCCAGGTGAGGATATTCCCTCAGTGGCCCAGTTCTCTGTTCTTAACGCTACCTCGCTAACGCGGGAAATGGCGAATAGTTTGAAAAAAAAAAAAAATATATATATATATATATATATATATATATATATATATATATATATATATATATATATATATATATATATATATATATAGGGGGTTTTTTTTCCAAAAGAAGGAACAGAGAAGAGGGCCAAGTGAGGATATTCCCTCAAAGGCCCAGTCCTCTGTTCTTAACGCTACCTCGCTATCGCGGGAAATGGCGAATAGTATAAAATATATATATATATATATATATATATATATATATATATATATATATATATATATATATATATATATATATACAAGGATATTCGGATGAGGATGGATGTGATGGAAATGAAACTTTTGAAGCCAACAGCTCGTGCTGAAATGGTTTGAACATATGTAGAGAAAGAGTGTGGAGAGGTTGAGAAAAAAGAATTTGTGTGTCAGAAGTGGAGGGAACAAGGAGGAGGCAAAATTAGAGACGGAAAAATGGAGTGAAAAAGATTGAGTGATCTTGGCGTGATGATGCAGTAGGGTGAAAAACGTGCAAAGGATAGGCTCATTTGGAACAATATGGTATAGAGGGGTCAACGTGATGTCAATGAGCTGTGAAGCTACCAGGGGAAACCATAGAAAGATCTCTACGATCTACTTGTGGATATAGGGCTGTGTCATCTGCGAATTTCACATAACGGCTAGAGGAAACGACAGTCAGGTATGGAATAATCACTATAACACAACAAGTACCGTTTCAGCATATCTTCAGACCCTTTGTACCCACAGTACAAATCCCATAAAGAAAATACTGAGCACTTGCTGCTCAGTTACCCTGTACACTGTGCACATAGACGCACACACATCACAACACTCTATGGCCTGTGGTCCCTACTGGTGGACGTGGCCAACTTCTTGAGTGCTGCAGAAGCTTCACAAGGATAGAATGAGCTCTTGCGGTAAGAAGTATAATGATATGGGTGGAATAGTTGCTGGTGAAAGTGAGCGAGCTTGAAAAGAAGGCTTTTGTGAAGAGATAGTGGGACGAAAAGAAGGATTTTGTGAAGAGATAGTAGGACGAAAAGAAGGCTTTTGTGAAGAGATAATAAGAGAAATGAAGGGCAATGAAGCAAGGAGGATTGGAAAGTTTTTAGTGGAGCAGTGCTGACACGCGAGAGACAAGTGTGTGGCATTCGATAACGTTCCGCAAAAAAGTTTACGTGGAAAACTAGTCACATGGCATTCGATCGACAGGGAAATTACCCGACTGACCGTAAATGAAAAGTTGTGATTAATGTGATTAATGGTCAAACCTAGGAATGGTTAAAAGTAACATATGGCGTGTCACAAGGTTCAGTACTGGGACTGATTCTCTTTCTCATATACATCAGCGATATTGTTAGGCTGCATCGTAACGTATCAAAATTGGCTGATGGTACACAGCTGAGAAATAACCCAGGACTGGACCTGAAAAAATTCAGACTGGGTTCACGCGTAGCAAATGAATTTTGGTATCGTTAAGTTTTAAATATCGGTAGTAAAAACTAAAAGCACGCTACAATATGAATTCCCTTAAACCTCGCAAGGCAGAATGGTAAAAAGTCTTGTGCGTAGACTTAAAGCCAATTAAGCAAAACACAGGAGGGAAAAGAGATAAAATGCATGGATTCATCGGAGTTAGCATCATTTTGAAGCTGCACGCGTTGAATATCTGGTGCAGAATAATTTCCCCAGCTTAGGATCGTCTGCGAATTGCATTATCTTACAACGCAGCCCATTTTCGATATTGATACATACTGTAAAGAGATCTGGTTCATGTCAAACACTGACTGTTACGTCTTACCCCTCTAAGGTTTGATGAAAAACCATTACTTTTTTTTCCTATAACTTGACCAACTTCCGAACCACAACCCCATCTGTATAATGAAATAAAATTTTTGTCTAATCTTCTATTGCAGAACTTTATCTATTTTTCATGAAATCTTGATACATGGCATTACTTTTTTACTTCCACAGATACATGTTGATTAAATCATAAAAGAAGTCAAGCCAATTTATCATACAGGAACAATTTTGTCGAAAGCTATGCTGAAACTCCTGTAAATGGTTTAGAGTTTTGTTCTGAATGAACGTTTCCTTAAGCTTACCCCCCTTCAAACGTTAAGACAATTGGTCGATAAATTCAGGCAGTTATTTATCACAGGTCTGAATATCTGTTACACTGGCGAACCTCCACTCTTGTGGGAGTAACTAGTAGCACGCGACTTAGAGTAACCACAGGCTTAACTCTCATATTTTGCCATTCTTAATGTCCTCCGATAGAACTTATCTTTATCTGCCGTTTTATTAACTTTCATTCTATTTCGTGCTGGTAGCACGTCTTATGTCAAAGTGTTGCAGTGTACTGGAGCAGTATAAAAGGCGAACAAAATTCTTGGATTCATAGGTAGGGCTTTCGAATTCAATACTCGGGAAATTGTTCTTACAATTTACTAGCGAGTCCCCGTTTCGAAGATTGTGTCCAGTTTTGATCATCCTGCTTGGAGAAAAACATAGGCGGAATTAAGATCATACAGAACAGAGCTACCAAGATGATTCCCTCCAAGAGCAACAATCACAATCAGGGATAAACAAAAGATACAAAGTTAATCTAACTTTAAACAGAGGTTAAAGGGTATCATACAAGTAGTCAAAATCGTCAATGGCATGTATGATCTCTATCTCACGGGCTACATAATGATCGTTTCGTCAGTCAAAACTCGTATTAATGGATATAATCTCATAGGCAAACGTTTTACCCCTAATAAGGCAAAATAATTTTTCCTCACGAGAATTGTTAACATATGAAATGATTTGACAATCAAAGAGTATTCGAGAACAATACCACAAATACGTTTAAGCGCAGAAGTGATGACAAGCTGTGCCGTCTTTGTCCACATTGTGACGAAAGGGATATGCTTTCATTTACGAAACCTTTATGTCCACACCTACAGAGTGGACATATCCACATGCACTCATCGTCACCTTAACTGTCTCCAGAGTCCTACATAAGGAGGATAGTAAAGGAAGCAAATGTTTCCTGGCAAATATTATAACATGCAAGGATGTACAAGTCAATACCAATCGTGCTATTCAAATTTTCTGTTAGGACAAAACTAAAATGTTTTTTACTGCCGATATGTAAAACTTTGCACTAATCCATACCAAAATTCATTTGCCACTTGTGAGCCCAGTCTATCAATTTATCTACGTCAGTTTAAAGCTACAGATGGTCACGTTTACTCTTAGATTTATTTCCTAGTTGTGTATCATATATACTGCATGACTAACATCATTTGCAGCTTTTTAATTGTACAATTTTACATCGCTTCCTCCTTGAAAAATCCGTCTTTTTACTTTTCTACTCCTGCCACGTTAATCAAAGACTTTCTCATCTCTTCTACCATAGAAAACAGTCTCGTTAGAACCCTGTGGTCTTTTACCGTTTGCATTCAATTGCATTTAGTTTTTTTGCGATTTTTTTTTCACTTGGCAATGGAATTGGATTAGGAATTTGTGTTTCTGTAGTAACTACAGATGAAAAAGTATATATATAAATGAAGTGATATGAATTATATAAAATCTCTACCATGGCTACTCTGTCGAGAACCATCTTCTATAATGGAGAATTTGACTGGTAATGAATTTCTTCCTTCACAACTGCACGACTCCAACCTAGGATTTCTTTTGTTATCGCCGATAATGCACATACGTCGTAGTCATAAGATTTTGGTGTTCGAATGAACAGTTTCGCTGATGTTTGTTTTCGTCTGTGGAGGGTGTGGGTGCTGCGGGAGTCTGGACTGTGGCACAAGTGGATGGGGGACCAGCTAGCCAACTCCTCCCATTGCCTCCGACACCCAGGTATGGACCACAGGGAGGCTATACAACCGCTTAGCATGGAGTCCTTCACAGGCCCTCTCCTCGTCTTCCTCGCAGGTTTGCAACACTACTAGTACCCTGTGCCCTCAGTAGAACCCATACTGTAAACATATAGTATGAATCCTTGTGTCTATGGTAGTACAATATAATCTTTAGAAGATATAACTACGATAGCGTATAAAACTGCCTTCAACGCCCATCGTAAAAAAAAGACGCCATCTATTTTCCTCCTTGAAGACCGCAGCTTTTCTTTTTTTCATAGTTCAAATACTCGCTATAGTTTTAAGCCGCGTTAATTTCTTAGTTTAAAGTAGGATTTGTAATCATTTCATTTTTCTCTCATGCTCGGTCAGTTTCCTTGTCTGCATTATACACTTGTGAAAACACACCTTTCATCTCAAATGCTTTCGCTCAAATTCACATGCTTTAGCCGATTACCGAATTTGAAGGAAGAAGACCCTTCCATTATATTCTTGGAAGCAGAGACAGCAAATACTTGGCATTTGATTGTTTATGCTACATCCTTTGGTACTTGCATTTTATTGCTGGAGCCGCTACAGATGTGATAGTGTTTTTATGTAAACTATTGATCCACCATCGTCTCCAGCCGTCAAAATCAACCAATTAACATTTTTAAGGTACATTTGAACAGAAAAAAAAGTTTGAATGCCACTACCTGAAGGAGTCTTTACTTTTTTATATGTTCACCTTGAATAAGAGCAAGAATAATATACATACACAGTATAATATATGTAATATATGAGCATATATCCGTCTTTAGATTAGTTATATGTCTGACCGAATGTATTTCACACGAGACATGAACATCACTTGAGGATGAAGTTTAGTATCTATTGCATCAGTAAAATGAGAGGTTTGCATTTACGTACGTTGACTCAATTGCATTAGACAAATTACCCGCTCAACATTATAAGTTATCATGCACTAATATCAGCACCACAAGAATGATATTGAAGTCACAGTGGCATGTTATCAAATGCCTTTATCTACAATTTCTAAGAAATAAACAAAGAATCTATTTGCCTGGTCAGGTTGTAAAAGAATTTGTTGAAGAGCAGACCCGAGGAACAAAATCTTAACGTATATATTCAGGCGACAGTCATGCCAGGTATATGTTGATCTCTGTAACAAACGGTCGGTGAATAAACCATCATGAACAATGATTGAAGCTTTAACTGTCAAGATCTCTCACCTGCGGAAGTGCCTCCACACTTTCACAGTTCGAAGAAATATCACTACTTGTGTGATGGCAAATTATACTCTTGCTATACCAATAGCTATATAAGTAGTAGTCTTATACAGCACCTGTAATTAGGTTTTAGGGTTTTTGTATCAAGTGTGTATGTGTGTATACAGTGACTATATTAACTGTGTTTTCACTATTTACAACACATTTTTCCCCTCTACCTCAGGTAACAGAGAGTTACGTAAACCCAATCAATCCTATTCAGACCTGGATTTCCTCTGCTGCATCAGAACCCACCCGGCACCTTACTGATGGGAGTCATCGATATCAACGGAGGTTATGCACCCGGCAAGACTACACCAACGTATCGACGTTCGTCCAACAGACTTTGGAAAAGAACATTGAAAAAAACGTCACTTTGCTCCTTTCAAGCAGCCTCAACAGTACCTTGACATCACTTACACTAAGCACTAAGAACGCATAAGCAAGTCTTTTATAAGTTTTGTGCGAGGTTTCATCAACCATCATGATTTATTGAAGATGTCACTAACGTTTCCACTATACTTCGATAGGACTTCGAAAGTCTTTTCTAATGCGTTCACCCGTAGTCTTGCATCTTAGGCATCTGTCAGTATAGTTGTGGCAAAAAGCTAGGATCGCAGCTTTAAGTTGATATTTGAGAGTAAAAAAAAAAGAAACGAAGCTAAAAATGTCAGACCATATTTTTCATACAATTTTTCACATACAGACTAAAGAAATAGATATTTCGTTCCACAACTCATTTATGCCCAGGGATAAATCTAGAAGTTATGATTATATAATACCATTTAGGACTACTCTGTCTATCGTTAGAATCTATTATCATTATTCAATACTTAACAGTCATGAAATATGAAACTTCAAGGATATAAAACTAGAATCTATTTATATGATTATCACCAGGTAATAACTTAGTAAGTTTATAGATAATCTACATCCGAATTTAACTCACTATTATCTTTACATAGTTTGAAATTTTTGACCTAATACCGAAAAAGAAATCAAACGAATGTATCTCGAGTTTATTAAAATTCCACAAAAATACAAAGTATAATATTTTTTGTGTATCCTTATTGAGAAAAAGATATCTTTATGTACGATGAAACTACAGATTTTCAGAAAAGGTTTCTTTACAGTTATTGAATACTTGTGCCAATCTTATTTTGTAAGTCTTCACCTCAATGCAATAATTAAAATGCCGATATCATCGGAATTACTGCGAATTCCTGACAACGTCTTGGAGAGTAATTTTCGTAGTATGTAACGGCAGCGAACTGAACAAAATAGACTTAATTCCAGACATTTGCTTGAGAAAAATGCACAATAAACTTAAAGGTCACTTGTGCATTAACTCTCAAGCTTACAAGATAATCTTCAAGATTATTACATAAGTGATATATATTTACATTATTTGATATACTTTGTCGCTGTCTCCCGTGTTAGCAAGGTAGCGCAAGGAAACAGACGAAAGAATGGCCCAACCCACCCACATACACATGTATATACATACACGTCCGCACAGGCACAATGATATGACACCCCGTCCCGCCCCAAGCGCGAGGTAGCGCTAGAAAAAGACAACAAAGGCCACATTCGTTCACACTCAGTCTCTAACTGTCATGTATAATACACGGAAACTACATCTCCCTTTTCTATATCCAGGTCCCACAAAACTTTCCATGGTTTACCCCATACGCTTCGTATGCCTGGTTCAATCCACTGACAGCATATCGACCCCGATATACCACATCGTTCCAATTTACTCAAGTCCTTGCACGCCTTTCACCTTCCTGCATGTTCAGGCCCCGATCACCCCGATAACTCCATCCTTCCACCTCCAATTCGGTCTTCCACTTCTCCTCGTTTCCTCCACTTCTGACACATATATCTTATTTGTCAATCTTTCCTCACTCATTCTCTCCATAGGACCAAAAGCTTTCAATAAACCCTCTTCTGCTCTCTCAACCACTCTCTCTTTATTACCACACATCTCTCTCACCATTTAATTACTTACTCGATCAAACCACTTCACACCACATATTGTCTTTAAACATCTCATTTCCAACACATACACCATCCTCCGCACAACTCTATCTACTGCCCACACCTCGCAACCATATAACTCTTCCTTCAAACATACCCATTTTTGCTTTCCAAAATAATGTTCTCGCTGTACACACATTCTTCAATGCTCCCATAACCTTCACTCCCTCCCCCACCCTGTGATTCACTTCCGCTTCCATGGTTCCATCCGCTGCCAAATCCACTCCCAGATATCCAAGACACTTCACTTCCTCCAGTTTTTCTCCATTCAAACTTACCTCCCAATTGACTTGTCGCTCAATCCTACTGTACCTAATAACCTTGCTCTTATTCACATTTACTCTCAGCTTTCTTCTTTTACACACTTTACCAAACTCAGTCACCAGCTTCTGCAATTACTCACCCGAATCAGCCACCAGCGCTGTATCATCAGAGAACAACTGACTCACTTCCCAAGCCCTCTCATCCAAAGAGACTGCATACTTGCCCCTCTCTCCAAAATACCTTGCATTCACCTCCCTAACAGCCCCATCCATTAACAAATTAAATAACCATGGAGATATCACGCACCCCTGCCGCAAACCAGCATTCACTAGGAACCAATCAATTTCCTCTCTTCCTACTCCTACACATGCCTTTCATCCTCGATAAAAACTTTTCACTGCTTCTAGCAACTTGCCTCTAACACCATACACTCTTAATACCTATCACAGAGCATCTCTATCAACTATCATATGCCTTCTCCATATCCATAAAAGCTAAATACAAATCCAATTGCTTATCTAAGTATTTCTTACATACATTCTTTAAAGCAAACACCTGATCCACGCATCCTCTACCACTTCTGAAACCACACTGCTCCTCCACAATCTGATGTTCTGTACATGCCTTCACCCTCTCAATCTATACCGTCCCATATAATTTCCCAGAAATACTCAAACAAACTTATACCTCCGTAATTTGAACACTCAACTTCATCCCCTTTGCCTTTGTATAATGGCACTATGCATGCATTCCGCTATCCCAGGCACTTCATCATGAGCCATACATACATTGAATATCCTTACAAACCAGTCAACAACACAGTCACCATTTTTTAATAAATTCCTCTGCTATGCCATCCAAACCCGCCGCCTGGCCGGCTTTCATCTTCCGCAAAGCTTTCACTATCTCTTTTTTGTTTATCAAATTATTCTCCCTGACCCTCTCACTTCGCACACCACCTTGACCAAAACACCCTATATCTGCCACTGTCATCTAACACATTCAACAAATCTTCAAAATATTCACTGCATCTCCTTCTCTCATCACCACTACATGTTATTACCTCAACATTAGCCCCTTTCACCGATGTTCCTATTTGTTCTCTTGTCTCACGCACTTTATCTACCTCCTTCCAAAACATTTATTTATTCTCCCTAAGATATAATGATATTCTCTCACCCCAACTCTCATTTGCCATCTTTTTCATCTCTTGCACCTTTCTCTTGACCTCCTGCCTCTTTCTTTTATACTTCTCCCAATCATTTGCAATATTTCCCTGCAAAAATGGTCCAAATGCCTCTCTCTTCTCTTTCACTAAGGATTTTACTTCTTCATCCTACCACTCACTACCCTTTCTAATCTCCCAACCTCCCAAGCTTCTCATGTCACAAACATCTTTTGCGCATATCATCACTGCTTCCCTAAACACACTCCACTCCCCTTACGTCCTTTCTTCTCACCATTTTCCATTCTGCACTCAGTCTCTCTTGGTTTTTCCTCACACAAGTCTCATTCCCAAACTCACTCACTCACCACTCTCTTCACCCCAACATTCTCTCTTCTTTTCGGAGAACCTCTACAAATCTTCACCATCGCCTCCACAAGATAATGATCAGACATCCCTCCAGTTGCACCTCTCAGCACATTAGCATCCAAAAGTCTCTCTTTCACGTGCATATCAATTAAGACGTATTCTAATAACACTCTCTACTAGCCAT